>NC_060213.1:26388500-26702833 GCF_021130785.1 Homalodisca vitripennis | reverse complement strand
CTTCTATCAAGGTACAGAGAAAACTTGTTTCAATGTAGACCTGTACCTCATTAGTGAAGAGAATGTATGTTATTTATCCGGAAGAAAAGACCTACAGAAGAGTTTACTTTCACGTTTTAAATGGATGAAACAGGATTAAATAGTCACGGTTATCGTCACAAGTATGACCCATTGCCACACTTGTCCATGAATTATCACAATAGAAGTTTATAAAAAAATCCTTCTTAAATACCGTGTTGTGACAATTTTTCTGAATGCATCTTCCAGGCATCTTCGATCATTACACTTTTGCTCATGCAACTTTTATGTATTTTAAGTTTATAATTATTGTACTTACAATATTTTGAAATTTTATTGTGGGGTTGTGAGGAAGTCAAATCACTGTAGAAAAATTCCATGTGTACCGCGAGAAAACAGTAAATTACAAAAGTAGATAGCTTTAAAAATCTACATATAACGCAACTAAGGTGGAAAGGATTGATTCAATGTGAATGTAGAGTGTAGCTCAAAAACAAAGTGGGTGTGGGGGGTTCAATTTGAGCTTCTTCGTCCCCGACTGTTTTTAGATCCCTTCAGACGAACATGTCTTCAGATTCCAGGAGTCAAGTCTACAACAGCATCAGATTTCAGATGCTGCACATAAGAGGAAGGTGAACTGGTGCTAAACTCAACTTCTTAGATGGTTGATCACTGAATGCCCGATTGCTGGTCGGACACTTTGTATCCAACACTTTGTTTGGTTTGTAAGACACCTTCACAGTGCTGGTCATAGGTTAACGCCAGGAGGAGGTTCTTAAATCCTAATCTTGTCTTAATGCACATGTTACAGACTGTGTTCGACCCGATGTTCATCTCCGTGTACAACCTGTTCTACACAGCAGCGCCTGTCCTGGCTCTCGGGGTTTTTGACCAGGACGTGGACGACAAGCACAGCCTTCAGTATCCCCAACTGTACACTCCTGGACACATGAACCTGTTCTTCAACAAGCGAGAGTTCCTGCTCAGTGCTGTCTACGGCTTTTATACATCAGCTGTGCTGTTTCTTCTGCCTTACGGTAATTTCCAATAGTTACAGGTACTCAACATATACAGGTATATCTTTTTGATTGTAACATTTTTTTCACTGGCTTACAAAAACGTAGCCAAGAAAAAAAATTTGGGGGGTTCCAGATAACTGATATTTTTCCGTTGTGGACATAGAGTTAGGCCCCATTTTGTTCCTTTAAAAGTTCTTGACCCGTTTCTTTGTTGAGAACGATCCTTCAACAGTACATGTCAGTAATACTGAATTATTTAAATAATAATAATCGTTTACTAAAAAAGTAATCTAAAACATTGAAAATTTGGGAGGCCCGGATCCCTTGGACCCCCTTGCTAGCTACGTCCTTGCTGGCCTAAACTTTTTGCTTCTTGTGTAATTTTGTTAGTTTGAAATTCGACCATTGATTTTGATGTTTAACTCATTCATTCTTGATGTTATTAATATTTTAAATATTTAAAAATTAACGTTGGTTTTCCAAACCATGGCTTTGCTACTGCTTTCAATGGGCTAATATTCTACTTTAGCAATTGTTTTTACTTATTTGTTCCACTTTCACATAAATTTGGGAGCAGTATTTCTGGTTCTTAATTTTGAGGGGTATTTTGGTCACTGATGTACTGTATATAGTAGAATCATTTTAGTACAAATTAGTTAAATACCATTCAGTCCAGATGAATAAAGTGCTGGTGTTGTGTTTTTAGAGCTTTTTAAAAAGATTTCAAATAAACATACTAGGCAGTATTCAGGTTCAAATATTTTATTGTCGTATTATTTAGATAAACATTGACAAAGTCATAATACAACTCATTAGCCAAGTCAAACTCAACTAATTAATTAAATTATTCCTAACTTAGATTAAAAGAATAAATAGATTAATAATATTACATATAAACAAATAACACAAAATTGAGTTAAAACAAATCCAGAGTTCCAACAACAAAAAATGGCAAATTTTAAACATTATGATAGAAAATTAGCTGCATGATTGATCAATGTTTAAAAATAACAAACCATTCAAATAATTAGTTACTTAACTAATTCAACTAATATTCAATGACAATGTGTTGACATGATAACAAATAAATAAAATAAGAAATAAATCAATAATATCAAAACCATTCATAAATTAAATTTGAATACATTGTAAAACATAATAGTAATAAAAGATATTATAGTCAATACAACAATATGATATCCCACACAGAAATGGACTGGCAAGGGATGAGAATACTTAAAATGTAATATTTTTAATTTTGAAAAAATTTCAATGTTATAAAAAGGGGTACAAAGAAGCCAATTATATAGTTTTGTTTTACATTTTTTTATAGGACACAGTTTGATTAAGTGTCTTAAATGGTTGTAAATTTTTAATGATAGTATATCATGTTTTACATGTGGAGAAATATTTAGCTTTATTGCATAAAAAACTAATAAAAAAACATAAGGCAAAATTTGAGTTACAAAAATAAGGAGAGAAAACTAGATAGTTAAAATGAGATGTATTCTTTATTTTGTTGTTGCAGGAATCTACCATGAGGCAATCTCATCCAAAGGCTATGTAGTTTCTGATTACATACTACTCAGTAATGTTGTAGCCACCATTCTCATCATCGTTGTTACTGTTCAGGTACGAACTGGCTCAATTATTTGTTGAGCCTTTCAAATTAATTAGTAGGTTGGTAAAAGAATTTTAATTTTATTTACTACCTCATCTGACAAATATCAACTAAGAATCAAATGTAACAATGTAATTAACCCCTTAACTGAATTTTTTGTACCTAAAATAATGTCGTTTTGCTGAATTTTCTTTTGATTTTTTTTACTGAGATATGTTTGTAGGGTTTACATGTATACTTTTTTTGCAAAAACATTATTTTTAGTGCCTTTTTTCAAATTTCACTATCCGTGTTCATGTCATCAATCGCAAACAAAGCCAATCATAAAATTTCGTATTAATTTGATATTTTCATGGTAAAATAAACACTAAAAATAAATACAAGTTTTTACAAAGAAATTGATATGCTTATACACAATTTTTGTGTGTAAGGTTTCCAAATTATGGAGTTTCTAAATCTTTTAAAAATGTTACGATTATATTAACATGCCAACATTGAGAATTATTGTCTCTTCAGTGTTGTGCAAATTAAACATCTAAACTAATAATGCAATTTCAGTTTGATATTTAGAGATAATGGCCACAGGTGAAATATACCTTTCTTCCGATTGAGATGGGGTATTTTATGTATTTTTTCTGACATCAAATTTAGTTCAGTGTGAGGCAAGTTTATCATCACACTTTTTAGTTGTTAAGTATTTGTGTATTTTTAACGTATCATCTTAAGGTTTTTTTTTGTCAAGACGATAAATTTCAACTTTGAACAAGGAATAATAGTAGGTTTAAATAATCTGCACAATGTGATTTAACTCACCTAAAATACATAGTTTTGTTATCACACGAAAAGTAAAGCTTTTGCAGTTGAATGTTCTTTTGTGTTCAATAAAAATTTAAACCCATACAAATTTTTTTTGTTTATCAAAAGTTTATTTATGTAGTAAAACTGGTTGATACAGGTGATGTTAGACACTTCGTACTGGACTGTATTCAACCACATAACCATCTGGGGAAGCCTGGCCTGGTACTTCGGTCTGCACTGTCTGTACAGTGTCATCTTACCTGGTACACTTCTGGGCAGTCTGCTCTACGTGAGTGTGCAAGCAACTGTTCTGTGTCAGTTGCTGTTACTTCAATCATTATGTTATGATTAAATATTTAATATTACAAGTAGTAGTAGTTACTGAGTAGGAATGTAACAGACTGTGCTAAATTTTGAAGCTAGGGCTGCCACCCAGGATATCTCCCCAATGTTTGAAGGCAATTAGCGTGCCCTTGACAGCATCCTGGCCAGATAAAGAACAATCACTAAAGGGACATCCATCTTACCTGTGTAGAAATGAAGTTTCATCCTAACTTAAGCCTGTAGTTTAATTAGTATCGAGATATTCTCCCAAGTAATAAACTTTACTAACGCTCAACCAAATCCCATATACATCATCACTAAAGGGACATCCATCTTACCTGTGTAGGCCTGTAGTTTAATTAGTATCAAGATATTCTCCCAAGTAATAAACTTTACTAACGCTCAACCAAATCCCATATACATCATCACTAAAGGGACATCCATCTTACCTGTGTAGGCCTGTAGTTTAATTAGTATCAAGATATTCTCCCAAGTAATAAACTTTACTAACGCTCAACCAAATCCCATATACATCATCACTAAAGGGACATCCATCTTACCTGTGTAGAAATGAAGTTTCATCCTAACTTAAAAGCCTGTAGTTTAATTAGTATCAAGATATTCTCCCAAGTAATAAACTGTACTAACGTTTAGCCAAATCCCATATACATCATCATTGAACTTTATTTCCCTTTTGTAAACGTGAATGTTCATGTCAAAATTTCAAGTTTATAGCGCAATTGCTCTCAAGATATCATACGGACAGACAGAAGTAACATTTTTTCAGCCCCTCAAAACCACTGCTTCATGTAATTATACAAAAATTATCCAACACTACATCAAGATAGCAATGAAATAACTTATATTAAATCTAGTGTTAAGTACGTTTATGATAATGAATAGTCCAGTTAATAACAATATAGTATTACAGAAATAATCAGTATAATATGAGACGTACCAAACTAGGAAAGTTAGTCAAATAAAACTAATAATATACAGATACAGTACAACCTCATTTATCCAGACCTAATTTTTCTGGATCTACGTTTTACCCGGATCATTTTACAGAGTGGGGGAGTCCAATTTTTGTTAAGAATAAACAATTTTTGTTAAGAATAAACAATTTTTGTTGAATTTTCTAGATGATTTTTTTCCTTAACACATATTTATAAGGATATTAAGCTAATCGGGAGTTTAACAGGGACAAGATATTTTGCAAATTCTTCCTCATGCAAAGGTTGGAAATCCCAGCATTTTCCTCACCTCCAAGTATTCATATCTTAGGCATGGACCAATGGGACTTATCAACTGTGAATAAACTTTTTTTGTTTTTGTTTAACGGTAGTCTGGTGAAGTAACCATATCACGGACCCGTATTCCAAGACATGCAGAGTATGTACCCTTGGAACAGGCATCGAGTTTGTGTGTTTTGATGTAGAAATAACAAAAACTACTGCTCTTACACCTCAGCACATGTCTTTTCTTCGTGTTGAGTGGGACTAAGATCTTGAGGGAAAGTGATGTCAAGTTCTTTAATCTAGGTAAATCTGCTTAGCATTTTCCCATGAAGACCACACTGGTAAATGATTTGGTTTTGTAACACAAAATGCAAGAACACTTCACGACGTTTAAAACCATGTTATTTTGCCTGCACAAGTTTCATTTGCTTAGTTTGTGTGTTGGAAAATTTGGATATAAAGATATTGAGCAGGATTGTTGTGTTGGTATGTACAGGCAATGCAGGAACCTGTCTTCTGGCTGACAACATTGCTGACATCTACTATACTGATGGTGCCTGGTGTTGCCTGGAGGTTCTACTTTACTGATGTGTACCCCACACTGGCAGACAGGGTGAGGCTGAAGCAGCGGGTTACCAAACGCAGGTGAGTCCTCATTTCCATTAGGATTTCCAAAGTTTAGAAGTATATTTTGTTTGAGACATTTTTGAGCATTAGCTTGACAGCCTCAAGCAACTCAATATTTTGGACCCTTCTATGAATATTTCTTGACATTCCACGTCTGATTGCCCCATTCGCTGATAAGGAGTTTTTGCCAACTGGGAGATAATTAAATTGATACCATAAATAGCATAAATTGAAACCCACCTACATAAAAATACATTTGAAACCCATCTAGATGGTATTGTTCTTGTGATGTAGTAAAATTGTAAAATAAACTCAACAAAATCTATATTTTACTGCCCATCTTACATTTTCTTGCAAAGTGCAAGTGTACTGTAATCAGTTAATTACTTTTAGTGTGTGGCAAGTGTATAAAACATGATACTTGTTGAAAAGACTGAAAACAACTGCACCACTTGTTTTATAAAATCAAGGGATAGATAACTTAACAACAATAAATAACCATGGAAAGAGTATCATAGAAAATAATTTTCTGAAAGAACTTTAAGTCTATAAGATATTGACAATGGAGTCAAAAAATGGCTGCCAATTAAAGTTACCATTGGTGGCCAAAAATGAACATTTAAAAATAGCAATTAAAATTTGTTTTAATGACTGGCTACTGTGGAAGGTTAATTGGAAGGATTAGAAAATTGTATTTAGCAGCAATAGCCACCAAATAATACATTTATTACAAATTAAATGTATATTCAAGCATAATATAATAAAGGAAGCAACCACAACTAGAAACTCAAATTATTGAAAAGAAGCATTGTTGTTCTTCTAAATTTGATTTATCAACAAATTTCACAATGAGCTGTTATTTTTTTCTTATTCACACAAATTATTTCATGAATTAATCTTGCAATTCTTGTACAGGTCCCGTGTGTCAGAGACAATGACCGTGACTCAGTCTGCGCGGCGCCACCGTCGCTCGATTCGGTCAGGCTATGCGTTTGCGCATGAAGAGGGCTTCGGGAGACTCATTACATCAGGAAAACTAATGAAACGGGTGCCACCACGCACCAACCTCAGCTGTCTGCGACCTGGCACACGACTTGATAGTAGCGACCTTTGACACGGTAATTGGTCAATTTGAAATAAGATTGTTTCGTTAACAGTATGGATTACAATATTTATAAAGGCTCTGTAAAATAGACATTTATAAACATTGGAAATTATATCCAGACACTAAGGAATATCTGAAGCCTGTTTTTGGTGAAATCCAAGCTTGTTTTAAAAATGCATAAAGTATTCACACACACACACACATATATATATATATATATATATATATATATATATATAAATTTCAGTTGTTAGACTTACATGGCCAGTATCATAACGTAACATCTAAGATTTCTGTAAGAACATAGATTACACAATTAATTACGTTCTTAAAATATTTCTTTTGAGTATTGTTGTGGAGACCCATCTTCAGCCTTGTTTAACCTTATGCCTTAAAATTATTTTAAAGACCTTCTGAAGAAGCGGACGGATCCATTTAACACAGTACTCCATTCTATAGTAACATAGTGCTTTTTGTAACGTAAACAGTGGAAACTGTCCAAAATCCAGTAATGCCTTCTGTGCACCAGTTAATACATGTTATTACTATATGTGAGGAGATTTTTATTTTCATTAGCATTTTTAAAGCTGTGTTTTTAATTAGTATTCTTCCTTAAAAGTTTAAACGAACTTGTGTTTTTCTCTATAAGAACAATGCATTTTCCCTTATTTTTTGTTGTAGCATTATAGAAGGTGTATCATTTTAAAGATATATCAATACGCATCCAAAAGCTTTTTAGATTTTTTTGTGAAATGAATATTTTAAATTATATAAACGATGAACTACAACAAGTGTTTGATATTTTTTCTGAATAATCTATATATTGGAAAAACTAAAGAAGGTTTTGATGGGTATTAATTATATACTATCCAGAAAGTAGATTACATTTTGACATAAACAAGAAACAAAATAAGAGAAATATTGTATTATATACATTTAAAAGTGACACTAAAAAAAATATTTTTCAATATAGTCACCATACAAATTTAGGCACTTATCATAGCAGTGAATTAGTTTTGAAATTCCAGCGTTATAAAATTCTACCACCTGAGGCTTCAACCAAATAGACACACCCTCTAGCAGTTCCACAATGTTTTTATTCCTCACTCCATAGATTGTAATTTGGTTTCCCAATTCACATGTTTTACCCAAGTCACATCTTCTGTAATTGATTTAGTCACCATCATTTTCATAAGTGTCCATAAATTTTAATGTCAATGAAGCAGCCATACGTTGGTTTTTATGGATTTCTGTTCAGATTTTTGGTACCCATCCTGCACAAAATTTATGATAACCTAACTTCTGAGTAGCACCCAGCAGAGATCACTTCTGGCTGGTTTATACCTACCAGTTGAACCTACCACTGGGCACAGCAAAAACCAATGTGCCACTTCAATCTGGGCAACCTTATGGATGTCCAGTAGCGGCACATCACTAACCGCAAATGTTGAGATTCTGGGGTTCATGGGCAATTCGATAGGTTTAGTCTACTGTGAAAGATGACTGTTGGAGTTGGTGGGGTTTGTTCCCTTACCTCAGAGGCTCTTGTTAACCTCAACAAGGGTGTGCCACCCCCTGCCTACTTTGACTGGAGAGGCTGGTTCAGAGCTGGCGTCCCCTTCTTCCGGGATGACTTTGAGATGTAGTGCCCTAATTCTTCCTCATGGATCTCGATAGGAGGCGGTCCCCTACTTCCTAACCTTACCCATCCTGAATATCCTATCACTCCGGAAGCAGTGCAAAGGTTCTTACAGGACTAAGTGCAATTTATAAGCTTCTTGTCCTAAGAGAACAAAAAAAAAAAAAACTTCTGAGTAACAATTTTATGTAACAAACTCCTTAAAATTGAGGAAAACTAAGTGAGTATTCTGTTATTGTGAATCGGCAGTCTTTTTCTTTAATCTTCTTATTGATTTTAGAAAGAATTTCATTGGTCACAATGCTGGGCTGCCCACTTCGTTCGTCATCATGAACATTAATTAGGCCATTTTTAAACGTAATGCATCACTGACGCACTCCACCTTCAGTAATCACATCGTTGCCATAATCTTCACAGAGTTGGCCGCACTTCACAACTCGTGGATTTTCAATTGCGTCACACATTTCAAACTGCTGTTGTAAAACAACAAGGAGCGACAGTAACCTCTCACTAGCACCTTTGGATAGCCACTGAACAGAGAAATGCCCTGACATCAACATGGTCGGAATAGTCCCGTCCCTAGTGGCTGTAAAGTGAAACGTAATCTACTTTCTGGACAGCCCTTGTATCTTTAAAATTAAGCATCTTCCATAATTATATGACCAAACAGAAGCTCGTATAAGTGCATGAGGTTTAACATTGTTCTTATGAGGCTAAGATCAAGATGTCCACCAGCACAGCTGGCACTGTTAATAAGGAAGTAACCGCAAAGGTTACTAGGTGCAATGAGAGGTTTCACAGCTTCTTGTCCTAATATTGGCAGTGTAGTGCCAATGGCGCAGTGTAGTTGCCAATGGCGCAGTGTAGTGGGTACGGCGGTTATCGCAAGATAACCAGATCAAGCAACGCCGAGCGTGCCTGCTGCTTGGACAGGTGACCGCTGAGCGATCCTGTCCTTGCAAGCGGCCCGCCTGCCCGGCCATTGGTGGTGGTTCGGAAGTCACCTTTAAGCCGTTGGTCCCCAGGTTAAGTGTTAGAGAGGGCTTCTTAGCCCTAACTTCGCCTGGTAAAAATAAGACATTCTTTACTTTACTTTACTTTACTTTACAACAAAAAATTGTCAGAAAACTTGAACTACATCATTGTTGTTAAACACATTTATCAAGTTATTATGCTATAAAAGTAAAACCTTTAAATGATTTTTGTTACAGGGCAGGAGGGGGTTGAAGGTCTCCCTCCCGTATGTCCTGTTTATCTGCCGTAACTTTCTGTCCAGTATTACCAGCTCTTGCTCTCTCATGGTATGCTTCACTGGTTGAAGTCTGTACCACGGATGGATATTGTAATGCAAGTTGTACCAAGAGCTCTGAATACTTTGATCAGCCAAAGACTGTACTGATCTATGGTATATTAGTTTTAGTCATTTATTTATATATTTGTATAGTATTTATTTTTACAATGAAGTGTATTCAGTGGTTCTGAGTAGGTTATTGATTTATTAAGAAACAGTTTGGTGTTATATCTCAGGACATAGTGACCATCTTTGGTCTTCTATTAAATACCAAAGAAACATTGTTTCTGAGTTTTATAGTATTTATTATTGTCTGTCTCTTAGTAGTAGGGTGTGATTATCTGGCACAGCTGTTGGAAATTATGTTGAGCATTGTTGTTGGTATACGTGAAAGCAGCTTGTTATCAGGTTCAGATAATCGCATTCCTATTGAAAACAGCTTCTGTACGTACATACAGTAGATCAAACGGATTTACTTAAGTGGTTAAGACAACAACGATGTGATACAAAATATGTATGTTTGTGTTAGTTTCACATTAAAATTTGTTGTCATTTTTGTATTGGTTATTTTAACGATTCAAAAAGTAATACATCACATGTGATTTTAGTTCTAGTGTTAGTATCCTATTCTTATTTTAGGTGAATCACAACTTTTGGTCATATAGATAGTATTGTGTATCTACATTCCAATAATATAATGACAATTTATCATAAAGCATAATTTCTAGTAGCTGATTGGTTAGGAGTCTCGGTGTGTTTCCTCTGGAATTCAGAAATTTGTTGGATAAGGTATTTTCATTAACTAATTAATTACAGTTAGAATCAAGCATGAATTAGCGTGTGGAACAAATGTTTAGGCTATTGTCGAAGATAGTTAAACACAAAAAATATATGTGCAAAACTATCTATAGAACGACACTATATTAAAAAGGCATTTATATCAGTTTTAATTCCAACAACAATCCTCTTCTCTTTTTAAATCATCCATCATTGAGGACAAACAATGAAGAATTTCCAAGCAAAGAAAATCAAACAAAGAATTGTTAACATTGTTCTTTATTTTATATTTTATTTTTTTTTTTGGTCCTCTAATACCATTGTTTATCCTATGTGTTTTATGCCTACGTAAGGCAAAAGTTAACTCGTATGCTTAACCAAAAATGTACTCAAATTTGGGATGTTTATGTAGTCCGCATATATATATATATATGTAGACTATATATATATATATATATATATATATATATATATATATATATATAATATATATATATATATACAGACCATTTTTCATTTTTATTGACTTAAAACCAGGAGGTATAAAAAACAAGAGACACCAATTTCATAATTTGTTGTTAATAAATGTTTGTCTACTTAATAAATATTTTTACTACATTTTTTTCAATCACAATTATTATTTAGCTAAAGAGTAGTTACCTTAAAAAGAGTATTTTCAATATTAATTTTATAAAATACAATTAGTATGAAATTTTTTTTTTTTTCAGTAACGTTCTTGTTAAAAATTTAATTCTGGTGTAGTATAAAAATGGTATACTATAACCACAGAAACCTGAGCACTACCTATAGAAGGTATGTGGACACTATTCAGTACATTGTTTACCATGTACAGGGAAAAATTGTGTATCACATATGAGGGTCATTCAATAAGTAACAAAACAAATTACTACTGCTCAAAAACATTTTATTCAATCAGTACATAACTTTGGTTACTTTTCAACCTAGTCTCCAGCACACGTATACGCTTGCCTCATCTTTCTGCTCTTGGCATAAAATTCTTTGGGTTGATCTTGAAGCCACTTTTGCACCTGATTTCTTTGCTTATTCGTTGGATTGAAAATGTTTCCTTTGTAGATTGTCTTTCAGTCAGGTAAAGTACCTGGGTATCATCCTTGATAGGGCCCTGAACTGGGAACCCCATCTGGAAAGGGTTGTCACCAGAGGGAAATGGTCTTTGATGCAGTGCATACATGTGACAGGTACGTCTTGGAGACTTAAATCGAGGGTTTTGTATTGGCTTTATGTCTCCGTGGTTAGACCTGCACTAATGTATGGGGCTATTGTCTGGTGGTCAAAAAGGGAGGCCAGGATGGCGGTAGCTAGTCAACAAAAAGTGGCACAGGCACTGGCATCGTGGCAGTAAGATTATGTAGGGAGCTGGTGGTCCCTATAGGTCCTTATTCCACAGTCTTCCAGGCATAAGTCACAGCCATAATGGAATGTGCTCATGAGTCTGCAGTATAGCAGTAAGACGATTAGCATTTTAACAGATAGCCAAGCAGCATTAAAGGAGTTTGGCTCTTGTGTTCAACTCCAAACTTGTGTGGGATTGCTGTCAACCCATGGCAGAATTAATTATGTTACTGTTAGGTTCCTGGCCATGTAGGGATCTCTGGGAACGAAAGAGCTGATGCTCTGGCCAACTTGGGCTCAGCGTCTAACATGATGAGACCACAACCATTCTGTGGTATTCTAGATGTGAATCCTTTGGAGGTGTCATGAAGTATACTGAGGGACAAAAAAAGTGGGACACTCAATATAATATTTTTCAATCTTTTAATGTTATAATTGTTGTAAAACCAAAAACCAAATTGAAAAGTATTCTTTACACATTTCTGCAACAAACGAAGAACAATGTACAAAGATTTATTCGTAATTACAAGTTAATTCCTAAAAAAAATTAAAATTTTTAAAAATGAGAAAGAAATTAAATGGTTAGAATAATTTTTTCTTGAACTTGGAGTAATCCAAAGGCGTTTTAGTATCTTGTGTTCCCACCTCGGGCTCTGATGACTGCCTGTAGTCTGCAACCGAAGCTGTCAATCAAGCCCCGTGATCCTCCTGGTCCAAGTTATTCCACTCTTCCTGCAGGGCCTGGCCAAGCTGTTGCAAAGAGTGTAACTCAACCTCGACGATTTCTAATTGCTCTTCCCATGACATCCCAGATGTGTTCTAATGGATTAAGATCCGGGCTGTGTGCGGGCCATTCCATTACTTCGATTCCAACTTCACGTAAGTAATTTTGCACCACGCTTGCGGTGTGTGGACGAGCATTATCTTGCATCAGCATGAATCTAGGACCCACAAATCCCGCAAAAACCACTACATGTTCTGACAAAACCTCTTCCACATACCTTTCAGCATTTAATGTTCCTCTATTAACAATTACAAGCTCAGTGTGAGCCTCTCTTGAAATTCCTCCCCAAACCATTATGGACCCACCATCAAAACTGTCTCTTGGCGATATTGCACATTGAGCAAACCTCACTCCAGCCCGTCTCCACACTCTTTCACGACCGTCTGGTGATCTCAGGGAGAACCGGGACTCATCGGTCCACAGCACTGGGCTCCACTTTACGTGAGTTCGAGCAAACTTCAAACGAGCTCTTCAGTGGCGTGGGAGCAGCCTAGGACCTGTAGCTGGGCGATAAGCCCCAAGTCCCACCTCCTGTAACCTTCTTCTAATTGTTCGTGTGGAAAAATTCACTCCACGGGCTCTCATAAGCTCATTACGAACTTCAACAGAAGTTCGGAACCGATTTTGCAAACTTACTGACACAACAAAACGATCATCTCTGGCACTTGTTGTTCTGTTACGGCCTGATCCCTGCCTCCTTTCATAACTTCCTGTCAATCTAAAGCGAATCACAGCTCTGCTTATGCTGGATCACATAGGGAACCCTGTGATGTTTTCTACTTCTCGCAATGTTAAGCCACTATCCACTAGAGCAACGGCTCTGGCACAATCTGTTGGTGACAGAGGCATTTTCTGTTGTTGTCTAAGCTGGGAATGACCTGCAGTAGTAATGGATAGACACACAGACTGAGGCAGGCAATGATCACAAAGGGGTTGAAAGTTCACTTCTGAGCTGATAAGGAAGACATTATTTTAGACTCATGATAAGATTAGCAATATTAATAAAGTAAGCAAGATGTTTCAGGATAGATTTGAAGCAATCATGTGAGGAATCAGCTACAGATAAGAGAAATGTAGAAATATTTAATTTTGAATAAAATATTACACAGTTAAAACAATTTAAAAGCTTGTCCCACTTTTTTTGTCCCACAGTGTAGGTTCACATTGAACATGAGACAAGGTGGAGACTGCATCCAGGTCTGAGAATTAGCAAAATGGTCTTACAGTCACCTTCCCATAGGGTGGGGTCTAACCTTCTTTCCTTATCGGTGTCTTCTGAGGTTATGGATTTGATTAAGGGACATGGTCACCTGAGGAAGCATCTTCACAAGGTCGGCATTCTTTGGGAGGATTCGCTCTGTCAAATGTGTGATGAACAGGAGGAAACACCTGCTCTTTGACTGTCCTGCATTAGCAAGGGAACACACCATCTTTGATGATCTGGATGGGGATGGTGAATTTCCCCAGGAGGACCTGATTGGTTGTTTTCAGCAGTTTGTAGAACTGCTGATACAGTAAACTGGTTGGTCTCATGGTATACTTCCGGGGTGTGCAAAAGACCCTTGAGGCTTAAGTGCAGGGCAATAGGTTGCCCCTTAGAAGAAGAAGGAGCCTCTCTTTATGGGATCCAAACAGATGGAAGTCTGATGGAGCGAGGTCAGGGCTGTAGGGGGGATATGGAAGGATCTCCCACCTGAGTTTCTGAAGTTTTTCTTTCATCAACTGTGCTGGATGTAGACAGGTGTTGTCATGAAGCAAAATCACACCTTTAGTCAAGAGGCTGTGGCGTTTCGTTCGAATGGCAGGTCTTATCTCGTTTTCCAGCATGTCACTGTAGTATTAACTGTTGGTTGTTCTTTGGCCTTCAAGAAAATCATAATAAATTGGCTCTTGAAAATCCCAAAATACTTGCTGTAAGCATGACTTTACCGGCAAATGGTTGGATCCTGAATTTTTTGCAAGTGAGAGAAGTCGTATGCTTCTACTCAAGGATCTGACGTTTTCAATCTAGCTCAACAGTGATATTGTCCTATTCTCCTGAATTAATGTGTCCATCTGAGATTTGACAATAGACAATAGACAACTCTTTATTCACATATTCATCAAGAACAGTAATGCGTCAAAAATACATAGGTTATAGTTGGTTATTTAAAAATTCTGCCTCTGAGTAGAAGGGTCGTTCCAGGAGCCAGGTCGTCAGCTGAAACTTGAAACGTTTTGGTTATTCTCTCTTGAGGTGTTCTGGCAGGTTGTTGAAGTATAAGGCACCTTTATAGCTGGGTTTTTGTTCAAACAGTCTCAGATGATGTTGCGGGATTGTGAAATCGGTTGCATGTCTGGTGTCGTACTGGTGTTGATCCCTGTGTCTAGGTTGTGCTGTTGTGAAGGTGTGAAGGATTACTTCTCGGATGTAAAGTGAGATGGCTGTAAGAATTTTCAGTTCCTTGAAAGACTCTCGACAACTGTCCCTGTAGTTTAGGTTAGCCAGGCATCTAATTGCTCTTTTTTGTTTAATTAGTACTTTGTCTAGGTTGTTTTTTAGAAGCTCCTCCCCAGGTTGCAATGCCATACCTAAGGTGGGACTCAAACAGAACAAAGTAGGCCACTCTGGCTGCCTCTGAGCTGCACACTTGCTTGGTTCTGCGTATGACGTAGATCCCAGAGCATAGTTTCTTGCAGAGCTGGTCTATATGAGGTTTCCATGACAGCTTAGAATCAATTATGATGCCCAGATATTTCGTGGTGTTTTCAGTTACAAGTCCAGGTAGCGATACAGCAGTGTCAGTTTGTTTGGTGGTGAAAGTCATCTGTACTGTTTTGTTTTCATTCAGGGCCAGATCGTTGGAGGAGCAGTATTGCTTAGTCCTGTGGAATTGTGTACTGGCCCTTTCATTTAGTAATTCTGGTGTCTTATCGGCAAACGTTAGGACTGTGTCGTCGGCATACATGACGGTATGTCCATCTTCACCAATCCAACTAGGGAAGTCGTTCGTGAGAAGGAGAAAGAGGACTGGTCCCAGTACAGAGCCCTGCGGTACACACCCTTTGTATGTTAACAGCTCTGGATTGGGCCTTATATCTTGTGCTGTTTTTTGTATAGGCTATTTCCACTATCTGTTTCCTATCACTAAGGTAGCTGTTAAACCATTTTGCTGCTTCCTCTCCCACACCCAAGTTCCTCAGTTTGAGAGAGGAAATGCCAACTTCGGCTGGTTGTCCACTGCGTTGCTTGTCAGAAACTTTTGTACAATGACTTTGAAACTGTTGTACCCATTTGTTAATGTTCGATTGATTCAAACCATTGTCTCTGTACACTTTTAACATTCTGTTGTGGATTTTACAACATTTCTCACCTTCTGCGACTAAAATTCTGATCACGGCACATTGCTTTTCCACAGTTCAATTCTCGAGTGGACTCGCCTTTGTTAACTGAGTAAATTTGGAGCTATGTGTGCAAAATCTAATGGAACAGTTCATCAGATGTCATCTCAAGTTTGCCAACTTTATATCCTAAAGTTTCATATGCATCAATTCAGCCGTTTTTGAGCGGTACTAATTTGTCTTGTTCGATTGATTCAAAAGCGGTCTGGGAATACAGGAATGCTCTAGCAGAGCTGGCAACAAATAACAGAGTAACACTCGGTTGGGTACCGGGTCATGAAGGTATTCATGGGAATGAAAAAGCGGACATCCTCACCAAAAAGGGAGCAGAATCCACATTGGTGGGGCCTGAGCCAGGTTGTGGGATAGCCTTCTCCAACATTAAAGCTCTGGTCAAAGATTGGGAAAAGAGGACAAGACACAAGAATTGGAGTAGAGCCTCAGGTTTAAGAATATCCAAAATGTTTATCTCTCCTTACGCAAAAGCGTGGACAGCTCTCCTAGACCAGAATAAGGAGGATATAAGACTGATATTAGGAATGTTGACAGGACATGGCCCTCTGAGGAAGCACCTTTTGAAGGTAGGCCTTAGTCAGAGCAGCGAATGTAGACTCTGTGGAGAAGAGGAGGAGTCAGTGGAGCACATTTGGTTGGATTGTCCTGCCATCATAGAGACTAGGAAAATATACTTGGGAGCATATCTCCTCAGCCCCAAGGACATTAGAGAACAGGAGCCCTTAAATCTGATTGGCTTTTGCAAAAGCCTCGTTCTTTGAGGGCACAAATTAAAGTAAGGGAGGCGCAAAGGTCCTTTTTAGGACTAAGTGCGGGGACAAACTGTCCTCTTCCCTCAGGAAGGAAAAAAAAATTTGTCTTGTTACTGATTGAATGTCCCTCCTATTGCTATTATTTATTTCTGTTCTTACTTCTTTACATCACTATCCAGATTTCACCTATTTGTGCTGTAGGCTAGTTATATTTTGTGTAGGCTTTAGTAACAATGCCAGTTCATAATTTTTTGTGGGATTATTTAATTTCATTTAACACAAATTGCAGTGAATGTCTACAAATAACTTTAATTTCCATTTAGATAGTTAATTATACAGTTTTGAACAGTAGTTTGATTTGAAAGAAACTTTTTATCTTTGTGGCTTATGAAACTTAATACAACAACATATAAACTGTTAAACAAAGTGATTTACATTCTCTCATTTAGCTACCAGAAAATTTGTAAATAGACATTATTTAACATAATTTTTGTGACAAGCATATGTTTATGCTGTACTTTCTGGCAAATAACTCTGACTAGAGTTATATGGAATTGGACACACGATTATAAAAACAAATCAGATGTACTTTTAATTAGAATTTAGTGTTGTATATATTTATTTATTGTATATAACATATGTTTACTTGTACAAGTAGATAGTTTATAATTGTATTAAGTCATGTTTAAAGTTTGTTAGTTGTTACGGTGGCCTTCAATTAGACTGTGATATTTGTAACAATGTTTCAATACATAATTCAGATCTACAACGAAGAATAGAAATAAGTTAGTTGTAAAATTTTAGAATTGAAAAAGAATTAGAGAAGCACTTAACTGCTTTTTATCACTAGCATTATTTTGTCACTTTTTTAACCCATTGGCTTATACGTATTTTTACATTGAGCACATCTAGGGTTATCTTATTAAAAATGCTGTAATTTAAGGATTTTGTTATATTTATAAAAAAATTACAATTTATTTGGTTACATTTTATATATTCTTTTGGATTGCCATGAAATGGGCTTTAATAATAAATAAATAGTAATATTTTTTGTCATATACTTAAACAAATAAATGCTGTACAAACAAAAAATTATTTTGGAATTTTTTGAAACTTTCAAAATATTTGTTTTTGTGTGCACAATAATATAAAAGACAATTGTTGCTTTTATTTCATTTGAAATTTATTTCTCTACACAGAAATACCATAACATATGTACAAATATAAGAATAATGTTTCAGAATAAATGTTTTTTTTTCCTAAGCACTGAAAATTTCAAGAATATTTATTTTTTTCTCTTGTAGTACACTATGCATTTTTTGGTAATTTATTAATTATTTAAATTTCAATTAATTGTAGAATCGAATTTTTCCTGTGTTTCAACTATATTAGTCCAACCACTATAAACAACTCTCATTTGAAAATAGAATGTTTACGATCGGGGGCGTGTTTGTTTAAAAAACACAAAGCAGAAGACAATAAGCTGTGCGAAGCAATAACATCAGATGTTATACATTATCTGCTTGAGCAGACATTGTAATATAAAGCAAAGTTGTTTAAAGCAATAATGATTTGATTTAAAAAAATAATAATAATAAAAATATAACTAATTTTCTTGGTGACAGAAGTGTAATTGAATTTGGAATTTAATACAGGTTAAGCACACTATAATACTTTGACACAGAACGTTAGCAAAAAATAATATGTAATATGAAAACATGTATAATAATCGAAAGCCGGAGACAGATGTAAACAACTGGAACGAAGTGAGACATGGTCATGTCGCTTCATACTAACAATCAGCTGGTATGACAATGTTGCAACACCGCCATGTGGGGGGTGGGGAAGTGGGGTGCTGTAACTGCTCATACAGCAAGCTTGCAATGATGTGCCTTGTACTATAGCTATGGTCAGGTGGTTTGTCCATACATTGTAACTAATGCTATTTTTGTCAGCAGCGCTCCGTCTTGTGTTCGTAATTGTTTTGAAGTAAATATATTGTCTTCATTGATTCGTATTTTTATATTTATATAATTATAGTGGGTGGAAAGAGTAAGTTCTGATACCAATTGATGTGTTTTATGCAGTAATTTTATATATTACTGCATTTTATTAATTTTTTTTATATTTTTTATTTTATTATTAGTAATTTTATGCAGTATTTTTATTTTATTCTGTTTGATAAGATCCTCGCACAGGCCAGTGGCCCATGAGGACGGACAGAATAAGGCCTAAAAGGGGATCGGCCTCTCCTTTAAAAATAAAAAATATAATTTTCCTTGGTATAAAAAAAATATAATTTTTAAGTGCTATTTCCAGTTTATGTACTATACTTCATATTAACACGTTCATGGCGACGTGTATCCTATAAAATGCACGCAATCTTTCACAACTGATGTTGTGTACCTGGTCAAGTACACACCGGGCTTTTGTAAAGTGCGTTGTGCGCTCGATGGGATACACATTGCTGTGCACTTCCTTATTGCTTTTTATTCTTTACCTGTGTTGGAGATTGTTAAATTTGATCTTGCGCTTAATAAATAAATACCTCAGATTATCATGTACCCCATCGGGAGCATATTATATTAATTTTTAAGGTAAATGAATTTTTTTTAAACCCCTAGGGGTACACGAAGAAACAATAAAAAAATATTCAAATAATTTTTTTCTGAAAAAATTGCAAAGCCTACATACTTTTCTTGATTATACTTAACTTTCTTGTTTAATCTAAAACACATGGTATTTGCCATTATTATTGACAAATTCTACGGCAAATAAGCCATCATCGTGAATGTGTTAAACAAAATAAACCATATGAAACTATATTATAGTTTCTGAAACCGGAATAAATTTTGAACATTTTGCTGTATTGTGATTTTAAATTTATCTACCTAATTATTGTTCCTAGCTGTACGCCCAGAACCTTTTTATTTTTTACAACCGGTTTCATAACTTTGAATTACAAGGACAATCTTAATTACTAACATTTAGGATTCATATTAAACGTAACAGTATTCTCTAGTTAATTGTGAAAAATTATACCAAATATGCATATGTTTACATTAAACAAAGATTGTTATACACTTTATAAAAAAAGTCTGCAAATCATCCAAAAAGAGCCTGTGAGTTAAAGGAAACCAACTGCCAGTATGCTATAGGATCATCTTATTAATCCGGTTCAGTCGGTCTCGTTCACTGCTGCGATTCATTCATTTGAACCGGTCAGTACAGAGTTACTGAGCCTTCCCACTAAAGCGTGTTCATAGTGTTGACCGAACAAAATGAACGACTGAATGTAACGACCGAGTGAACGAAAGGATCTGTTTGTAAAAAAGTGTTCAAATAGAAGAAGGAACAGTATATTGTACAGTAAATTTATAGATACATAACAATAAATTAATGTATTGTCTCAGGAATCTAGTCAATGTAAATAGATCTATTAAAACTGATAAAAATGTAAATGTAAGTTACCAGATACATTACTAAATATTTTAAATGTTAATACTTATTAATCAATGGACTTGAATGATTGATATGCCTTTGATTTATCATATAAGTAAGGTTATTCCCTTACAAATGTTGTAAATAAATTACTAGAAATTAAACTGACATATTGCTGGTTTGAAAATAATTTTTTGTTATAAATAACAAGATATTTTATATCCAACCGATTAACTTCCACCACTTTTCACTTTCCCTATTCCCCCCCCCCCCCCGTTGAGTTATATGATTACGGTTTTATTCTTAATCAGTTAGCAGTGAACAAAACGAACAACTGAACAATTTTGGGGACCTAGTGTAACTTAAAGCATAAACTTTATAGTTTTAGATAGTTAGGTGATGTTAGGTGAACTTAATTATAATATTGTAAGTTTTAACGATTATTAAAAATAATGTATCTGATTTGAAAAAAATATTAAATTGATTAAGTTGGCAGGAAAAAGTGAAAGAAACTTTCGAGGTGAATGGATCTTTTGAAACACTTTGATCCGAATCACTAGTTCACTTGACTGGGTGTTTGAATCGAACTGGTCAAAAACGAACGACACATCTCTACTGGCCACTGCCACTGCGCGGCTAACCTCACAACAAAATGCAAGCACCCTGGATACGTCTATGGCTACATTAATCTGTTAAATTAATATTTTATGCTTAGGCTGCGACACTTGTATATGTCTGCACACAAAAATATAATGTAGTTATAGAGCAGGAAAAGTAGCTGCAGTGTAAACAAAACTGTGTGAGCGAGACACGATCCTCACAGCTGATAAACAGATACAAGAAGGTGCTGGTCCTACTCTCCACCACAACCCCCCCCCCCCTTCAGAACTACTGCTCTGAAATTTGCTTCTGCGCAGGTTTCCTTGCAAGCGGTTTATCTATAGTAGGACTCATTGAACATTAACACCTCATGAAGATTGAAATCTTTCAAGGACATCACATTTGGCAATCAACTGGGTTTGTAAATTTATAAAATTATATTTTTGTTTTCTCATAATTCTTTGAGGAGATAGATTTTCTCTCACCAGTTTCTTTGTACAAAAATACCACAAGAGCAATCTGTCTTGCGTCTAGTTGAATCTGTGGTTTTTATTACTTGAGTATGATAAGTGCTCTATCTTATTGGGTAATAACTGTTCTGTTAGTCAAAAACACAAATTATGTAATAATTAATTCGTTTTATTAAAAGTTTAATAAAAAATTAAATTATTGGATAACACATTCATTATGTACTTACTGTCTGTTTGTTGTATATTTGGTAGTTTTTCAACGTTTCGAACAACTGATTTGTAAGCTAAACATAGTTTACTGCAAGATTTAGTTGTGCTTTATATAATGTAAATTATGGTACTATGAAACTACATGTATTATAATATTAATATTACAACAGTGGCAGTTTTGGGTTATGTTAATTTGGCAGAAGTGACTTGGCTATTGAATGAATATTTTTGTAAGTTCTACATATCAATTATTAAACACTTTTTTAGGGTTTTGCATCTTACAACACGTTTCGCACATGCAATTTAGTCAACAGAGTCTGTGATTCACTCAGTCACTGCATATGATAATTTGATGTGTATTTTAAAGTTTAACACCTTCACTGCGGCTCTATACTAAGTGATCTTGGCTATTCTCAATCTGGTTCTGCGCTGTAAGATGTCTGCCACAGTTAACGTGTTAACATAATGATTATTCATAAAGTAATTTAATAATTCCTGTTACTAATAAGGCAAAGTGCCTTAAACGATTTATTCAGAAGTGCCTGATTATGAATATTTATCTTTATTGTTTAATAAAGTAAGTGTGAAAGTCATTGTATTTTAATACAAATGTTTTATACAATATGAACAATTAAATGTAAAATATATTTTATTTGTACTGTTGTGTTTCAAGAAAGAATAGATATCAATATGGTGTGTTTCATTTCCTAAACCTTCTTTCTCGTAAAAAATAGGATTCATAAACTGTTAACATCCAACTTTTGTAGAAACGTTGATTTATTTTCAATAGTTCAATAAATTTAAATAATTGCAAAATAAAACCAACAAATGTACTATTACAAGACAGTATACAGAGTCTACACATACACATTCATGCAGCACTATAATAAAATATCAAACTATAATATATTCAAATACACAGGGGCGGATTTACTGTATCGTACATGTCGCAGATGCAGAGGGTCTGGGGATCCCAAGTACAAATATTTAAGGTTTTTCCTAATTTTTTTTCAGGAACTGTTTTTTTATAAATCTGGTTTTGACTTCTTATATACAGTGAGTAAATATAAAAATACAATATTTGTCTCTTTTATTCATAAGCATAATTTACAGTTGGGTCACAGAGCTGAAGATATGTGCAGTTCAGATGTATTCTTGTACTTCGAGGGTATATTCTTATTTCTAATGGGAACGTATTAGAAATAAGAACGTATTAAATTCCCCAATTGGCCAAGTTTGTGAATGACCGAATGGCAACACTAAATGAATAAGAACATAGATTTGTATTTCGAAATGAAAAATACAGATGGCTGTACGAGACTAAAGTTAGTAAAATACAACGTTATTTCAAATAATTCATAGGTTATCCTTCATGCACCAAATATTCATTTGTACACGAAAATTGCACTATTTCTTTGATATTCAACATTACGTTAAAACTATCGGAAATATAACATTAAAAAAAGATTTCAACACAAAAAAGACTATTTATTTTCCATTAATTCCTGATGATAAAACAAAGCAATGAAATTTTTAACTTGGTGCACAAAACAGCTTGGTACACCAAAGTATAAATATTTATAAATTCATCGTATTAAAAATGTTATTACTTTAATACAATAATAAAAACCAAATATATGCTTCATGCACCAAAACATAAGCAATTGCATTTATTTAATTCATTATAAATATCGCCGTAATTATTCTAATAACAAAAAATAAATAGTAATGAATTTTTGTGAACCAGTAAATGACTGGTGCACCAAAGCATAAACAATTAATATTTTTGTATGTTTTGTAAGTATTGCCATTCGGTCATTCACGAACTTGACAATATGCCCTGGTCCCTTTCTTATGTCGTGTGAGCAACTATCGCAATTGGGGCTGATAACACTGCATAAGGGAATGACAGGAGCACACTAACCTCAAAAACGCACCAGAACTGAAAATCTACCATTAACAAGCTAGGTCTGGACATAGCACTGTGCAGAGGTCAGTGCCTCAAATGTCGGTGTTATATGCAGCACTGCAGTCTAAAGGGCCCCATACACCTGCGAGTTTGGCTCGCGAGCCGGACCCGCTGATTATTCACCATACACCTACGTATCTTGCTCGCCCAGTTGCAAACATGAGTTTTTCGAAGAAGGTTGCAGCTGCGGTCATAGTGTTAAATGAGCTAGGTGTATTTAAGAAGAAACGGGTAATGTGGTCAACGAATTGGTTACTAAATAGAAAGAGATTTAGTTACATGAATTTTATTAGGAACTAGAGGGCCCGGCGCGCTTTGCTGCGCATTTCAATAATTTTTTGCAAAAGTTGCCCGCGGCTTCGCACGCAATTTCCCGTTGAAAACAGTACACTATATTCACTTATTCTTTTTCTATCACATTCTAAACATTGCTGAGATAATTGATAGTCGTTCCATCGTGAGCCTCTTGGGCGTATTATGAAGGTATGTACCATATTCCTGCCTCTATCTAGCTGTTACCCACGGCTTCGCACGCAAATCTTAAGAACCGAAGTCCTTATATTACTTAGTAAATTTTTTTTTTACTATAATAAATTTTAGATTAAATTAGTTATATCTCCGATGCCACGATTGAGCTTGCTTTGTTGTCTCGATCGAGAGAATATGTACACACGGAGTTTTGAGAACCATACTTCTGTCAAAAAAAACAACTAAGGTTGATTTTATAACATTCTTTATATTTGTAGCCAACGTAAGATAGTAATTAATTATGATATCTGCATTGCTCTTCTGATCAAGCATGAGCATGGTTTATATTAAATAAATATTGCAGTTAAAGGTGAATTTTTACGTCAAATTTGAATTGTATTATCTGGATAGTAAAGTCTATGTTTAACAGTGATTGCAGAAACAGTTTAAACAAAATTTGTCGTTTTTCTTAAGCTTAGTCTATGCTTTAAAACTATAAGTGTAATATATGTTTACAAAGAACAGCTGATTAAAAATTTGAAAAGACGTTAACATATGTTTGCTGCAATGCATTTCTTATGGGTATTTCTGTAACCAGTGGGGCGGAATCCTGAATCGGGAAAGGGATGGGCATAGCTTATAAACCTTCTCCGTGGAAAAATACATATACGTACAAATTTTCATCATGATCGGTCCAATAGTTCACGATTCCATAAAGGACAAACATACAAACATTCATTTTTATATATATAGATGATAGTCGCCAAGACTGTCAGAACTATTTAAGGATGTCAGCTGAAAGTTTTAACATGTTATTGGACAAGGTTAAACAGCTTATAACAAAAAAAGACACTATACTGCGAAACGCTATATCACCAGAGGCACGCCTCACTGCTACTCTCCGTTTTCTGGCTACCGTTTTCCGTCTTCATCCTCGTTCAAATTGCTCTTGGTCTTTCGAGGCTGCTCCTGCTGTGCGGTGAACTTCATGAGCTCGAAGTACCACAGAGTTGGGGTGTACGTATCATCTGCGGAAGCTCCGCTTCTCGTGCTGTCACGAACCTTCCTCATTTCCTTCCTGAATGCTGCCCTAAGGCTATCAACTTTCCTTTTTACAAAGGTAGTGTCTACATTCGGAATTTTTTCTTTCATAATTTGGAGGAGATGTTCCCAGGCAGTATCCCGTTTGAACTTGTTGGAATACTCCGCACTTCATACCTTCCACAAACACGGCAAATTTCGATACTCTTGCCTCAGGGCTCATAAATACGAGACTTGGAGTCAGCCATGTTAGCTCAAAACAAACACTTTACCCTTGGCGGAACGAGTGGTGCGTAACGTTTGGCCTGCAGTAGTGAAAACTGAATGAACAGATTTTTCGGTGGTGGGGGCACGAGTCCGATCCATAATGCTCCATACACTGGCGAACTGATACCCGAGCCGAGCCGCACAGCAAGCAGTGGCGGATCCAACTCGGCTCGCCTGAATTTGACTCGGCTCGGCTCTTTATTGTCCATACACTGACGGATTTGGTCCATTTCTAGGCGAGTCGAGCCAGACTCGCAGGTGTATGGGGCTCTTTTCGAGTCTGACTCGCGAGTCTGGCTCGGCTTGCCTACAAACGAACGAAATCCGTCAGTGTATGGGGCCTAACGAGCCGAGCTGAGTCAAATAAAGGCGAGCCGAGCCAGGTCCTCCACTGCTTGCTGTCCGACTCGGTTCGGGTATCAGTTCGCCAGTGTATTGTGCAGCAGGATCGGACTCGTTAGTTTATTTGCAACGCGGACGTCAAGCTAGTAGGGTGTGTTCTGTCATGGCGGACTCAAAGTTATTTATGAGCCCTGATTTCCTAACAAAATTTATTGATGAGTATCGGGATTTGCCGTGTTTGTGGAAGGTTCGTAGTGAGGAATATTCCAACAGGTTACAGCAAGATAAAGCTTGTGAACATCTTCCTCAAATTACAAAAGAAAAAGTTACAAATGCAGACCTGAACTTTATAAAAAAAAGAAGGTGGATAACATTCGAGCGTCATTCAGGAATGAACTGAGGAAGATTCGTGAGAAGTGGTGCATCTTCAGATGATACGTACACCCCAACTCTATGGTACTTTGAACTCCTTAAGATCACCGCAGATCAGGAGCAGCCTCGACAAACAAAGAGCACTTTGGATGAGGTTCAAGAGAAGGTTTTTGAAGGAGAAGACTGTATTGTTGAGGTAGGTTCTGTATTGACTGTTCATTATTACAGTTTTAATAATACATATTAGTTACATACGTAGGAAGTTTTCAACTGTTTATTTTCCGTTAACAATCAAGAACAACATAAATGCAATCTATAAAAAAACTCATTTATTAACCAGTCTGTCTTAAAAGGGCACCTTTCCTGGTCTACTGAAATAGTTCACATAGACATCTCGACTCTCAGAAGCTTCCTTTGCAGCTGTTGTTGCATAGGAACTGCGAAGCCTATGAAAACACCCTTGAGGTAGATCATTTCTCCAATCACCTTCAATAACGCTGGCGCTTTCTGTATCTTCCTTGTCCAGCATTGACCTAGGCGTATACTCGTACTCTGCTCTATTGTTTGCCCGAAGAAAATTTTGTAGAACCACGCAAGCTAGCACAATAACGGTTGTATGAAGAATGCAAAATCTGGACGCTAATACACCAAACGCGTTTTCCACACACCTTCTTGCACGTGAGAGCCTGTAGTTAAAAATTCTTCTTTCATAAGTCCATTTTCCTCGAGGAAAAGGTTTCAGTAGATTTTTTTGAAGTAAAAAAAGCTTCATCAGCAATAATCACAAAATTCATTTTAGACACTGTATTTTCTCTCTTAGGAAGGCCCAAATCACCATGTTCCAATTTTTTATAAAATTTAGTCTCTTCTAACACCCCTCCATCTGACACTCGTCCGTTGCAACCGACATCTACCATTATAAAATGGAGGTTGGCATCTACGATTGCTAGTAATACTACACTATGGTATCCTTTATAATTGAAGTAGTATGACCCTTCTGCGGCTGGTTTTACAGTACTCACGTGCTTTCCATCAATAGCCAAATTGGTTCAAATTCTTGTGCGATTTTTTGCCATTCCTCACACGACGATGGAAACTGAAACCTGACAAAATGAAATTTGTATTATGTTATCTGAGTGCTTTGAGTACATAGTGTGCTTTACCATAAGCGCAGTAGCACAAATCAGAAAATATATGTATTCATATTTTGTTTTCTTCTACAGGCAGAACCAAACAAAGATGTGAACAACGTTGTCAATGAACAAACGTTGAACATTATATCTCAGTGTACAGCTCCAATAAGAATTAAAATTTCGCCAAAACGAAACAGAGGTGAAGAGGAACTGCGCAAACGGAAACCAATTCTAGAAAAGGCTTCCGCTGTACTGAATAAACCGGATGACGAATACGACGGCCTAGGTAAGACGTATGCAGCAAAATTGAGCTGCATTCCTGCTTCTCAAAGAGACATTGCAGACAAATTGATTGGTGACGTTCTATTCAAAGGGTTGCAGAACACTTTGACTAATTCCACTTTTATTTCTGATTATGGTTATTCAACTGGTTCCTGGCGTGGGGGAGATAGGCTACACCATCTCCCTGTACAACTATATCAAACTATTCAACACCCATCTCATCTTCGACTCCTGAACAAGCAAACCGCATAGCTCAATCTGAAGAGTGTACTTTTTTTTGGATAACTGTTACTGCTTTAAATTTCGTTTTATAATTTAATTAATGTGTTCAATACAAATTACCTGTTCAAAACTAGAATACTACAATAAACATAGAATAAACACTATAACTGTTTGGTAATATTGTGCAGTATTCTTACCTTCAAGTATTCTCCTTTCAAAGTGTTGTAGATATACTTGCAGGTCTCTGGTATTATTCTGCCCAATGCTTGAGGTGATATGATTGAAGAAAACTTTAGGTCTTCAAACGACCGTCCGGTAGCCAGAAAACGGAGAGTAGCTGTGAGGCATTCCTCTGGTGATACAGCGTTCCGCAGTATAGCGTCTTTTTTTCGTTATAAATGGTTTAACCTTGCCCAATAACATGTTAAAGCTTTCATTAGATATTCTTCAATAGTTCTGATAGTCATTACGACTATCATTCTTAATAAAATTCAACAAATTCATATGACTAAATTTCTGTCTATTCAGTAACCAATTCTTTAACCATATCCCCTTTTATTTCGTTCCTTCTTAAACGCACCCAACTCATCTAACACAACAACCGCAGCTGCAACTTGCTTCGAAAGACTCATCTTCACAACTGAACGGGACGAGCAAGATACGTGAGGTGTATGGTGAATTAACGCAGAATATGGCTCACGAGTCAGGATCGGCAAGCCAGACTTACGAGTCAGACTCGCTAGTGTATGGGGCCCTTAAGATACTGGAGATGAACGTGCCTTAAATTATCCACACTTTAAATTTGGTTGGCAAAAACACTGCAGAAAGTTGTAATTGGTCCTTATTTCTTGACTGGGTTCAACATGTATAGACTACATTTTTTTAGTGCCTCTACATAGGATACACTCATATTGCACCTTAAGCGAAAACAATATTAGTTATGAAAAAACACGCAAGTTAACATGAAAAAAACTACAATTAAAGCAGAAGCTCTTGGGCTTGCCAAACAGTTTGCCTTGTACAAAACTACCATCGTGACAATTTTAGGGAACTACAAGCTTGAAAGACTAGGTAAAACCATTGAGTGTTTAAAAAAATTGAAACATGTAGATGATAGTACAGCTGATAGTCATTGAAAAACTTTTGAATGCATGTGAGGATTTCTCAGCATTGCAAAGTGAAGCTCTAAGTTTACACTGTTTACAGAAAAAATTCAATGCAAAAGAAAGCGAAATAAAACAATTGAAAAGAAGGAAGAAATTGTATGATGAGTTCCCATTCTGAACATATAATGAAGTAATATTACAGACAAGAGATGCAGAGTGATAGTGAAAATATTCTATGAAGTTTGTGACAGAATTGTTTCTGAATTAAAAAAGAAAACTTCAGCTTATTTTTAACATGTGTTCAATATGATCAATTTTTAAGAAGTCAACTAAAGAATATATCTAAAGTTTATTAAAATAACATTGACGGGTGATTTTTGTTATAAGAGCTACTTTTGTGAGTTCCTGAATATCAAAGAAGAAACTAATGCAAAATGTAGGCCCACCGTAGTTGAAGGAATGGACGTAATCGTGAGTAAGAATTGTTCAGAGACATGGTATAAGCTTATAGTGACAAAAAAGCTTAAAGAAACCTTTCCCAATATAGAAGCTATCTTGAAAATCTGTCTTACAATTCTAATATCCAGTGCTTTGATTGAGAGATAGTTTGAAGAGGATAAAATTCTATTTTCGCTTGACTCTTTCAGAAGATCACATCAATGACTTAGCAATTCTCTACATTGAAAGTGGCTTTGAAAAAGATCAGCTACAACAAAATGATAGACACTTTTGCTGCTCAAAATGCAACAAGTACATATCTTGTAAATATTCTGAATCCTGTGTTTTCTTCAAAGTCTAGCTCGCAAAAGAGCAACTTAGTACTGGGCGCTCCAGGCTTAAGAAATGTAACAACAAGCACAGCTAGTAAAGTGGTGCATTACCTATTCATAGAACTATCTTTGTAAATTTTAAAGAATTTCTGCAATTCAACAATTCAGAACATCGATTTTAGGTAGATATAGTTTTGAAACATCGCATTACTGACTATGCTCCAATTAAAAATAAATTTATTTTATAGACGATGTTTAAGACTTATTGTTTTTGGGAGAAACATATTCATACTGTTCTCGAACAGACCTATAGAGTTGAAAGGGCGCCCTTTTAGATGGTATATAGACTGAAGATAATATTAATAAAGGAGTTTTCAATTTTGGTCGAAATCCTGGAGAATTATATTCCTGTAATAAGCCAGCATTTAGAGGAATCAACTCGAAACGCCTTATACACCACAGACCACATACAAAACTGTCTGATAAACGCCTTGCACCGTTATTTTGAGAAATATTTTACAGGCTGTGCAAGAGAAAATTATATCTTTAATAGCCGATGAACCATCAGATTTGGGGCATAATGAACAACGAGGTCCTTGTAAATGATTTAAAAACAGATTGGTCTTATGTAGTTTCTGTGCGTCAACAATGTCTGGATGCAATAACGGAGTTCAAGCTAAAAGTGTAAGGAGATATAAAAAGAGATCACGTGTTTACACTGCTATGGACAATGCTTGAATCTAGTCTTGGTTTAAGCGTTCAATTTAAGTAAAAAAATCACATTTTCAATTTCATAATGTATAACAATGGCAAAAGGAGTTAAGTTAACAACTCTGAAGTCCATTTTTACAACAAAGTATGCTTGTAGGGTAGAGGCTGTTAAATCTGTGAATACGGTAAGTTTTTTGTTCTTGTCAAATCCCTACAAGAAATCATATCAACGCCAAACAATGCTGGAGTGAAAATAAGAAGTTGTGGAATATTTTATGAACTGACATTTGATTTCGGTTTGGGTTTTGGAGATCACTCTCTCATTACTCTTCTTGACTAAAAGTAAGCAAAATTTCAGAATTAGGATATTAACCTTTTGAAAGCCGGAAATCTATTTCATTCCAGAGAAATAAAACTTCTTTTCACAAAATCTTTAATTTTACAAAAGACGTTTGTGAACAGATAGATGGCGAGGTTTCTGCTTTGAGAAATAAGTAAAGTGTCCTCACGTATTGATGAAACTGCCCAAAACTCACTGTTTTGAAACTAAAGAAGACCAGGACAAATGTTTGACATTTTACCCATTCATCTACTCACTAATAATTGGTATAGGTGAACGATTTATCCAAGAAGCATGTGACATTATAGTAGCAGTAAGAAAATTTCTCAAGTTGGAAGCAGATGAGGAAGATTTAAAAACAGTTTAAAAAAACTGTATGTAGACCTGTACGGCATCCAAACAGAGCAACAACTAATGCAGAGCTACAAGACGTGTGATAGTGGAGCTCATCCCAAAAAGGTAGGCCTTACAATAATTAAAATTGTTAATTATTTTGGAACACAAGGCTAAAAGATGTGGTTCATAATTATTTATAAGTAATTGCATACTCATTTTCTAAAATATAAAATTGGGCCGTTTTTTATAGAATATTATACATCGGCTTCTTACCATATTCCTCGTCAGATAAAGGGTTCAGTTAGAAGACGAAATGTAACAATGTAAAAAAAACTTTATTGTTTTTGTAATAGTTTTGATTGTATATTTGTCTATGTGCCCGCAGGATATCTTGAATATAAACTGAGCACCAGTTCCATGAATTGATAGATTTGATATTTTGCATGCAATCGCGGCAAAGTTTGTTATTTGACATAGTTATTTGTGTTGCTTACTCTTACCTTGTTTGTAAGGTAAACAAAAATAAAATAAATTTATCATTAAGATTTCTTTGATAAATCTCTAGTGTCAATTTACAATAGAACATTACATTACAATTTAAACTGTAATTGTTTAAATTACAAGAATTCAGATAGAGAATGTCACTCACGTATCTTTCCAGGGCAGATATTCCTTATGTAGAAAAGCTTTGATATAAACCAAGTCATTCATCGATGCCTTTAGCTTCTTTCAGCAAGTCTTTAATGCTGCTGGAATTGCTTCTTACCAGAATATATTGATTTTTCCCAAATATCGGAAGGTAATAGAAAGTATTCAGTATCATGCTGGTTGCAGTAGTTGTAGTGAGTAGCAACTTGTAGTACGTTCATTGTTCTATATGTATCTGAAATGTAATTCTGTCCATATTTAGAAGAATACAAATATAGAAAATCCCTTATAATGTGGAAAAGGTGTTTTTAAAAATTATCCGTAGTATTTATAGCTTACTAAGTCACTTAATCGTTACATTTTTAGTTTCAAAAGCAGGTTATTTTATTTTCCAATGTTGGCAATTGCTGATCCTTTTAAGAAGACAAAAACAAAAAATCTCCCCCATATGTCTTTTCGTTTTCTCTTTGAAGATGGCATCGCAGTTCTTCAAGAAAGTGGTGAGTTTATTTATTTTAATTTAAACTTAGGTGATTGGTTCCTGCGTTTTGGTTGGTTTTAAATTACAGTGTGGTTTATATTTTTGTAGAGTACGTTAGTTTTTACTCGGAAGATGTACTCTTTAAATTAAATAAACCTTTATATCTATTAACCTTCATAATAATCCCTTGTCCTACATTAGAACTATCCATAGTTTAGTATAACCCTAGTTTTCCGGTTTATAAGGAAATATGTATATTAATCTTAAGTGAATGGGTTTTCACTCTAAATATCAAAAATTGTTATCAGGAAAATTTTATTAAGCTTGTTAGATGTAAATTTTCTATGAATTTTAACATAGTCTATTCATAAGAGTTTTTATGTAAATATAACTGATTCCCATTAAGAATGAATTCTGAATTTTGCAGTGTATCAAATTGATAACAAATATATGTATTTAGGCCACCTCTTTAATACATAGTTCAACATTTTTTTATTTTCAGTCATTCTCCATACTGTTCATCGTTATTTACAAATATAAAACATTTCATCACACACACACACACACACACATAGCCTACTTATGATAACGAGACATACCCATCAATATATTATTCATCCAATAGTAATATATTGAATTTTTAATTAATTTGAGCAATAAATAAAATCACATGCACCAACTGTACATACATTGTCATATTCTAAACAATTTCTTCTATAAGTAGGCCTAACTTCTTTTAAATAAAAAATGATAGTTATATTTAGAAAACTATGCAAAATAACACTAATAGCTAATTTACAGTGTCTTTCTCAGTTTTAAGATGTTTGTTAAGATTGTTTCATTTTCTTTATCATTTAAATGACATTTTTCATGTCACCTGTCTTAATGTTTTGTTTGATTAATGATTGTTTTTTTTAATTATTTATGACATTACATAATTGTTTATACTATTTCTATTAATTTTAAACTTGTGACTTTAATTTAGTATTTTATATATGTTGATATCGATTGATAGTTCTGTCATTCGATATATAAAGTATCAATGATTGTAATAAGCAATATAAAAACCGGGTCTGTTTATCGTACTTTGACATTTTTCTGTGTGATCTTATGCTTTAGCCCTGAATAATGTATTACATTATTTAAATGCTTCTTGTAATGTCTATTATTGTTGTAATGACATACTTTTTGAAGTAATTATAAAAATAAATTTACAAGACTTGTCATAAAAGTAAGTGCAAACGAAAACAAGCACATCCTCCTTTTACAAATAACCTATGGGAATAAAGTGAATGTTCTTCATCTTTTATTAGCCGTACACTGAGTGATATATAGGCAGTAACATTTTATTTGTATTACAATATAATTTTGTTATTAAATTTTTACCTTGACTATTATTTATTCGGCTACAGTATAATAAGAGGCCACCACCACAATAGAATCATATTTATGATTATCCAAACTATAGAAACAAACGTATTGACACGAATTACATTATATAAAAAGTATACATGCTGTGTATCTATAAAATTTAACAAACAAAACAGTTTAACATTTAGTTACTTTTTACTGTTTTTAAGGATGTGCTATGATTCTATTATATTATACTGCAGCCCTTAGTTCAAATATAGTTTGATTTAATAAACAGTTTAATAGTTATTCCACATTTTCCACATAAAATGTTAAACGAAATATTTAACCTATTCACTATGCATCATAAACTGTCAAAAACCATTATGTTACATATTTTATAAGAACCTTTACATCTAGAAAACAATTTCAGTTTAGCATTAAAATATCATATTTTTTGCTGCAGAACTTGTAGCCTTCTGCTGGGTATAATATTGAAATTTATACAGTATAGACTATAACAATTTGGTTGAAACTGTATTATTAAGTTTTTATTTTTTACTATTATTTTAAGTGCAATAGGGAATGTATCACATCTTTAATTCATTATTTGTGTTGAGTGTGATAAGGGAACCCGGTTTTTATATCAGTTATTATAATCATTGATACTTAATATTCATTATCGAATACGCTTCTAAATCATATCAACATTTCTATAGCCATGATAACAATCATATTTGAAATTAAATGAATTAATACACTATACGCATAGGGACAATCTCATAGATAATAAGTGAGGTATAACAATAAAACAATTAGAACTGGAAATAGATAAACTCATAAATATTAATGAAATGATAAAAACATTAAAGTTTACATTTGAAAATTCTATTTTAGGTACGTGTTAATCATAAAGATGCATGGTTTTTACTATTAATTTTGATAATTGTTGGAAGTCTGCTTTGTTGTTCAGAAACATACATGATTTGAGCTAAAATTTAGGTACTATCTCGAGGGGTGTTTTTTTCATCAGAAGTGCGGGGTGGTGTTGAAGGTTGAATCCTGCACTTCAGGCCAGATTCATTTCCAATTGGTACTTTTCTGTGCTTAGATCCCATTAGAAGATTTTGTATGGGAAATACCAAGGCTGCGGTATTACAAGTGGTCACCATGAAATTAAGGTACCAAATTATCGATTAGATAGACCTTGAAACTATCTAATACAAATCACTCTAATTATAATTATTTCAATTAATTTTTGCCTGCTCTTTTTAATGTATTGAATAGAAATATTTTTCCAAATTAACTCGAAAACAAAGTAAAACTATTTGAGTAATGTACACATTGCCACAAGTACAATTGCAATACGTATTATTTGTGTCACAAGGTGTCAGACATGTTTATCGTTCAAAATAGTAAAAAATAACTAAATTGTACTCGGTTTTGTTACATTTTATAAATACATATAGCCGAGATAGTTTCTTTATTGATCATTAAATTATTACTTGTTTATATATATTAAAAAACTTGAACTATATTGCACTTTGAAACATTATGTATAACTTAATTCAGTTCATCATTATTTGGGATTCAGTAGTTAAGATAGATAATCATTAATATTGATTATTTGAATGTTGTGGTAGCCGCTTATTTTACTGCAGCCAATATCAATCTTAAATGTCATGTGTCCAGTGAAAATTGTATATAGTATTAACAAATGGTATTTGATGTAAATTAATCTTACATTTATTCGAGTCATGGTTTTAATTCCAAGATGTTTACTCAAGACATCTTTGTCAACAAAATCGTAAACCTATTTGATGCAATAATTTTGCATCAAATTACATTTTTAACCATAGATGTGGATCTATGAGTGATTGAATTTAGATTGCCTCGAGAGTGTCTGCATGTTTTAAACCAGTGACAGTATATCCAAAGTTTGTCCAAAAGATTTTACTGTTAAGAAGAGATTTTTCTCTCATTTGAACATATAATTAATTGGTAACATGATTTGAAAATCATCTACAATGTTAACATGATTCAGATTTGATTTTCTAAATACCAATATCATTCTTTATTTATTTTTTGTAATTTTAAAGGAACAAAGATACATTGTTAAAAGAGTAGAGAATTTAATGTCTAAAAAGAATTTTAATGGGTAGGGTCCAATAAGCGGACCCGGTTTTTTATATCGAAGAATATAATCATCGATACCTAATATTCACATATCGAATCATAGACTATCAATCGATATAAAAGTAATAACAATCATATGTTTAAATTAAAATGTGAATTTAATGATAACAAATAATAAATGAACATAACCAAAATCAGGGAAACTCATAACTTTAACTAAATGAAACAGAACGAAAACGTTTTTACTAAAGTTGTGTCCACCATTACCTTCTTTTTTTGCATCTGAAGACGACCATGTTAGCTCCTCTGACAGTTACATTTGTTACCTTCCCACAAATATCACATAATGGATTCTTAGGTACTAACCCAACATCCTGAAGCCATAAAAAACATATTTTATCGTCTTTTAAAGCAATTTCGTGAAGCTTCCTAAGATTGACGGCCATTTTAATACACAATGTTACGTGAAATTTAAAATATTACCTTGTATTATTTGAAAGTGTTTACAGCTGTTCATATAGATTATTTAAGTTGTTAAAAATAATTCATCAGTATCGATTGATTATATCGATGGTTATGATTAAGTAATATCGTTTGCCAATTTCGATATAAAAAACCGGGTCCGCTTATTGGACCGTACCCATTTTAATATTTATGTAAATATATTTTAATTGTTAGGGGTTTTTATTTCCATTCTAGGTTAAATAGTTCTCACAGCTCAAAACAATGCCAAACATAACAGTTTTTATGCCTAAACACAATTTTTTATGATCAACCGTTGTAATTATGGGTATGTTTACTGTATGTTTATATTCACAAAGAGTCATTATGAATGAATTAAGAATATTTTACTTTCCTGAATCCAAACTGCTCAGAGCATATTATATTAGGTTGTTATTAAAAAAAAACTAAACTATATGTTTTAATGTTCATGTTCACTTGTGTTCATTTTTAAAAAATTAGGTTATTTTCAAATTAATTACTAATTTATGTATTTTAAACTTGTGTTTAACCCTTTGTCGAGCAATCATCTCAAATCACCACAACAGGAAGCTTGGTGCTAAGTTCAATCACATTCAATCACCACAAACTGTTTAATCATTGTTCTCTGCTTTGTGCTGCTATCACACTGCTACTTTTGGAACTTCTGCTTGTGGAAATATCTATCGACAGTATTGTTGTCCTTGTTCATATAATATTTTTATGCCTAGAGGTGTTATCTAGGAGAAAAATATAAAGCATTGTATTGTGACCTCTTCATTGACATTGATTTAGTTCTTTTTCATTACAATACCCTCTGATTTCTGCTGTCATATTACAGAAGTATTGGAACTATTTGCAACTTTCTATAGCTATTTTTACTGACGTCATAATATTGTTATGCTTTTACGCTGTTTTCCGTTAGTATGTTAATTTTTTTACTACTAAGATTCAGAAATCAGAAATTCTTTATTGTCAGACAGTAGAACACTGCAAAATAGCGTCAACAATATTATGTAATAGTTAATTACATTAAGTTATTTTCAGAATAGCCCAATAAAATTAAATATAAAAACGTCAGATTAATTTAAACAGCACTAAAGTTTTTGTCAATGCTAAAATAAATCAAACTAAAGCTTACATAGGTGGCTAGTCTTAACATAAAGCTTAATATATAAGCTAGTCTGACCAGAGCACTCGACAAAGTCCCTGACACTGTAGTAAGCCCGCTGTACCAAATGCCGCTTGACCTCCCTCTCAAAAGAAGGACTTGTTTTTGTTTTCATAGAGTCTGTGAGTGCATTATATAGTTTAATGCCGCTGGTTAGTAAGATTGTAAGCCCAAATAGCTTTATGTGTAACAGTGATTAAGCGTACATTAAAAAATATCACCATATTCAAGAGTATTTAATAGCTATAACAATATATAATATGTAATAGTTTAGTTTGAATATAGTGATGTTAAAATAATAAAAACTCCACAAACAGAGTAGCCAAATGAGTTCAGTCTGGTAGCACCAGAAGCACATCATGGTGATTCAACCGGGACAGGGTTAAAAATCTTTTTTAGAAATGTATTTGTTGGTTCAGTTTTGTTAACCATAGCCAAAATTCTCTATTCAGAATTTTGTTTCTCATAAACCTTTGAAAAGATCACACATCAGACATCTTATTTGCCATTATATACATTTTTTATTAATTGATAGTTACAAAAAAGCCATTTAAAAAAATAAAATGTCTCCCATTAGGAAGATAATCTTAAAGTCTTTGAGTACCAAACCAAAACTTTTCTCTGTATCTGAAAAGTATTGGCAACTTTTTTCCTGATTTCCGAAGAATACCTCATGCCTTTTAGACATCTGTCACTCCCTTTTTCATGAAAATTAAAAGTTTTTTTTGATTATATATAAATAAATTCTGTAATACTAAACATTTAGTATCTCTTTATTTAAAAAGTGTAAAAATTAATAATAAAAAAATGCATTTACCAAAAAATATATTTTTCTTTACAAAAATTAGATTAAAAATATTTTATTTCCTTTTTAGTGTTTATGATTTGATTCTAGGTTTTATTCAGTTAGCAGATACATTTGAATAAACAGCTACTTTATCTTCTGAGCATGTGATAAAGTGAAGTGTCTATTATGGTGCTTATCTCTTCTAGTGGTTGCACGGCTCAGTTGAATGGAACAAGTAGGTTTACCAACATTACACACGCACGCAGTACTTGAGTTCTTATCAGTTAAATCTTATGAGCATTGATTTTGTGTCGCACCAGCATCGACTTCAATTCTGTCAATTAGGCCTACTAAACAACTAGAAAACGTGAAATAAGAAACCATTATTTGGTAGCTAGAACGATGTAAATTTTGTTCTGTTTTAGTTGCACCTAAGTGTCCAGTAAATGTTTAACTAAGAGAAGGAAGATCTTTCAGTGAAACATGGATACAGGGTCAAGGTGACCTTGAAATTCGTGTTTCGTTGAAAACATTCAACTGTTGTGATTTCTAGTCCCTTCTAATCACGAAATAATGGTACAAATAATAGGTCATGAGCTTAATTTAGGAAAATTTCATGAGGTTAATGAAGGAAAACTTCATGATTTTTGTAAAACTTGGAAGTTACAAGGAGAGGTACATGTGGTTTACCTTGTCACCTGGAGGTACTGAGAAATGAAAAAATTAAAACATGCACCAAATGAATTAATGAATTAATTGTTTAAGATTCAGTCAGCAGATTATAAGGTGAGGCATTCCACAAGATTGTGTATTAGGTCTCACCAGTATTTTGGTTCTCCTTATGAACAAATACAATTTAGTAAATGCTGAGACCAAAAGATAAGTTAAGGGGACGGAGAGTGTTTCGTGCAGAACAATTCAGCTCCAAGTAATGATAAAAGTTTTTGCACGATCACAAAAATCGTTCATTTATAATAATGCTTTTCTCCAGTTTAATTAAAAATCTGTATTGAATCACTGTGTATAGTTTCCATGTCGAAACAATCGCAACAATAAACAGTCCTACAAATTCGCCAGACCTGATATTTGTATGGTATTTTATTTTATTCTAGAGTAAATTTGTAAAATAGTTTTATTCAACATTCATATAAAACAGTATTATATTTTTTTATTTAGGTTTCATCGTTAAAGGCAGCATTCGGCGCAAATAAGAAAATAACAATTACAAAAGATCAATTAAAAACAAATATCAAAATACAGGAAGAAAGCCAAGTAAGCTTAATTACATATCGTGCACGACTTAACGCTTTTGTCCTAAGAACGCTGGAGAGTCATTCCACATCAAATTATACAGAACATTTTGGATTTATCACCCACCATCACAGATTTTGATGAAACTACATTTTTAATCCTTCCATATAAGGAAATGTATTAAATTTTACATTTCTACCTCAACTCGTTTTTGTTATATAGACAGTTAGTTAAAGTTTGGCCAAAATGAGCGTTTTTACATATTCTGAGAACTCTGGACGAGCTTGTACTTTCAATTTTTTTTTACAGTTGTATCTTCATCATTTATAGTGTAAATGTAAGGACAATTTACAATATTATTAAGAAAACTGCTGATTTCAGAAAAAATATAAACCCTAGCAAGTAAGCCATTTATTTATGTAGCTTAAACAAATATTTTTGGTAATTCATTAAGTGTTTTTAGGGACGTAAAAGGCGTTTTTGTCTTTAGTGGGGAATGAACTCTCTCTTAGTAATTAAGTATGGAACAAATTTCAAACTCTTCTATAGTTTTGGTATATGAAAACCATTGGTTTTTTGGATTTTTTTTTTTTTTGTGATTTTATGCTTTTTGCAGATATGAATTTAAAAAACTTGATTATCACTCTGTCTTTTTAAGATTAGCAAATTTAGTATAACACCTTTACGTCCCTAAAAACACTCAATGAATTACCAAAAATAATTTTAAAGCCACATAAAACAAGATAGATAGGATTTATATTTGTTCTTAAATCAGCATAGTTTTCTTAATAATGTTGTAAATTTTGCTTACATTTACACTGTAAATGATGAAATGAACACATTTTTGTAATTGAAAGTACAAGCTCATCCAGAGTGTAAAAACTCATTTTGCACCCTCATTTTGTAAAATTTTGTATATTTTCTTTTATATATATATATATATATATATATATATGAAAGGATTAAAAAAAGTAGTTTGTACAAAATCTGAGTTGGTGGGTGACGTGGTCTGGATGGTTTGATGTGGAATGGCCTGGGATTATTAGCTTTTAGTATAGGCATTCTCTGTGTATATAAAATATTGTGTACGTTCACTAACTAAATATAGATATTTCTTAGAGTTTATATAGATTCAAAATTATAATTTTAATGGGTTCTTGAAGCTTCTCCCTTCATAGTACTGTATGGTAATGGTATCGGTAATGTGAGATCTTATAACTTTATTTAGAATTTTGTGTTTGATCCATATTAGAAATTTAGCCTCGAAAAGTGTTTAATATACTGATATTACAAGATATATATATATATATATATATATATATATATATAATTATATATTACTGATATAACAATAATACAGCTTTGAACACTGCAGTTTTTTATTTATAAAAGTACCTTACCTACAAGTACCTTAAGATGGATTTTTCAAATCAGAAATGTACATTGTATAAATAAAAAACTACAAAAGTGTTCAAAGGTGTATTCTGATTACTTTATTTAGAATGTTCAAGAATGATTTTAAGAATGGCATTTTCAAGCCCTGCAAACATGAAATTAAATTGTTTTTATAGGATAAAATTGTGTTTATTTTCCAATTAAATATAGTTGATCTCCTAATAAGACTTACTCTTCCAGTTATATTTGATTTTGTTGATGTCTTTCATGTTATATTGTTTGTAAAATTTCACAGTGTAAATAATGTAAGGTTCCAACCTGTTGGGGGGGGGGGGGGTTCATGGATCCTGTAAATGTATTAATTTTTCAATCAGAACTCCTGAAATTGAGTTACTAGTTGATATAAAAAAATGGATTTTTTATACACCAGTTCAGAACTTTTTGCATTTGGATTTTCATACACCTCATGCAATAATTAAACCCTTTTCTAATTATTTGACAAATATTGTTTTTATGACAATCCTAAAAATCCATTATTATAATGCTCCTGGTAGAGAAAAACAATCTACACCTTATTCACATACTGTGGTGTTGTTGTTCAGGTGTTGAATCCACAGTGGTTAAACAATGCAGGAAATTATCTGGACTCTGCTGGAACAGCTTCAATCTGTCATAGAAACACCTTGAAACGTTTTAAGCTATTGTGGAGAACTTTCTCATTTTTAAATTTACCACAGTAATAGTAATCTCACCTTATTTTTTCCATCATCCTTTATCAGGTTATCGATCAGTCTCATTCTACTGGACAGTAAAACATATCAAATAATAAATTTGTTATTAAACTAAACTATTAAAATTGACACAACTTTTTGGTGATTAAATATTTGGTAATACATTACACTATACTATTTACATGAACCCAACTAAATGAAAATTGGATTTTAAATGGTTTTCTCTTATGTTGTATTTTGGGTCAAATAATACACAGCAACATACAAAAATATGTAATGTAATCCACTAATGAGTGAGGAAACTGTGTGGAATCAGTTACTCTGGCCACATGTGGGAACTGTGTGGAATCAGTTACTCTGGCCACATGAGGAAATTGTGTGGAATCAGTTACTCTGGCCACATGCAGGAACTGTGTGGAATCAGTTACTCTGGCCACATGTGGGAACTGTGTGGAATCAGTTACTCTGGTCACATGTGGGAACTGTGTGGAATCTTTTACTCTGGCCACATGTGGGAAACTGTGTGGAATCAGTTACTCTGGCCACATGAGGAAACTGTGTGGAATCAGTTACTCTGGCCACATGAGGAAATTGTGTGGAATCAGTTACTCTGGTCACATGCTGGAACTGTGTGGAATCAGTTACTCTGGCCACATGTGGGAACTGTGTGGAATCAGTTACTCTGGCCACATGTGGGAACTGTGTGGAATCAGTTACTCTGGCCACATGAGGAAATTATGTGGAATCAGTTACTCTGGCCACATGAGGAAATTGTGTGGAATCAGTTACTCTGGTCACATGCTGGAACTGTGTGGAATCAGTTACTCTGGCCACATGTGGGAACTGTGTGGAATCAGTTACTCTGGCCACATGAGGAAACTGTGTGGAATCAGTTATTCTGGCCACATGTGGGAACTGTGTGGAATCAGTTACTCTGGCCACATGAGGAAATTGTGTGGAATCAGTTACTCTGGCCACATGAGGAAATCTCTTATTTCCTCCCTTGTTACTGACAACATAACGTACTGTACAGTACAATTTATTTAGAGAGAAGATTCAAGTCAGTACTACAAACTGTTAACTGTTTAATTGGGAAACCAGGTTTTCAGGTCTTAGACCTAAATATGGAACAAAGAGTTACTATTCACATTCAATTAGTGTAAAATTGATCTATTCTATTTAAAGTGAGACTGTAGTTTTCCCTCTGTGCTATTTGGTAATTGACTTAATAATTAGTTAATTTTTAGATGTTAGCAAGGCTCACTAAACTAATGTCATATATATTGAAGACTGAGCTTATATGGGTTTCCTATTGTAATCACTATATTTGTTGTCTTTCTTGTACCCGGGTCTTCATTCATACACCTCAATAACAATACATAAATTAATATATTCCTCTTTGTAATAATTTTACTCTTTAGTTGGTGAATGGTTTCTTGACAATTCTCTAAAAACCTATGTTGTAATGTTTGAAAGAACAATCTTTACCTTTTTTTCGTACAAATTCTCCATTTGCAATTCATTCATTGAGTTATTTTTAAAAGTGAAAGGTTAACAAAATACAAAGTTTTAAATATTGGGTGTTGTGATTTTTAAATATAGTGGTTGCAATATCACATAATTTAAATTTTGTACTTAATTTCCAAGTATTTTTTTATCACAAAAACGTTTTAAAGTACCATCAGCCAACAAGGCAAAGAGACTAAGATTTACAAATTTTTTAGTTTATTATCTGTTTCTTTTTTATTATTATTTTATTAGCTGATTCTAATATAACAAGTAAGTACTTGTCTGAAAATTAATTTCAAATATTGCAGGATATTATATTAAGATGACTTGTGAAACAATCTGTCATCTGATATTTTCTAACTCTTTTACTATCTTCCCTTTTCTAGTCGCACAAAAGCTAGAGTGGCTGGTGTTTAATTGCTTTAAAGGATTCCTCATTCAATTTAACAAAATCTACTTTTTGTTTTTACACAATGCGATTCAACCCACAGTTCCAGGGAAACTTCTTACTTCGGATCTTCTGTATTACCTCATTCTATTATCTTTGCACTTGTGGAATTACCTTTTAGGGATGCTGAGATATTTTATTAACTCGTTAATTGTTGAGGGGTTAGGTTCACAGCATTAGGTGTCGTTGCATTGCTGAAACACTTTCAAACTAAGTATATTTCGTGATTTTTGCAGTTTTTAACATATCCATTGAATATGATATTTAAAGTTTTTTATTTGAACCAGATTGTCTAATGATAAATATATTATCACATTTAAATATTAACCAGCAAGATTTGTGAAACTTTAAACTAAATTAAAGGTTCATAACTTAAATATTTAATTAAAAAGGTTGTAACAACTTCATTATTAACAAATAATATCAGAAAACTCTCGTAAAACAGTACAAACCCTATTTAACTTATATTTCTTATATAGTATAAAATACTTGGCATCCAATACTTGTTTGTATTTGTTTGATTGATATCCACAAGATAGCGTTAACCTTACGTCAATCTATTGCTCATTTCCAAACTAATAAGAGTTTCAAATAACAAACCAGCTGTCACTACGAAAGAAAAATGCTGATAACCTAAAGACAAGAACTCAGGTGTGATGGTTGTTGACGAAACTAGTATTGCATGATATATCTTGACCTTGCTGATTATTTAACGAAATAGAGTTATACAATATATTTCAAGTGTGGTGATTAAAGAGCAGGGTCCCCACCCCGACCGTGAAAACCGTGAAACCGGGAATAAGCCGTGAATTTCGTTTGCGTACGATATTCGAAAATTCGAAAACTGAATTTGGAAAGACTGGGTCCTAAATAATAAACGAGGTCGTGAAACGTTGATTGGAAGGTAGGCATACGATATTAACACCAAAACACCGTGCCGGTTCGTAGAGGGAGCGGGCAGCCAGCTTTGATTTTGTGTAACTCCGACCACAGAAAACTCCAAGATGTCCTTGCCCTTTCGAAGTCAGAAGAGAAGAGAACAAGAAACCTAATTCCCGATATCTAGAAAAACCTGAAAATACTAGAACCAATCAAAAGCCAGAAAGCCACAGAAACATCTAGAAAGAGAACAACCATCTGGTAAAACAGATGGCTCGACCAGCTGTAAGGAAACAGCTCCCGGTCCGTCCAAAGACCCAACAAAAAATAAAGTGGCAAACGCCACATCCTCCCCCTCTACCCCGGGAGAGAAAAAGAAAAAAACTCAAAAGGATAAGGTAGGAAGACAGGACGGAAAGATTAGAGACTACAACTGGTACTGCTGTGTTAGCAAACAGCTAGAAATAGCTCTAGTATGGATATCCTGCCACGCTCGCGAGGCGCTCCAAAAGCGTAACGGCTAGAATCCATTCCGACTGACCACACTACTCAAGATTAAATCTTTTTAGTTTAAAGAGGCTTGAGGAAAAGCCTAGTAGTAGTAAAAAAAAACTTGAACAAAATTAAACTACTTTCTGTGGTAGCTACCAATTAAATAAAGGTCTGAATTGTTGACACAAGGATGGGTTTTTTCGTTTGTTTCTACATCACTAATACGCTTGGTGGTCAAAAGCTACAAGAGGGTGTTCCAGTAAGGTTGGGAAGGAAATTAAATAAGTGTACACTTATTAGCCAAAGCTTATTAGCCAAAGCACTTCCTAAAGTCTCCACCATCCGGGTATCTCCACCCCGGAACCCAAGGGCCACTTAAGCACCCGAATGGAAACCCCGAACGGCTGGCGGAACTCCTTGTACCACCGGGAGAGTATTACTCCAGACATAAGGTCTGTATTTTTTTTTCTTCAAAGATGGGAGGAAAACAGAAGGGATGAAGAGACCATTCCAAAGCGAAAATTAAAAATATGAGAAAATTACACCCATCATAATATCAACAGACCCAAGTTCGTGTTGTAAAGGCTAATTAGGTAAAAACCTGGTACTGGCAAAATTTAGCAAAAGTGGGCCAGTACTCTCCTCCCCCTACGGGACGGCTGAGAAAAAAAATTGGTGGCCAGTGGGAAAAGACAAAATAAAGTTTTTATTTTTTCCATACTAGTTTTTTAAATTTAGAGACTTGGAGCAAATAAATTCAGGCTCTTAAAAGGCGTGAAAGAAAAACTGTAGAGCTACGGGAAGAGCTTAACGTGAGTAAGGAAATATCATTTGGTCGTGGGTAAAGTGGTTTAATTAGGAACTTTAAAAACAAAAAAAACAACTAGTTTCTAAGTGTTGGCCAGGAAAGGCAAAAAAAAAACCCTGAAACACCTACGGAAAAAAGAGACCAAAAAAAAAACTAACTGGGCCAAAAACCCAACAAAATTGGGTTAACAATCAATAAACCTCTAAAAACAATAACAATAAAAAAGCCTTCAAAGGATAACAGTAACAACAGTAAAAAAAAAACACTTCCAATATAAACACTAAACAGCAAATAAATAAGATAGCTGCTGGAACATTTAGCAGCTTCAGAGACAAAATTATAAAGTCCTTAAAGACACAAAGAGATAACAACAACAACTAACTACAAAAAAATATATAGACAAACTACAATCTTCAACAATATTTTCAACAATAAAAAACTAAACCTATCCATCGCTGCTAACTTAGCTTGAAAAACAAAGAATTCCACCTACTGCCAAAAGACTGACCCTACTAAGCAAGAGAAAGACAAAGAAAAGGAAAAGGGAAAGAAAATGTAAGCTTGTGTTGTAAAATGTAATGGGTTGGCGCCGAACCAAGGATAGCAGGCTGCGCGACTGCATTAGGGAATGTTAAAAATAAAAAAAAAAACATAAAATTCGCTCCCAATGTACAGCCTAGAAAAATTGCCGAAGCAAAAAAAAATTCTCTAAACAGCCAATGCTAATCCTGATTCCCCCCGTGTATATGTACTGTAAAAGAAGAGGAGTAAAAGTATCAGAGTGTTAATGTGGTGTAAGGAAGAGAAGGAATGAAGAAGAAGAAGAATGGAGGGGGAAAAAAAAACTAAACTAACATCACTATGCCTAAACCATCCCTATAAACGTCCCGGCAGCGGCGCTTTGGTCTTAGATAGGCCCAAATTATTTTCTTCAGGTGGGAAACATGGGCCGACCAATAAGTTTTCCCTGACTTGGACACCTCAAAGTCACAGCAAAAAGTATTCAGAAAATCATTAGAGCAATTTTACTGTGGTGTATGCAAAAAGTACAAAGTTAAAAAAAAAAGACTATTATAAATTTATAGTATTACAAATAAATAAAAGCATATAGTACATTTCCTTATATTATTACCATGAAACCAACTTCCAGTATCACTAACAGGTGTAGGCAGAAAAAAAAAAATCAAAAGTTTGGCTTTCAGAGCAAAAAATGTCCGGCTGCCATCAGTCGGGGTAGACTCAATTTGTTTCCTCTCAAAAGGTTGAGAAAGTTCAAATGTACTCAAAAAAAACTAACAACACCTTTCAAAACCTAAAAGAATAAGAGAGGGAAACAAAGTAAACAAAAATTAATCAAAAGCAAGAGCAACTGTACCGTAGAAGAGCAAAAAAAAATATATAAGTGTAGCGAGTCGTAAAGTAGCGCTACCGGTAACTACTACATAAAGTTCAACAAGGCCCAAGTGAACAAGACACAAGCCTAAATAGTAAAACTCTCCCTTAAAAACTGTAAAAAATTTAGAACACCCCCAAAAAAAAAATTCTTTTGAGGCCAAGAATCCAAAAAAAAAAACCCCAGTGAAAAATTAAAAATTAAGAAATTAAAGGACCAAAGGAAAAAAAAAATTATTTAACCACTTAAGGCTTAAATTAGGCTAAACTGAAATTTAGGTAAGTTAAACACCCGAAGCTGAATCAAAGCAAGCTGACATATCAATCAATCCAAAGAGTCCACTAGGGTTTGGTATATTATAAAAATAGTGAACCCTCAAGGTGGCAAACTATAGTTTTAAAAGTTTGTAAAAGAAAGGATTGTTTCAACATTTTGGAAAAGAAAGTTTAGTTTTGTAAGTAATTAAATCACTTATATGTATGTCAGCTGCACGTCAAATCCAACCCCAAGCTCAAACTTCATAAAAAAAAATTACAAAAACAAGCATAGGCCTATGTTACTTTCAATACTAGTTGAAACTAAAGGTGTACTCCATATTAACTTTAACTGTTTTAACTTAAACCGGCACTAGTCAAAAAGAAGCAAAGGGCTTTTTAATAATAGACTAAAAAAGAATTATTATTTTTACAATAACATTAAAGTTTTGAAGAGAAGTTTTAGAAAAAAAAAAAATTGCAAACTGTTAGACTAAATCAACCCCTTAAGCTTGAAACTGCCCCGAACAATCAAATAGCATAGGCCTACATAAAAGTTTGACATGTTTTCTAAGTAGAAAAAATATCAGATAAATTTAACAGTAACACTTCACTTACCTTGTGTATAGACTAAGATTAATTAACAAAATTGTGTAAGACTCGAATAAATTCAACGCAGTAGACAAAATCATCAAATTAGTGCTATTAAAAATTTAAACTCTTATCAACTTAAAACAATGTACAAGTGGAGTAAATCCGCTGGAAGAATAAATAAATAACTAAATAATTAATGTAAATCCTAGAATAACAACAATTAATTGCATTTGGAACTAAGGGTAGGTGTGGGAAGGTTAAAAATTTTAATTAAATCAGATGTAGAGATGAAAATATCAGAAGGAAGGCAAGTTAAATATAAAAAAGAACACTTTTAAATTATAAGCCAACCCAAAGTAAATAATCTGGTGAAACTGAATGGGGGTTTTCAAATATTAACCAGAAAGCTAAGAACTTTAAAAACAAAAGGTAGGCTATACATAGGCGGCAGTACAATACGCTCAAGTCACCAACAGCATCTAATGAAATCCTTCGACTTTACTTGCACAGATCTGAGCCAAAGTTTAAATTAAAATAACTAAAAGGTGCTAATTAAAGGTTTAGAAAAAAGCACAAGTAATTAAGTTTCCAGGTATGTTTAAGGCAACAGGCTACACTGTAGGTGAAAGTAAAAGTTAGGTTAAAGAGTTAACTACTTGGTTGAGAGAAAAAAAATTTATTAAAATTGGTTTAAAAGTAAAATTTTAAGCTAGAAAAAAATCAACCAAATACCTATGGCCTAAATAATTAGTGAGAATAAGTTACTAAAGTTTAAGAAATACTGCCACTCACATGTTCAATAATTACACAACTAGGCTTAGGTAGCAGTTGGTTTGCAAGAACTGCTTGCTCAGACTTGCACATTAAAAACAAGCTACTTCGAAAAAGTTTAACATTTTGAGTATAAAAAAGGCAGTGTAAGGAAAATTTAGAAAACTAAAAAAAATTTAGAAAAAACGTCTACCCCTTTAAAAAAAAACTTAAAAACTAGGACTTAGCTCTCATAGCTGTGTAGAATTCCTCCGCTCCCACCGGCAAGCCTAGCCTTCCATTTCAAACCATGATCTGCTACCAATATGCGACGATATTCGAAAACTGAATTTGGAAAGACTGGGTCCTAAATAATAAACGAGGTCGTGAAACGTTGATTGGAAGGTAGGCATACGATATTAACACCAAAACACCGTGCCGGTTCGTAGAGGGAGCGGGCAGCCAGCTTTGATTTTGTAACTCCGACCACAGAAAACTCCAAAGATGTCCTTGCCCTTTCGAAGTCAGAAGAGAAGAGAACAAGAAACCTAATTCCCGATATCTAGAAAACCTGAAAATACTAGAACCAATCAAAAGCCAGAAAGCCACAGAAACATCTAGAAAGAGAACAACCATCTGGTAAAACAGATGGCTCGACCAGCTGTAAGGAAACAGCTCCCGGTCCGTCCAAAAGACCAACAAAATAAAGTGCAAACGCCACATCCTCCCCCTCTACCCCGGGAAGAGAAAAGAAAAAAACTCAAAAGGATAAGGTAGGAAGACAAGGACGGAAAGATTAGAGACTACAACTGGTACTGCTGTCGTTAGCAAACAGCTAGAAATAGCTCTAGTATGGATATCCTGCACGCTCGCGAGGCGCGCTCCAAAAAAGCGTAACGGCTAGAATCCATTCCGACTGACCACAACACTACTCAAGATTAAATCTTTTTAGTTTAAAGAGGCTTGAGGAAAAGCCTAGTAGTAGTAAAAAAAAAACTTGAACAAAATTAACTACTTTCTGTGGTAGCTACCAATAAATAAAGGTCTGAATTGTTGACACAAGGATGGGTTTTTTTCGTTTGTTTCTACATCACTAATACGCTTGGTGGTCAAAAGGCTACAAGAGGGTGTTCCAGTAAGGTTGGGAAGGAAATTAAATAAGTGTACACTTTATTAGCCCAAAGCTTATTAGCCAAAGCACTTCCTAAAGTCTCCACCATCCGGGTATCTCCACCCCGAAACCCAAGGGCCACTTAAGCACCCGAATGGAAACCCCGAACGGTGGCGGAACTCCTTGGACCACCGGGAGAGTATTACTCCAGACATAAGGTCTGTTTTTTTTTTTCTTCAAAGATGGGAGGAACAGAAGGATGAAGAGACCATTCCCAAAGCGAAAATTAAAAATATGAGAAAATTACACCCATCATAATATCTAACAGACCCAAGTTCGTGTTGTAAAGGCTAATTAGGTAAAAAAAACCTGGTACTGGCAAAATTTAGCAAAAGTGGGGCCAGTACTCTCCTCCTCCCCCTACGGGACGGCTGAGAAAAAAAATTGTTTGTGGCCAGTGGGAAAAGACAAAATAAAGTTTTATTTTTCCATACTAGTTTTTTAAATTTAGAGACTTGGAGCAAATAAATTCAGGCTCTTAAAAGGCGTGAAAGAAAAACTGTAGAGCTACGGGAAGAGCTTAACGGGAGTAAGGAAATTCATTTGGTCGTGGTAAAAGTGGTTTAATTAGGAACTTTAAAAACAAAAAAACAACTAGTTTCTAAGTGTTGGCCAGGAAAGGCAAAAAAAAACCCTGAAACCTACGGAAAAGAGACCAAAAAAAAACTAACTGGGCCAAAACCCCAACAAAATTGGGTTAACAATCAATAAACCTCTAAAACAATAACAATAAAAAAGCCTTCAAAGGATAACAGTAACAACAGTAAAAAAAAAACACTTCCAATATAAACACTAAACAGCAAATAAAATAAGATAGCTTGCTGGAAACATTTAGCAGCTTCAGAGACAAAATTATAAAGTCTTAAAGACACAAAGAGATAACAACAACAACTAACTACAAAAAAATATATAGACAAACTACAATCTTCAACAATATTTTCAACAATAAAACTAAACCTATCCATCGCTGCTAACTTAGCTGAAAAAACAAAGAATTCCACTACTGCCAAAGACTGACCCTACTAAGCAAGAGAAAGACAAAGAAAAGGAAAAGTGAAAGAAAATGTAAGCTTGTGTTGTAAAATGTAATGGGTTGGCCGAACCAAGGATAGCAGGCTGCGCGACTGCATTAGGGAATGTTAAAAATAAAAAAAAACATAAAATTCGCTCCCAATGTACAGCCTAGAAAAAAATTGCCGAAGCAAAAAAAAATTCTCTAAACAGCCAATGCTAATCCTGATCCCCCCGTGTATATGTACTGTTAAAAGAAGAGAGTAAAAGTATCAGAGTGTTAATGTGGTGTAAGGAAGAGAAGAAGAAAGAAGAAGAAGGAGGGGGAAAAAACTAAACTAACATCACTATGCCCTAAAACCATCCCTATAAACGTCCCGGCAGCGGCGCTTTGGTCTTAGATAGGCCCAAATTATTTCTTCAGGTGGGAAACATGGGCCGACCTAATAAGTTTCCCTGACTTGGGAACACCTCAAAGTCACAGCAAAAAAGTATTCAGAAAATCATTAGAGCAAAAATTTTTAACTGTGGGTGTATGCAAAAAGTACAAGTTAAAAAAAAAAACTATTATAAAATTTATAGTATTACAAATAAATAAAAGCATATAGTACATTTCCTTATTATTACCATGAAACCAACTTATCCCAGTATCACAAACAGGTGTAGGCAGAAAAAAAAAAATCAAAAGTTTGGGCTTTCAGAGCAAAAAAATGTCGGCTGCCATCAGTCGGGGGGTAGACTCAATTTGTTTCCTCTCACAAAAGGTTGAGAAAGTTCAAAGTACTCAAAAAAAACTAACAACACCTTTCAAAACCTAAAAGAATAAGAGAGGGAAACAAAGTAAAACAAAAATTAATCAAAAGCAAGAGCACCTGTACACGTAGAAGAGCAAAAAAAATATATAAGTGTAGCGAGTCGTAAAGTAGCTGCTACCGGTAACTACTACATAAAGTTCAACAAGGCCCAAGTGAACAAGACACAAGCCTAAATAGTAAACTCTCCCTTAAAACTGTAAAAAAATTTAGAACACCCCCCAAAAAAAAAAATTCTTTTGAGGCCCAAGAATTCCAAAAAAAAAAACCCCAGTGAAAAATTAAAAATTAAGAAATTAAAGACCAAAGGAAAAAAAAATTATTTAACCACTTAAGGCTTAAATTAGGCTAAACTGAAATTTAGGTAAGTTAAACACCCGAAGCTGAATCAAGCAAGCTGACATATCAATCAATCCAAAGAGTCCACTAGGGTTTGGTATATTATAAAATAGTGAACCCTCAAGGTGGCAAACTATAGTTTTAAAAGTTTGTAAAAGAAAGGATGTTTTCAACATTTTGGAAAGAAAGTTTAGTTTTTGTAAGTAATTAAATCACTTATATGTATGTCAGCACGTCAAATCCAACCCCAAGCTGCAACTTCATAAAAAAATTACAAAACAAGCATAGGCCTATGTTACTTTCAATACTAGTTGAAACTAAAGGTGTACTCCATATTAACTTTAACTGTTTTACTTAAACCGGCACTAGTCAAAAGAAGCAAAGGGCTTTTAATAATAGACTAAAAAGAATTATTATTTTTACAATAACATTAAAGTTTTTGAAGAAGGTTTTAGAAAAAAAAAATTGCAAACTGTTAGACTAAATCAACCCCTTAAGCTTGAACTGCCCCGAACAATCAAATAGCATAGGCCTACATAAAAAGTTTGACATGTTTCTAAGTAGAAAAAATATCAGATAAAATTTAACAGTAACACTTCACTTACCTTGTGTATAGACTAAGATTAATTAAACAAAAATTGTGTAAGGACTCGAATAAATTCAACGCAGTAGACAAAATCATCAAATTAGTGCTATTAAAAATTTAAACTCTTATCAACTTAAAACATGTACAAGTGGAGTAAATCCGCTGGAAGAATAAATAAATTAACTAAATAATTAATTAAATCCTAGAATAACAACAATTAATTGCATTTGGAACTAAGGGTTAGGTGTGGGAAGGTTAAAAATTTTAATTAAATCAGATGTAGAGATGAAATATCAGAAGGAAGGCAAGTTATATAAAAAAAGAAACACTTTTAATTATAAGCCAACCCAAAGTAAATAATCTGGTGAAACTGAATGGGGGTTTCAAATATTAAACCAGAAAGCTAAGAACTTTAAAAAACAAAAGGGTTAGGCTATACATAGGCGGCAGTACAATACGCAGTCACCAACAGCATCTATGAAATCCTTCGACTTTTACTGTTGCACAGATCTGAGCCAAAGTTTAAATTAAAAATACTAAAAGGTGCTAATTAAAGTTTAGTAAGCACAAGTAATTAAGTTCCAGGTATGTTTAAGGCAACAGGCTACACTGTAGGTGAAAGTAAAAGTTAGGTTAAGAGTTAACTTGGTGAGAGAAAAAAAATTTATTAAAATTGGTTAAAGTAAAATTTTAAGCTAGAAAAAATCAACCAAATACCTATGCCTAAATAATTAGTGAGAATAAGTTACTAAAGTTTAAGAAATACTGCCACTCACATGTTCAATAATTACACAACTAGGCTTAGGTAGCAGTTGGTTGCAAGAACTGCTTGGCTCAGACTTGCACATTAAAAACAAGCTACTTCGAAAAAGTTTAACATTTTGAGTAAAAAAAGGCAGTGTAAGGAAAATTTAGAAAACTAAAAAAAATTTTAGAAAAACGTCTACCCCTTTAAAAAAACTTAAAACTAGGACTTAGCTCTCATAGCTGTGTAGAATTCCTCCGCTCCCACCGGCAAGCCCTAGCCTTCCATTTCAAACCATGATCTGCTACCAATATGCGACGATATTCGAAAACTGAATTTGGAAAGACTGGGTCCTAAATAATAAACAGGTCGTGAAACGTTGATTGGAAGGTAGGCATACGATATTAACACCAAAACACCGTGCCGGTTCGTAGAGGGAGCGGGCAGCCAGCTTTGATTTTGGTAACTCCGACCACAGAAAACTCCAAGATGTCCTTGCCCTTTCGAAGTCAGAAGAGAAGAGAACAAGAAACCTAATTCCCGATATCTAGAAAAACCTGAAAATACTAGAACCAATCAAAAAGCCAGAAAGCCACAGAAACATCTAGAAAGAGAACAACCATCTGGTAAAAACAGATGGCTCGACCAGCTGGTAAGGAAACAGCTCCCCCGGTCCGTCCAAAGACCAACAAAAATAAAAGTGGCAAACGCCACACGTTCACCGTGAAAAAAAACCTTAAATAAGCCGTGAATTTTGTTTACATACCGTGAAAATCTCTACAACTTTTGAATAAATATAAAATCAACACGGGTCGTCGTCAGACGATCATATGGGAAAGTTTGACCTTCGCTATTGCAAAGTAAAAAAGTAGCACGCAATGTAGGGGATAGACCCACGAAGTTTGACAGGTGCTGCTATCTGAGCGATTTTACTGATAATATGGTTTATAAACAAATGAGGAAAAGGAATAGGGCCGGTGGGAGATGACGCTTCCGGCTCAAATCACGTGAGGCCTGTCTTTGTCTGTCGCCAGGTTCCGGGCCTTGGCTACGCTACGCCGGCTGTAAGTAGCTGTAAACAAGGCATTCTCTTGATTGAACGCGAGATTAATAACACAATTTAATTACTTGATAGATTGTCGTTTAATGTAAACACTTTTCGTATTGGAGTTTTATTGTATCAGATATAGTCTATTATTGTTTTCATAAAATAAAAAAAGTATACAAATCCTTAAATCTAATGTAAGGAATTTAAATTACATTTTAACTTAATTTTATCTATTAAATCCCTTTATTTTATTTAAATATTAATGAGAAAAAATGCTATTCAGTACGATATCTATATCGTTTGTGTGTAATGACTGTTAACACAATGTAATAATTATAAAAAAATTTTAATTTATGGTGGACAATAAATTGAATTAAATTTAGGGTCTTGCGTAAAATAAATAGTATAATAATGTGACGGAGCAGAACCTACACGAACACATATCAATTAACGCAGCGAGACCATAACTTTATAGGCATATATAACTGTTTTAATTACCAGTAAGGTCGTTTGAAGAAACAATTTTATTTTTCATCTCTTTAGATATTAAACGGTAGTGATATGCGTTTTCCTTATCAATAATTTTCTTTATGATTCCTAAGCTGCATGGATATTACGAGTGTACACGGTTTAAATCTTTTATGGTGAATGTGTGTTTAAATTGTATAATGTATTAGTAAAATATTACAAATGAAACGTCATGTTATAAAAACGTTAGAAAAAAAACCATTTTCATTTTTTCTAACCAGGAAACAACAAACGTCAAGTAACTTTGTAGTGTTAAGCTTTATTACTAACAAAACTACAAATCGAGGAAGTCGTCCAAGTATAATTTTGTCGGGTTCCATACGACTACGTTAACGCTATTAATCATTTAATGCAGATGAAAAAATATATCGTACAAGGTTCATTTATTGTAATGTGGTGCAGCGATGTTATGGTAAAAATAACCTTTGTTGTCTAATGTCAATGAGAGTGGAAGGGAAGGGGTATATCGTGTACTCCACTCCCCCATCCTCGGACAACAGCTGGTTTCATGTCTCATCATGAAAAGATTTTGTTTCCCCAGCTCGGCACTCCAATTATTATTCTTATTGTGTGAGAATTGATATAAGATTTAAAGCTTTTCATTCCAACTCATTCTGACACTTTCTCACGGAAATTCTTCTGTTGAAAGAGGCTTCTCTGTCAACAAACATTGTATAGTTGAAAACTTGAAGGAGGAGAGTTTAGTCGCGTTGAGAAAAGTTTGTGTGACGGCGTATCAGCAGCAGGAGGATTGGAGGCAATGGAAATCACTAAATGAATTATTTCATGCTTGCCAAAAATTCCCACGCCCACCTACTCGGAGCACTTGGCAAAACAACGAGAAGAAATGAAGACCAAAATTAATTCTGAGAAAGAGAGGAAGCAAGCTGCAATAGATAGAAAAAAAAGAATTGGAAGCACAAAAATTCCAGGTTTTTGTCCGACGCCAGGAAAAGGGGCAGCTGAGTTAGACGATAAGATACAGGAACTTAGCAAAAAGTGAAAATCGTATTCACTTTTATTCTAGACATTTTTATCAATTTCTTTATTTATGTGTACAAATATAATTTTTTTTGTATATAACTGGTACCAAATAACTTTTCTTATAACAATTTGTATATAATTTTTATACATTTAACGTTTATATGTTATTTTTAATTTCAATAAAATTGCCTTTTCTGTATTGTATTTTACCCCTCTGCCGCGTCTGTAGTGTTTTACGTCTCAACTTCGCCCCTCTCCAACACGATTTTGTTTGTACCGGTAACGTTGTTTATGAAAACTTTCCGACCTTGTAATTTTAATTTTTTTTAACCGTGAAAACCGTGAATTAGCCGTGAATTTGAGTATTTAGATTGAGTGGGAACCCTGAAGAGTTACTGGTGAATAATATCCGCACTTACTTAACATCAATCATAACATTCGTAATCTTTTAGTATGTCAAGACATATTAATCCATTTCAAAACATTTTGTTACTGATTTATTTCTAAATTGTAGTTCTGAAATATTGCAACATTACTGAACTGAATAAGTAAATTGTACAGTGTGTTTAATAAAAAGTCCTCAGAAAAATTTGTAAATGCTTATTCATTCAAAATTAAAGAAGAAAAAAGTCCTTTGGATTAAACTATGTTTTAAAATACACCAATTTTTATCTGTTTCATTTTAAACTTTACACATATTTTACATAAACTAAATACATGTCAAATCAATGTTATAAAAAAAGTAATCATTGTAAATGTTTTAAACTCTTTTAGTGCTAAGGTTGGCTGTGAGACACAGGACTGTACTAGTGTGCAATGCACCAGCCTCTGAAATTAATGATAAAGATTTATCATTGTACGTCTTCTTTATTTGTCAGTGTTCTGACTAATATGGTCAGAATCAAAATGTTTCAATTCAGTGTTTTCTATTCTTCCCCTGTCTTATACGACTGGCCAGATTTTGTTTTTTTTTTTTTTTTTACTAATATATAGTATTAATAACTTACAACAAAAAAAACAAATTTCTTATATCAAGAGGAGAGTTGGATCTAATACCAGTTTATAACATGCTCAAACCCGGATCTTTTGCCGGGTGATTTACATTAGAGCGCTCACTTGTTTAATTTGGTCGTAACATAGGCAAACTAACATATGATCAGAAGACAATACCTGTCAAACGACTATTTACATTAAATAAATGGCAATAGCCTTAACAATAAACATGAATCACAAAAAGTACTTGCTCCGCCGGGTGTCGAACCCGGATCTCTCACTTGCCGGGTGAATGTGCTACCAGTACACCACAGAGCGCTCACTTTTTCCATAATATATATATATATATATATATAAAAATATTAATGCAAAACTGTAACTTTTAAGCAACATCATTGGAAACTATAAAATGTTCCCTTAATTATCACAATTGATAAATTGTTACTTGATCAGGTTGCATATGTTGCCAACAACAAACAATTTATCACTTTTTGTTTTTTTCCTATAAAATAAACATGTTTGGCAAAAAGTAAATAAATTGCTCAATTGATTAATTTTTCTGTTTCGTCATTAAGAAACACACATTATTTGTATGTCAAGATGTCTTTTTGAATTGTTATAAACTGGTATTAGATCCAACTCTCCTCTTGATAACAGTTGTGTTAACAGTAACCTTGGGGTTTTTTCCAGTTGAATACTAGATTCTATTGACAGTATAGGGAGAATCAGTCCATCTGCCAGCAGTCAAGACATCAACAACAGAACTGTCTTGCCTTCCAGCTTAAAATAACAATTTCTCAACCTTGGAGCAAGGTTACAGTGGGGGAAAGCAACAAATGTTATCTACAATTTCAGTATCTCATTTTCAATCTATTTAGATCTTTTATAAATTAAAAGCTCTTCTGTATACCTAAATATACTTTGTAGAACTAGTCTGTGAGTCCACACAACATATTTATGGGTTTAAATAGGCTATTCGTCTGTCTGTCTGTGTAAGTCCTTTTTAGATAGAATCTCATACTTTAATATCAGTTTAAAGTAATAAAATTTACAGTGTTGTAATTTAACGTATAAAAGATATTAATATAATTGAAATATAACAGTGGTAAAAATAAAAAATATCGTTTATATTTAGTTATAAATGGCGGTCACAAAATATGTTTATAATATTTCATGAAAAGTGATATACAAATGAAACAATTGTCGAGATATAAATAGTAGAAGACAAAAATATTAAACATTAATTTTTTTGTGCTGGATTAAAAGTAATAGACAAAATCTATTTTTCGTGCTCTTGCAAATGAATCATATTTAGTATTAATGCAATAGTAAAAGACAATTTTGTTTTTATCCACTTAAAACTAACAAACCAGGTAATAAAAAATTGTACAAGTGTATTTCGATATTAAAATAATTTTTTTTGTTAAAATGTATGTAAAAGTTTGTAGCAATGAAGTGACTTTAAAAGCAATGATTTTTAAAAATATTTCTTTCATATTGTGAAATTTGTATTTTTTCTTAGGAATTATTGTATTGGACATGTCTGAAGGTTACAGGATACATTGTGTGTACGATATGCTGTAGTGTATGTTCTGGATTATATAAATTGTATTTAATAAAAATATATAAATATTATTCAGTAATTCAATAGAACAAAAAAATATTGCGCAATTATTAAATAAAGTGTACTTTTGTGTGCTTTGTTTATACAATTATTAATATTTTTTTGTACTTATTTAAGTATGAACTTAGTACAGTATTCACAACTATTTACTGTCTTCCCATAGCTAACCTGTAATTTTTAATCTTGACTTTTTAATATAACATAGAATTAAAATGAATAACCTAATTTCATGAAAGTAAAGTAAGGGAAAGGAGATCATTATACTCTCTGAAGTCCCAGGTCATTGTGACTGGTGGACAAGAAGGGTCTCATGCTAGCAGCAATTTCTTTGCTCAACCCTTCAACTGGTTTTAAGTGATTTTTTTATGTGTTAATTATGTTGTAATATAAATTAACTCTCACAGTATTCTGGTTTGTTTGGACTAAAACTTGTGTTAATTGAAATATAAATATCCAATGTTTCATATTATGACAAAAAACATTCTACAATTACGTTATATTTTTCATTATAAAATTATAAACTTGGATGTTTACATTTCTGATTGCGATTTTCCTACGTAATTCCCAAACGTACAAAAATTACTCCTATGCTTGTCAAAAATTCTCTGTCATTGTATTGTATTTGATTGTGAGTGATGGAATTGGAGATGATTCTTGGCTTTCTGAACCATTCTTTTAAAAGCCAGTAAGTAAATCAGTATTTATACAGTAATAGTTTTTTTTGTATAGAATGTTTGTTGCCTTAGAAAAAGTCATATGCAATGAGTACGTAAACCCATATATAACTATCATATTTTTCTCATCTACATGCATTTAACTTTGAGGTAAAAAATTCATCCAGTAGAAACCCCACTTTTATAATTGCATAAAAAATTTTACAAAATAATTGTTTGTGAATGTTGTAGTGTTTACTGATAAATTGTTCAAAAATACCAATAAACTTCTTGTACTCAAATATGTTTTCATAAGTTTTGAGTGAGATGTTTTACTAACCTTTTGTAGACCATTTAGTCAAATAAAATTGACTTTTCCTTAGAATACGCTATAATTGGAATAAAACATATTCTTTAATTGTTTTTTATGACATTTTCAAACAATTCAAACATTTACAAACATTTAAAAATTTTTTTTGTCACTGATATTTCTATAATGTCAATAGCTTTTGAATGATAGAAGATCTGTGTGGGTGTGTTTTTTAACACTTGCATATTATCAAAAATAGTGCCTGCCATTTTTGGTAAAATTATGGCCAGATCTAGAGATTAAATTAATATTTTAGACAAATTGGCTTTTTTAATAAATATATTAGGTTGTCGCAAAGAAGTCAATAGAATCAATGAAAGTTAATATTCTAGACTTTGTGTTGTAAATCGCTGGCAAAAGTTTAAGATGTAAACCGATCAGTTCACATTCATCTCATCTGAGCAGTAGTTTAGTTTTATTGTGAATGTAAAGCCGTCACGTTATCTAACACAAAAACAAGTCTGTGTCAGATAGCTCCTTTCTTCTAGTCATTAGTGTCTGTTATCATGGTGGCAGAGAAGCAATGTAAGTAATTAGTATTGACAATTCAATCACAGCACTTGTATTTTTCCACCCACAATAGTGTATTTACGTAATCAATTCAATTAGCTTTTGGCATGTGTTCAGTGCTACGATGTTTAAATAAAGGTTTATTATTTTAGACTTAACTTGTATCTCGTTTAAGAAATTATTTGTATCATATTTCTCTGGACACTTTGGGTTACTAGTGTTGTTTTCTTTACAAACAATCTAAGTGTTAATAAAACAATAAGAATTGCACTAACAAAGCTCAACTTATAAGGAAATATTAGATTTGGAAATTGTGAAAGAAAATTGTTTGTGTAAAAGTTTCTATTTGTTCAGGTGTCAGTTATTTATTGGTCTTTACAGTTGTCAATTCTTCTATACTCTTCATTAAATTTTAAAATTTGATTAGTCAAACCGAGAGTTACTTATTTGTTTACACAGGGTGACTTTTAAATGTTTTCTACCACACTCATCTAGTTTTATATCAAATTTAATTTATAAAATAGATTATGGTAATGAAAATGTTTTTATTTAATGAATAATCTTGATTTTCTTCGTACTTATTGTTCCCGTCCATTGGACTTCAGAAAGTTAGTCAACCTGCACCTAAATGATATAATGACAACTAGTTTAAAAATCATAAAAATGTGCTTCTAATTGTTTATTGTAGTCAGTAGGATTAATTTTACATCAATGATGGCATTTTCAAATTCTATGATCTTTTTATATACAGGTATTGTTTTATTGATAATATACGATAAAGTTTGATTTTTGTATTATTTTACTTCAGCTAAAAAGTGTAGTCTGAAATCGTGTGTCACTATATCACAGTTACATTTGAAAAAATAGTTTATGCAAGTTAGATGTTCAAAGATTACCAAAAAACATAAAGTTATTTCTACCTAAACATTTTCAGAGACATTGATACCTGAATAAACTTGGATTAGAGGAAGAACGGCGACATTTATATCTCCTCCTGTATAACTAAGCTGTACAATGACAACTGAGTGTCACTTATACAGTCTAGACTCGTAAACAGAATGTTCTGATAAGCTTACTTAACTTATTTATATTGCTGTAACGACTTCTAGAAACAACTGAAATATTTTTATCGGTTGATAATATTTTAAGATACTTTTTTTTACGATTAAGTGTAAATCCACTATGCTAATTGAATGTTGGAGCCATATCGGAGTACTTCTTTAATTAAAGATGGTGAATATTGGGTTTCAGGTTGCGAGCCGGGTGCCGCTTGCGCGATGCTACAGCGGAGAGATACGAAAGGCCACCATCATCCCAGGAGACGGCATCGGACCTGAAATATCCGCTGCTGTCCAGAAAATATTTACTGCAGCCAATGTAAGTTTTTAATAATTAAAACTAGAGTGGGAGGCATTTTTAGATGACATATTCATTTAAATTTTATCTATGTATTATATGTGCTATGTAACTATTTAACTGTTTAGTTGAAATATTTTCAAATATTTCCTTCTTCTTTAGCATTCAATTCTCTTACCTTGTTACAGGAAGTAGGCCTGTCTTGTAAGTTAAAAAGATTTTTCACACACTGAAGACTCACAGTCACATTTAATCTTCCTAAGGGCTAACGACTAAAATCTAGTTGAAGTGTCAAATAAATACATTTTCATAACGTATTAAACCATGAATATTCAATACTAATCCCTTTAAATATGTTACCTGTGCGTGTTTCTGTTCTTGATTAATAAGTCTATCAAAAAACAGGTACTTCTAATTTTTTTAAATGCTGCTGATCAATTTTATACAGCATCAAATTTAATGCTTAGTTAGTGCCAAAACAAAATGTAAAACACAATTTTTATTTTCAATGAAAAAATCTTGCAATTTATGTCAGTTTACAGTTTTTTTTTTTTAATTCTATTGCAGTATAGCCTATTTTTATCTCTATGAACTTTTCATAGCATGTTTTGCAATTTCTTTCTTACAATTATTTGCTAATGTTGGTTCAATTGATTTATGTGTGCTGTAGTATAAATTTTTATATAGTGAAATGTTTTAACATAAATGTGTTATTGCAATTTTTTATTCTTGTGTCGGGCAATTTTATTTTCTATTTTAACAACCAAATTCGCCATCCCACACTGCAAAACCCATTTATAACAAGTATACTTAAAGTAAAAAGAACATGCATCAATGCAGTTACAAAACCTTTGCAAATCAGCCGAAATAGACCTTGCAGCGTAGGAAATATATTGGCCAGTTCTAGAATTAAAACACATAGCAGACTGAAAGCAATAGTTTTCATAATTTTTTTGTTTTACTTATTCTGAGCTTAATCCTTAAAACGCTGAAGAAAATTTGGTCTCTGTTCAATTAGCGTAGATTTAGAGATTTAAAACTAATTCTTTTTGCCAAAGTTCTTGAAAAAAGAAATAACAAACAAATTGTTTTTAATCTGTCGGTTTTACCCGTAGATGCTGCACTGTATATTTGGCGTGCCATATTGATATATCTGCTTGCCACGCCTCGAATCGTAAGACGAAATTTCAATAATAGAGTAGCAATGGTTTTATATTGATTTTTCATGTTACATACAGTCCAATTTACTTCTCGACGGTCATAAATTAATACATTTACGCCTTCCTAGACATTCACAGCATTTTTGTTGAATTATAATGAACTCAATATTTAACAATACAGAAATTCCCGTATGCAATGTTTTACCACAATCCCCATGGTACGGAGACATATTTATATGTCTAGCTTTATGGGATAGTTGTCAATTTACAATAAAGTTCAACACAACAATTATTTTGTGGTTTTTTTTTAATTCAAGCTTTTTATTTATTTATGAAAAACAATATTGAATAATTATCGAATAAACCATAAAAACATTAAACTTCACCTCACTATAAATTTTTAATTTTTATTTGATAAACAATCACGAGAATTTTAAAGTATATTTTAATGAATATTTGGACTAACATAGTATATGAATTTAAATGTTTTGTGTTACTTTGTTCTTTACAGTTTTCAAATATTGCGAGTGATAAAATAGAACCAGCCGGATATGATATGACTGATCAATGTTATTACATTGCCAGGTGCCGATAGAATGGGAGTCTGTGGACGTGACACCAGTACGAGGTCCAGACGGGAAGTTCGGTATCCCACAGGAGGCAATAGACTCCATGAACAGAAACAAGGTGGGGCTGAAGGGTCCACTTATGACACCTGTCGGCAAGGGCCATCGCTCGCTCAACTTGGCCCTCAGGAAGTGAGTGTTGACAATAATCTGTTCTAGTTAGTTATTTAAAACATGAACTGGTATTGCTAATAATTATATTGATTATAACTTTTACAGAGAAAAACATATTATAGTACATAAATTTACTTTTTTTTATTTTAAAGTTGTAAAGCTCTACAATTTGGAATTCTAGTAGGTCAACAGCTGTAAGGATTTTTATGTAGCACATGTTGACTATTGTAAAATTTATTTTAAGCCAAAGAATATGCTCCTGAAAGCTGACATCTTGTTTTTTTTATACTGGCTGATGTAGTTTGTAAACAGAGGATCAGTTAATAGTGCAGGGAAAAAGTATACTCTGCTAAGCAGTGTAAATTTTATGTAAATCAGCACAGGAGCCAATTGGGTGTAATCTAATGTATTCCATGTTCTAGGGAATTCAACTTGTACGCGAACGTCAGGCCGTGCCGCTCACTGGAGGGCTACCAGACGTTGTACGACGATGTCGACGTCATCACAATCCGAGAGAACACGGAAGGTGAGTACTCTGGCATCGAGCACGAGATTGTGGAGGGCGTCGTGCAGAGCATCAAGCTGATCACAGAAGAGGCATCACGGCGTGTCGCAGAGTTCGCTTTCAAGTATGCACGTGACAACGGGCGTCACAAGGTGACAGCTGTACACAAGGCCAACATCATGTGAGTGGACATTGTTCTGTTACGTGACTTTGCTTCAGTTTCTTTTGCTTGTTTGTATATAATTTTGAAGTTTGTATAGTGGTTATTAAGTTTAGCAAGTTTACATGTTATTGTAGATTAAATCTCAAAAAATTTCATTTTGATCGAATTAAAAAGGTTTTATGAATCTTGTGTTTCATTGAAAAATGTTAATCATATGTAATTTATTGATGTTTCAATATATGGGAATTTGAGGACAATTCTATTTTGTTTTGTTTTCTATTTGTTCTTTTCTAGTAATTGACATTGCACCTATTGTATTCAAAAAACACACACTACAACACACTAGTAGTATGTCACTATTATTATAGTGTCATGTTCAAAAGTTTTTGAGGTCTTAAAGGATTAATTGCAAAAAAGCATATATTAATGTTATATGTTGCATTGATGAAAATACTTGTTATAACAATGGGGATCTCAATATTTGCCTTTATGAATACATCATTATTCTCCTCCTGTATCGTGTCCGCAGGAGGATGTCTGATGGCCTGTTCCTGAGATGTTGCCGAGAGGCAGCAGAGAAGTTTTCGGATGTCAAGTTTGAGGAGAAGTACCTGGACACAGTCTGTCTCAACATGGTACAGGACCCAAGCAAGTATGACGTTCTAGTTATGCCCAACCTGTATGGTGACATCCTGTCGGACATGTGCGCTGGACTGATCGGAGGTTTGGGCCTCACACCTAGCGGCAACATCGGGATCAACGGTGCACTCTTTGAGTCGGTATGTGTACTTTGCATATCGGGGTTGTTTACACAAATACATTTGACCTTGATTGTAGTAGAATAATAAGTGGGTGATGTGCTGGCTTTGAACTCTTGGTAAGATGGTAAACTTTTCTTTGTATAGGCTTGGTAATTCTGTACAGTGTGTTTAAATATCTGTACAAATAATTTAAAGATAATATCCTTTAGTTGCACACCTGATAAAGTAATTATTGTTTGTTGAAAGATACGTTCCCTCAGAGATGGAAAGAAAGTATAGTTCAACAAATATAGCATTCATTTGTAATAAATTTTAATCCATTTAGACCAATTTCGATTTTGCCTGAAATGTCAATAACTCTGAAGAAAATAGTCACTCGTTAGCTGATAAATCACATGAATGGTAAGAACGTGTTAGTAAAAGTTCAATCTGGTTTTAGTCGCATTTACAGTACTTGCACTGCCTTTTTGAATCTGTTTTGCTGATATATTGATGCTAAAGATGGCGAAAAGTATAATTAATTTATTATGGTGAATTATTTATAAAAATATTACATTCTCTAAGCATGTCACTATGTTTCTCAGTGTGCAGAGTACGAGGTCTGTGTAGATTTAGTAGACTATTGGAAGAATTTTGCTAAATTTCAGCTCAGTAGTCGATGGATTTTTACGTTATTCACCACTGTTTATAGCAACACCATTCTGCAGAGATTTCAGAACTCTGATATAGGATTCATTTTTAATTTCTTTGATCTGTTATCACATTTTAAGATGGTATTAAATTGCTGCTAGACAGAGTAACGTGATTTGCCTAAACTAACTGTCTAATAAATAATAGGGACACAAATTCTAAATGGTTTACATTATAACAAATTTTTCTTATGCAACTTTTCACACTTAGGCTATGCCAATCACACGTGCCTAACTTGTGGGAACTATTTAGCACTTGTACTGAAACGTAATATTTACTAGTAGTACTCGTACAATCCATGATATTAAAGGTGGGTAAAACCACAGTGTTATACCACATAAATGTAACTAAATGAGCCAGTTGATTTAATTCACATTTAGAATTTACTAAATAGAATAAAAGCAATGTCAAGTGTGTTCACAAATGTAGAATTAAAAAAAATAAAGATTGTTCATTATTGCCAATTTTCCAGGTACACGGAACCGCTCCTGACATCGCGGGCAAGGACCTGGCAAATCCTACTGCGCTGCTTCTCTCTGCATGTATGATGCTGCGCTACATGGAATTAAACCAGCACGCCGACAAGATCCAGAAGGCATGTCTAGAAACGATCAAGGAGGGCAAGTACCGGACGGGTGATCTCGGCGGCAAAGCGAAGTGTTCAGAGTTCACCAACGAGATTTGCAGCAAGATCGCATAAAAGTGTTAAGACACCGTTAGGAATTACCATTCGTTAGAGCTCAGTATTTATTGTTACATTTATTTTGTTGGTTCTAGAATCGGTGTGCTGTGCAGGTGAAAACTTCTTATTAACGATTGTCGTTCACTATAAAGAACGGGGTATTTTTTGCATACTTTCAAAATTTGAGGTAAAATGCTATTAAACGACTCCTTGAACAAAATATTATGAAGGCACAGCACTCGTTTCTGAATAATCACACCTCCTTGAGTGATGCTTGACTGTCATTGATTTTATTGTCTGACAGGGTCATTTTTTATTTATACATAATATTGTTGTAAATACCTACAGGCCCCTGACTGTTAATTCTTCCTATGTTGTTGTTGTAGATATCGTAGGGTTTTCTGTTTTTACCTAAATTATAATAATTATTTTCTCTTTTGTTACTATTGTAACATTTGTTGTTAACAGGTTTCTATACTGGAACTGCGATGATGGTTCCCTTTAAAAAAAAGACAATCAAAATTATCAAGTTTTAAGAAAACAAACATTGTCAAACAACTCAGACGCCAAATATGTGCATTTTTGGGATGAGTTTTTTAGTGCTCCATTTGCACAAAGAAAACTTCACATTTACATTGAAAAGGGTACCATTCATCTCAGTCTGTAATACTCCATACCGAACATAATGTATTGGTGCGTGCTAGTCAGTATTTAAACTATTGTATAGGTTACTAAATAAACATTGCACCTGTGCAATATTGACAATAACAATTGTGTTTATATTTTTAAACCTAATGGAGGTTTCCACTGTCCTTTTGCGTTTTGTGAAATATCAGTTGAGAATTCAGCATGGTAAGGAATATATGTTTGCCTTTTATTGATTGATCAATTGAACCAGTTTACTGAATCAATTAACTTGTATTCTTACTGGAAACTATTCCTACTAATTTTCTGTTAAAATAATATCTCTTGTATTAAAATTCCACATTTCTATCATGATATCCATTGCTCCATTTTGCTTTGAGTTCCTCAGTTTCACTATTTCCTTAACTCTGTCAATCCCAAAGATCTTATATGAGCATAAAAATGTAATATACAATCTGTGTGAAACAGGGTTTGTTAGAAAAACTATATTTTTTGTTCCAACTTCCCAATGTCCTAGAGAGATGAAATTTGACTCACGTTTCTCATGATTCGCATAGAAAATAAAAAGAAATTTTATGAAAATTGAACACTGATAGGGGTTGAAATTGGGTTGCAACCCCTGGAAGAATTGTATTTGTTTTCAGCTCCTACAACGATAAATTTGACACAGTTTTTCTAAAGACTTGTCATAAGATCATTCACCGATTGGGGTTGCAACCCCTAGAACAACTATATTTTTGTTTTTCGAACTTCTCAATGAAATTTGACACACGTGTCTTATCCTCTCAACAGATAAATGATTTGTCATGAGGCTACCCATAGGGGTTGCAACCCCTAGAAGGACTATATTTTTGTTTTTCGAACTTCTCAATGAAATTTGACACACGTGTCTTATCCTCTCAACAGATAAATGATTTGTCATGAGGCTACCCATAGGGGTTGCAACCCCTAGAAGGACTATATTTTTGTTTTTCCAACTTCTTAATGTCCTAGAGAGATTAAATAACACGCAAGTGCCTCATGACTTAGAAAATTGAAATAAATTTCTTATATCAAACAAAATATTGTATTGGTTTTTAAACAACTGGCTTTATATATTTGTTATAATTCTGCTTAAAATTGATACAGCTTGAATATTTACATGAATTCTTACAGCACCTCTTTCCAGTTGAACATGAATTCAACAACCATTAACACTTAGGTTACATGGATTCTACGTAGCAGACTACGAACTAAAATTGAGTTCATGTTGTATTGTTTATACCTAAAGTACATAATGGTGTCCCTCAGACGTATGATGCTTGTTGAATAACTTTGTGACGTTATGCAAGTTAACGGTTACAAAATATATATTCACTATTTGTTGTTAGCAACACCAATCGGAATAAGGTTCGTATTCCTTTTCGCATCTGCCTTGTAGAAGGTTAAGCGGCAAGTCTTCAGCATTTTAAACACATTTTTACAAAGATTTTGTGCCCACTTCCGAAAACTATTAGTAAATAGTTCTATAATCCGCCACGTTACACACTAACTTCCTTTTTAAGAAGTGAAAAGTAAACAGTGACGGTAGAATTACACAAATTACAGTAATATTGTAGAAAAATAAGAGATGAACAGCTGTTTAACTAGACAAGGAGAGAGAAACCACAAGCATATGCTCAGAGAGGCAGCTTGTATTGTGTAAGCACACAACTTGATTGTTATTTAAAACGAAAGAGAAATTTGCTCTGAGAAAGAAATGAATCGTCAGCCACGCTAGTTTTGGTGGTGGTCGAAATGCGAAAGCACCGGTACCAAAAGAGATAAAAATATAAAACGATTCAGCAAAATTAGTGCATCTGACGATCAATTCTTTCTTAAGAAATATTCGTCAATCGATTTCAAGAATAACCGAACTGTGCGCTTATTCAGTACTACAATTGGCTCACTTATACCACTTTTCTCTGTGCATGTGAAGAGAGAGAGAATCAACACTAAACATGCTACATAACATGCTACTTTCTGTGTAGTATAACAAAAAGGATATTAAATCATAGCGTATTTCGAAGCGGTGGCTAAATAAAACAAGGTAATATATGCTACTCCACGTATCGCGTAACATGTTTCACAGAAGTTGCATCCAAAATTTAAAGTCTGTAGGTCAGTTCGTTATCAAGGTACAGAAATACAGAATTTATATTTTAAATTCGAGTGACAATAATTGCAATGTGCAATAGAGAGGCGAGATAATTTGACAAAATTATAGGTGTTTTGTGAAAAGTTTAAATTGATTAATAATTTAAGTAGGTATTCTCAGAAAATAAACAAACTTAAACTTTAAGTAAAGTTAACATTGCACTCATACTTTAGTTTATTCAAATTGCTATGTGCATAACCTTGAGTTATTTTGATTTTGAAAACCAACATCGAACTGTGTCTTTTATATATACAAACGAGGTAGGAGTGCGCCAGGCCACGTGTCGCATAATTCGTCGCCGAGGTTGCAGTCAAAATTTCAAGTCTATATTTAATTTAATTATTGATATGCCTTGAGGACAAACAGTAATACAGAAAATATATTTTCATACCATCGTTAGACTAAAGAGAAATTGTGTAAGTGAAGGTTTCAATGAATCTCAGTCAAATTCCATGCATCTACGTTCTTGTCTTTGTAGAAATGAAGTTTATTGCAAAATTTAAAGTACACAAATGATATATTTCTCGAGATATCTTTTCATATTTTGTTCAGTTCATTAAGTTGGGTTCCATAGCAGTGTTGAAATAGTTAAGGTCTACACAACAAACAAGTCACCAAAATATGATGTATGTGTAAGTGTAGTTAGGCTACATGCGTTAATATATCACATACTAAAATCTGATATGATCATATTTAGTTTGCTTACTAATTTATGTATTCTGCTATTCGTCATTGCCATCATGGTTACCCATAAGATCAATGTAAAAATATTCGCTAACTCTCAGTCAAACCCCAAGTAGTCACTTGCACCATTATCGAACTTAGTGTTGCCTATATAGAAATGAGGGTTCATACAACATGTATGGAGTTTTTTTTGTTCTCTTAGGACAAGAAGCTTATAAATTGCATTTAGTCCTGTAAGAACCTTTGCGCTGCTTCCGGAGTTACAGGATATTCAGGATGGGTAAGGTTAGGAAGTAGGGGCCGCCTCCTATAGAGATCCATGAGGAAGAATTAGGGCACTACATCTCAAAGTCATGTCCCCCTAGAAGAAGGGGAGGCAAGCTCTGAACCAGCCTCTCCAGTCAAAATAAGCAGGGGGTGGCATACCCTGGGTGAGGTTAGCAAGAACCTCTGAGGTTAGGGAACAAACCCCACCAACTCCAACAGTCATCTCCCACAGTAGACTAGACCGATCGAATTACCCATGAACCCCAGAATCTCGACATATGTGGTTAGTGATGTGCCGCTCCTGGACATCCATAAGGTTGCCCAGATTGAAGTGACACATCGGTTTTTGCTGTGCCCAGTATGGGTTCAACTGGAAGGTGTAAACCAGCCAGAAGTGATCCCTGCTAGGTAAAAAACATGTATGGGTTACGTCAGATCGTTTTTTAGTTATTGTGCGGACAGATAAACAGACAGAAATGAATTGTCTAGCCCCTCCAGTGATTGACTTCGCTAACGTCAAGTTTATAGACTTAGAGGCTAAACCGAGTTTGGAAGGATCTTATGGAATTTAACGAAAGTTCTACAAAAAATTACCAAATATCACATGTTAAATGTCATATAAATAAGCTCAGTCTGATTAAAATTTTTTAAATTCTATGTTGTCTTGTTGCCATATCATGGTTACCCCATTAGACCATTGTAAAAACATTTGCTAGCACGAATTTAAGAAGTAATGTAGTAAAACACGTTTTTCTACCACTTCATAGGAAATATAGACATTTAAAGTGGAAAATTTAGGCAGTTGTGTAACCAGACTCAACTAAAAACGGTTGAATATAAGAATTTAAACTTTTCAGTATATGTGAGTTAAACCTTTGATTGTTGATAGTTGTGTAACTAATTTAATGGACTATAATTATACCACAGACTATAGATATTTCTGTTCTATACTAATGTGTCTACAGAAATATCTATGGTTTGTGATTATACTTTCAGGGTGACCCTTTTTTTAATGATTTATGACTAGAGGAAATTATTATCTTATATATATAAAAATCTTGAGTCACGATGTATGTTGCCAATAAACTCCAAAACGACTGAACCAATTTCAATCAAATTTCACATGTATCCGTAATTTAGTCTAACTTAGAAGATAGGATAGTTATTATCTGAATTATTCGCTTATGTCGTGAATATAAACGAATAAAATGAAGAAAAGTTTTCAAAGCGCCTGCACATTATAACCTGCAATTACGAGATAGATACGTATATTAAACAGTGAAACACTATTTGAAGGCGCTAAGTTATGATGTATAATTGTCTAAACTAAATTTTTGGTTGAACTTAAAGGTTGAGTGGTAGACCACTTTGTAATAAAATACATTATGCATGTACAATACATTTTTGACATATTTTCTTGATCGTGACATCAAGGTAAAATCTACATCGGGGTTGGAAATATAATTTACTTCAACCAGAAATGCTCATACGCGGGCAAAACTTACGAAAAGCGTGCGAAGCCGCGGGAAACAGCTAGTATTTTATATAAAACACACATCAATTTGTTAACCTGAGTGTACTCGTATTTTTCGCACTCATCGCTTAAAGAATCTTATCCTTGTATTCAACCGTTTTACTTTGAGCTTAATTATTAGATGATCCTAAATTCTGCATCAAATGCATACTCTCGTCAACTGATCAATTTTAAGGGGGGTTTTTCAATTTTGCCTGAATCTACATTTATAGATAGATAATTTATTAACTAGACGGTTTGACTATTTATTCAAACCTGACACGGATTCCAGTTAGGGTAGTGTGATTTTATTATTATTTTATGTTATCAAAGAAAACAATAATTTGACGCTATCAAAGAACGAATGCAAAATTTTAAAGCATACAGCTCAGGTTGTGTAAAGGGTCCTTGTTGTCAAGCCATTCAGTTCATTGTAATGTTTATATCTAACGATTTTGATCTTGGTTTATTTTTTATTATTAGTATAACATGATATAAATATATCTTCATTCAGAATTGAATTAAGTATGTGTGCTCAACTTAACAAAGGCAACTTATGAGCAAGGTTTGGTGAGATTAGCCTTGTAAAGCTATTTGTAAGGTTTGATGGAGCCAAGAACTGAGACGTCAAGTGAGGGAAGGAATAAGAGAGGAACTAATTGAAGGGCTGGGGAGTAAGGTCAGAAAAAAAATCAGCTCAAAATCGATTGCACTGCCTTAAGCAGAGGAAAAGTGCTGCAATGAGTTTTCAGCTACGCTGCTATTGGTATATTATCATTTTACAGGCCAAAGCCCACCATAGAAGAGCGTTCAGATGCCTCGGCAGTAAATCAAATCAAATCAAATCAAATTTATTTCAAAATGTTTACAAACAAACATGGTACACGTAATACGAATGAAATTAGTCCCACATGGGCCACAGAGGCTTGTGCGTGGTGACGAGTCTGTCACTAGATGCTGTGCACAGCGTTATGATAGTTATTATGTTAATTAGTGTATTATGATAGTTATCATTAATAATAATAATAAAGTATTTTACAACATTTTTTAAAAAACAATTATTATATGTATCAAATCTAAAATAATCATGAAGGGCTGTCGGAAAGAACAGGCTCAGTCACATTTTGTAAAATTTTCAGGGGAGCATTTTAAGTGTTTACTTCTTACTAGGCTCAAAAGAAAAAAATAGTTAAAATATTAACTTTTGCTTAACTAATTAGTTAAAACTATGTTTCAGTAAGTTTTATAAGTTAGTTTTGAATAAAGTTTTTTATTAAATAAGATCACAATAGTTGATTTATTGTTGCTATAAACAAAAGTTTGAGAGAAAGAACAAGCTTAGTCCAATCTTCAGCTGACTGACAAAACAGTTTTACCTAGTGTTTTCTAGTCCGCTATTTTCTTCGAATTGTTTGTTCAAAAGTTTTTATTTAAGTGTTTTTAATTATTGTTTTTAACTTTTTACCGTGTTTAGATTGTATTTGTTTGATTAATTCACAAGATTCGTTCACACAAGAAATTTGATGTTCAATTCAAATATTGTAAACAAAGGCTTAACCTAAAATGTTTTAAACCTACTCCTACCGCTATGGACAGCCAGCCAGGCTAATGAATTGTTCCAGCTCGGACAAAGTTCGACGTTAGACATGAATGAAATGCTAACTGTTCCTCTTCCCGATAAACAACAACGACTTCGTGAATCAAAAAAGCGACATATTACTAAAACTGCAAATGCTTCTCCACCTCCTAAGAAGTACTACCTCGATGTGAGTGAGATTCATTCAAAAAACCGATTCAAGATACTTGAACCAACCCATACCAATGTTGCAGATCATAGCTACTGTCTTCCTTCCTCACAACAAGGACATGAAATGGAACAAGGATCTCCTGATGATATAAAGAAAAATAAATCACGATCTAAGATCCCACCAATATTTTTGCGTGACGTAAATAACCACCAAGAAATAATAAAAGATATTAAGTGTAATGTAATATCAAGTTTCACAACTGAAATCAAAGCTAAATCGATCAAGATAAACCTAACAGAAATAAATGACTACAGGAAACTAACTAACTTTTATGAAACAAATCAAGTAAAGTTTTTCACGTTTAAACCTTCCCAGGACAAAAACCTTGAAGTGATCATTCGTAATGTTCCCTACTCTCTAACTGACGAAGAAATCAATCAATAGTTATGTGACATGGGTTACCCGACCATTAAAGTATCAAGATTTGTTTCAACAAAAAACAAAGTCCAATGCCACTCTGTTTTGTAGAGCTGGAGAATTCGGAAAGTGGTCGTGATATTATGAACCTTGAACAATTGTTTCACGCCATAGTTAAAGTGGAAATTAAAAGGAAGTCAAAAAACATCCCACAGTGTCCTGAGATGCCAAGACTTTGGTCACACAAAAAACTTCTGCAAACTGGACCCTCGCTGTGTGCGGTGCTCGGGATCCCATCTCTATTCAGACTGCCCGGTCAGTAAAGAAACCAAACCAGTGTGTGTTAACTGCGGCGAGGAACATACTTCAAATTACAGGAGGTGTAAATACTACCAGGGCATCAAGCAGAAATTGACCGGTTCGCAAGAAATCCTCCATAGGGAACGACAAGAATCTCGTCCACAAGTTACAACGACACGACCCGAAAACTCAACGAACCTAGGGAAAACTCAACCAAAATCATCTCCACCTCGATCTCCGTTGAATATGAACTCCCCCAGCTATGCTGAGGTGGCTCATCCGTCGTACATTCCTTCAACTGCAAACTCCGTAGAGGATCCACAATCTCTGGAAGCAGGTAACATCTCAGGTCTTGACGAAATAATAAGCAATGTAGTAAAAATACTCATACCCCAGTTGAAAAAAGGTTATTCAGCAGGTTATTGCTTCTTTCTTTAAAAATGCCCGTGACTAACAATCAGGCCCCAACTCTCTTAAAAACTTAATTGTTCTCAATTGGAATGCCAATGGCTTGAAAGACAAAAAACATCTCTTTACAGATTTCCTAGTAAGACATAATATAGATGTTGCATGTGTCACTGAAACTCACTTCCTGCCCAATGATAAATTTAAAATAAGTGGCTATTTCTATTTACAGACAGGACCGAGTGGCTCCTCATGCCTCTGGGGGTGTCGCAAATTTTTGATCAAAAGAACATAAAACAACCACGAATTTCTTGCTCCCCAGTTACAAAGTTTAGAAGCTGTTTCCATAAAAATAATTTTACAAAAAATGGACTCAACTTTTCATTAGTATCAGCATACTTACCCTCCTAACAAACGTTTTGTTGATGAAGATTTTTAATAGAATTCTCTATAATAATAGTCCTACTATTTTAATGGGAGATCTAAACAGTAAAAACACTTTATGGGGATGTCGCACTAATAACCCAAAGGGTAATTAAATTGAATGACTACTTGATGCGTACAACTATTAATATATCTGCTCCTGTAGAACCAACATTTTTATCCGTGGCAGAGAAACCAGCAACCTGACATATTAGATATTGTTTTGTTTAATAATTTCAATGAACCGATAGTACAGCAAACCTTATGCGAGTTAAACGTCTGACCACTTACCAGTAATTGTAACTTTTTCAATTAAAACCCGATTTTACCAATCCTCCATTGAAACTAATAAATGGTAAAGTTGACTGGGCTGTATTTCATAACGAATTAGAAAACTAATATTATCTTGCCGAATTGTTTACAGTCTTTCGAAGATATTGACAACTGTGTACTACAATTCACTGAGCTGATTAAAAATTCGGTTAAAAAAGCAGTCGCAAAACAATCACAAACCATGTTTTGTCCTAATCGCCCTCCTGCAAAGAATTCTTAATTTAATTAAAGAAAAACATGTTTTTAGGAGACGGTGGCAGAGACACAGGCATCCAGAAGATCGCATGCAGCTTAACAGGCTCATCAGGAAAATAAAATCAGAATTAGATATTTTTCAAAATTAATGACTATCAGAAATATTTGAGTGAAATAAACCCAGGCGATAGTTCAATGTGGCTGGCAACCAAAAGAATTCTCAGAACGCCTTCTACGATCCCTCCCTTCAACAAGGCCAGGAGACGTACCAGAGTGACTCTGAAAAAATGTGAGGTTTTTGCGAATTATTTTGAAAATGCTTTTTCCCCTAACCCTACTGTTAATTTGCAAACTGAAGATGAAGTCAACAGGTTTTTAAATAGCACAATCTTATCTGCTGAGCTTCCCACTCAGTTATCTCTCAACATCTGAAATTAGAAATGTTATCCAATACCTACCGTTGAGGAAAGCTCCTGGGTATGACTTGATAACAAACTTAATATTAAAGGAACTCCCGCCAACAGCCCATCAGCTATTAAAAACTTTATTTAATGCATGCCTACACGTTGGTTACTTTCCTAAATCCTGGAAAACATGCTGAAGTTATTGTTATCCACAAGCCCGGTAAGCCTGTTAGAAATCCCTCTAGTTACAGACCCATCAGCCTACTACCCACTCTGGCAAAAGTATTTGAAAAGCTAATACAGAAGAGACTATGCAGATTCATTGAAGATGCTCAATGTATTCCTCCCCACCAATTCGGTTTTAGGGCAAAAACATTCTACTACGCAGCAACTTGCGAGGTTAACACAAAACAATAGTGCAAGGGTTTGAAAATAAAAGACACTCTGGCTGCTTTGTTTCTGGATGTTTGCTCAGGCCTTTGACAAAGTATGGCACAAAGGCCTTCTGTATAAGCTATTTCAAACTGGACTTCCAAATTACTTGCAAAACATCATCGAATCATTTTTAGAAAACCGGACTTTTTCAGTAAAAATAAATTCTACTCATTCCACTGTTCGACAGATCCGGGCTGGTGTGCCACAAGGCTCAATTTTAGGACCTATCCTGTTTAATATGTTCATGCATGACCTACCCATTCCCAGCTCATTCTACGCTTGCTCTTTTCGCTGATGACACTGCCTTGATTTCCCAACATCAAGACATTGACACAGCAGTTGACATGCTTCAGACTGATACAGACCTACTGTTGGATTGGTTCGTTAATTGGAAAATCGCACTTTAACCCTCTAAAATGTGAAGCGAAAATATTTTCGCTAAGAAAATTCAATCCCTTAAGGAATATAGAAATTCAAGATAACATCATACCATGGAATGAAAATGACAGAACTGTTAAATATTTGGGTGTCTTATTAGACTCTAAACTTACTTATAAACAGCACATAAATTCAAAATTAAATCAAGCAAACACAAGATTGGCACAAATGTACCCAATTATCAATAGAAGATCATCTCTTAAACTTAAATGCGCTCTTTTAATCTACCAAGGAATATTCAGACCCCTCTAACTTATGCTTGTCCAGTTTGGGGTCCTTGCCTCCATAAATCAAAAATGAACAAACTTCAAGTATTCCAAAACAAGTTTTTGAGAATAGCAACAAATTCTCCATGGTTTTGTTAGAAACCGACCAGATTCATAATGAATTAGAAATTCCGACCATCTGTGACTACATCCGAAAACTAAGTGCTACATTTCTAGAAACTCTGGACCAATCAACAGGTGCTGTCCATTTTAAACATTGGCCAAAGAACTGTCAACAGAAGACTGAAAGCACGTCTTGCTCAAGACATTTTATTATAATTTGAAACTTACATTGTTTGTCAAGTACTAATTTTACTGTTTATTTTCTGTTAACTGTATTATGTTATAAGGGTGTCTCCATTGGAGCAAACCCACTAATGTTAATATTTCTATGTTCTTCTGTTCTCTATGATTCAAACTTCTGTGTATAAATTATTTACTTGTAGTAATTGAAACCAGAAATAAAGCTTTTTTGAAAAAAAAAAAAAAAAAAAAAAAAGCTTAGTCCAGTGGACTGAGCCAGTTCTTTCCGAAAAATAAATAAAGATGACTCACAGAGACGCAGACAACAATGAAAACATTTTACTTTATTTATGAACAGAGCAAAAAACACAAGTAATTTATTATTTTGAAAGTTACAAAGACAGACAATTATTGGTAGGCCAGGTTTTCCAAGTATCTTTTCGCTTCGGGTCGACAAAACTTCTTAAGTAGGTACTTGCAAATCGTCGTACTTTGGCTTTGAAATTGGTATATCTCCTAAAAAATAAAAACTCGATTAGGCCTATGATTTCTATAAGTAGATGTTTTCTTTGAATGTGAATACATAAAGTGATCACTATTGTACATAATATTTCACTGACAATGTTTTTGCGAACAAATCATTTTATTTTATTCTGTATTATATAAGTACAGGTGCCTAATATTACTAACACCTGTTTTAAGATTTAGAACTTTACTTACCATCATATGAATAATCTGGCAAAGAAAACTCTCCTCTGAACACTTCTATTGGGACAGACGTTAGCACTTGAATCTTTTCCCAAGCTCCATGGAATGTACACCTGTATTGTAGAAAGTTTTCACTATCAGTGGATTCTTCATCTCGTTCAATAAGTACTTCTCGCACTGGTCGGTTGGAAATGGGCACTTTTTCTTGTAATATGGTGCCAAATGAGATGTCCACTGACGGAAAGTGTCAATATCCGCTTTGTGGACAGTAAATGGGCATGGGTTTGTCCTAGTATGTCTGAAAAATATCAAGCCAATCATCGGGAATTTCAGCCCGAGATTTTTGGTTGATTATGCCCAGGTTCTTATCTGTTTTCCAAATAAGAATGCCCTCTAATAGGGAAACATACTTTGACATAGTTAAATCTTTTTTCGGTATGTACCAAGTTATGGAGGAACCTAATGAGGGTATAATTTTTGTTTTGGCCTGAGCAGCCATCACAAAATATCTCCAGATTTTTTTTACTGAAAGGTCGAGGTATTCGTAACAAAATGTATGTAACATTGAACACCACTTCATCACTTCCTTTTTTTTGCAGTACATTCTGGGTACATAAAAAATACACTGTCACTGCTTGACAAACATGGATGTTAAAACTGTACACAGACAACTGCCTAAGGTAGTATACATCATTTGTAGGCACGTTTGGACATGGTAAGTTCTTACTAAAGTCCATGCAAATAGCTTCAAATTCGATTTCTTTTTTGGCTCTCAATCTAGCTTTTTTTATTCTCATAAAACTGGTTTGCTTTTTTCCTGTGCAGAAGATTTTCAGTTTGTAAACGTTGTATGTCTGCATCAATTTTGATTATATCGTTTGGATCAGTGCACTCACTTCTTTTAATTTCTTCTGCTTTTAATTTTGCACTAAATTCATCACACTGACTGCAGGTGTCGGTACGTGGGTACCCAAACGAAATGTTAAATTCAGTGTTGAAGATTTCTCTGTAGCTTCGATCAGATACTTTTATTGTCGGGTAGTCCTCTTTAAACATATTATACATTTTCATAAGATTTAACTCTTCAGGTAAATAAATTTTCGTAGAGTCTTTTAATCCATAGTGGCATCCACGACCTTTAAATGACTTTATATGAGCTCTAACAGCTTCTCTAGTTTCATCTGGAAGTCTCCATGGTCTGTTATCATGTTTTCCTCTTTTATCTAAAGGAGAATTCCCAGTAGACACAAGGTTAGAAACGAGGTACTCGATCTTCCCTTTACCAATACCATGTATAGAAATAAAAGCTTTGCGACAAACATCTAATTCCGTCACAGTGCCATCAATATGAGCCCTGACTCGGTACTTATAAGATGCTCTGTTTTGTCTGGCACCTTCTGCATTCCTTGGCCGCCTGCGAGCAACAGGTAGAACAGATATTAAACCACACAAATAGCTATTCTGCATATCAACTGACGCCATTGCGTTAAATTCCTTTAAATGACTTTACGTGATTCTGCAGGAATTTTATCAAAACATTTTAAAGAACACTGGCAATCATTACCCATTTCATGTGAACTTAGGTTAAGCTTTTTCTTTACCTCAGACATCCTACCTAACCTTTTTCTTTTCCTAGTACTTCCATTCTGTACTGGAGATATGTCGGACAAATCTTGAAACTCCATTGAACTGTGTGTAGTAATAATGCTCTATAGATACAATGTATTAAATCAACACTAGCTAATAACACGATGAAATCCCAGGCACATAAACAATAAACACATAACAGAACATAAACAATGGGAGGACAGCAAACAGGAGCGCTCCGTGTGGCTTGTAGACAAACTAAAGCCTGTGACTCAGCCAGTTGTTTCCATCAATGTCGAGACTGAGCCTGTTCATTCCCCCTGAACGAATTCTTTTCTATTTTTTTTAATGGACTGAGCGGGTTTTTTTCCCAAACTTGTTATATCAACATATGCTACACATGACAGGCTACGTTTTTAACCAATAAAACAAATATTGAAAATTTTGGACTGAGCCTGTTCTTTCCGGCGACCCTTCCTATGTAATTTGTTGGCCACAGACAGCTTTAATTATGCCACAATACCCAATAGTCTAATTATTTTATACAAAAGATTATAAAAAAATAAGGTATGTTATTTGCTATTGTGTAAATTATTAAATTGAACAAAATTAATTACTTAACGATACTTAGGTTAAATTTGGGTTATTGGAAGTGTTTAAAACCATCGGAGAGGCGAAACGGCGCAAGACGGCCATCGCAACAATAGTGGAAAAAGTTTGTTACGTGTAATAAAGTAAGTTATTCCAGTAAATAAACGTGATCATATACATTAGTCTAGTATATAGATGAGAGCAGCGACTCAGCGTGTTCGGCGCCGACCTCCAACAGCCAGACAGAAACACGATTTTTGTATGCGGACAGCGGGACCTGCAGGTCCCTTATGTGTTGCGGAATATTTCTGAGTAGGAAATTTGCAATGTAATATGGATTGGTGTAATTATACGATTTTACTACTCGGGGAGCCTGCAGGCCCACGCTAACAGCATTCCTTGTAAAATATCTATGTGTGACAGGGGTGACGATCTCCTGCCTGTGGCTCCTTGCGAAAACCAGTAAGCTTTTAATATAGAGCTGCCGAATTGATAACAATTGCGTCTCCGTATAGAGCAAGATAGTCGGGTATCTGTTGTTTTTTTTTTTTTTTTTTTGAACGCAGCCTTAATAACTAAATTTTGAACAGTCATTAACGGATCTAAAATAGACCTGTAAGCCCCTCCCCATACTATAATACCATATTGTAAAATTGATTGTGCATAAGCGTAATAAATAGATTTAATTTCATTGGGATTTAATATTTCTGTTAATTGATGGAATACGTAAATCAATTTCCTTAGTTTAGATTTTAACATGTGGATGTGTGGTTCCCATTTTAATTTTGAATCCATGATGACTCCCAGGTACTTGTATTGGTTCACGTGTCACCGCAAGAGTGGAGTAACAATCCCATGTCCACAGGCGGCTCGCCCGCGCTGCGCAATGAGATCGGCATACATTTAGTTTTAGAAACATTCATGGTTAGAATATTTTCATCAAACCACCGTTTTACTAACGCCAATTCTCCTGCAGCAACGCGGTAGACCTCCTCCCACGATCCCCGCTCAAACAATATTGCAGTGTCATCCGCAAACAGAAATATCCTACCAGTAATCTCGAGTTTCACTATATTATTTATATAAATTAAAAATAGAAGTGGACCAAGAGTGCTACCTTGGACTACACCGTAATCAACACTCATTGTGTCACTTAAATGATTGTTTATAGAGACAGTTTGCGTACGTCCGCTCAAATAGCTTCTGAACCAGTTCAGCTCTAATCCGCGAACTCCAACGCATTCTAGTTTGCGAAAAAGCAGGTTTCTGTTTATAACTTACTATCGAAAGCTTTTGCCAGATCAATGAAAAGAAGTAGGACTTTATTATTATTTAAGGCATCAGTTATACATTTATTAATTGCGAATAGAGAGTCTGAAGTATTTTTGTTTTTGCGAAAGCCGTATTGGGACTCTGACAGAATATTATTATCTTCGAGGTATTTCTGTAATTGAGATTTTACACACTTCTCTAGTACTTTACTTAGCACACTTAGCAATGATATTGGCCTATAATTGTGCATGTCTGATTTACTATTGTTTTTATAAATTGGGATTACTTTGGCAGATTTAAGTAATTCTGGATAAACACCTGAAGATATACTGAGATTTATTATATGTTTTAGAGGGGACGCCAGCTTACTAATTTGTTGCTTGAGCAGGGCTACGGGGAGGCCGTCCATACCGGGAGCCGATCCACCTCGCATTCCCCTGACACACTCCTCCACCTGGCTGTCCGAGACCGGGCGCAGGCGAAACTCGTGCCCCCGTACCCTATACACTGTATCATCCACCAGCAGGGGACCAGTCGATGCCGGCACTTCCATGGCCAACTTGCTTCCCACTTGAGAAAAAAAAAACAAATTAAAAGAGTTAGCCACGTCCTTAGCACTTCCGCCAGGATTGTCACTGTTTTGAGTAAAATGGCGCACGGGAAACTCCTCTCTCTTTTTTCTGACATAAATGAACTCGTTAACAGTTCTCCAAAACATTTTCGCGTTTCCCGACGAATTTAATAATTTTTCTTTAAAATAAGCTGTCTTTGCTCTTTTTATTTCATTGCTTAAGTTATTCCTAAAAATCAAGTAATAGTTTCGTAATCGTTCATTAAATGGTTGTCTTTTTAATATTTTACTTAATTTATCACGTTTCCTAACAGCAAGAATTAAATTATATGAAATCCAAGGTTTCATTTTTTTATTTCTTGTAGATAGATATTTTGTTCTTAACGAACTTGCCCTAAGCTTGTCAAACGTGTTTAGGAAAGCATTACAGCTAGCATTTACTTCTTGTAAGCTGAGGACATGGTCCCACGTCTGAGCCGCTACCAGTCCATCCAACACCTTCATGTCCAAGTACGTGTTGTTTGAGTCCAAACCGCGAGGAGAAGCAAATGGAAGACGTATCATAACAGTGACAGCATAGTGGTCGGTAATTCCTGTTTTTAAAACGCCTGAAGTAATAAAGTCATAGTTATCATGTTTTAAGAAGATATGGTCAATACATGTCAAAGAATGAGCAGTAACCCGTGTTGGTTTGTTTATACAGTTGATTAGTCCAGCTTTGTACATTATATTTAGATAACTGTCTTGTTGAGCGTCATTTATTGTACTATCTAAGATATCAATGTTTATATCACCAGTGAATATGTAGGAAGTATTGTTTGCCAGTTTCGAGTAGTAAAGTTCTAAATCAGATAAGAATAATTGGCAGTCCATCGCAGGGCTGCGGTAGATAGCTAATATGTCAAAATGTCGGCCGTCAACGTCAAAGTCGAGTTGTAGTCCAGTCGCTTCCCCTAGTTTAATTTGTCGCGAGCCGCCGCATAGATCTGTTCTCAAGTAGACCACCGAACCGTCACATCTGTTCCAGTTGTCAGTCGTACAAAATACCTCATATCCATCTATATTAGTTAGAGTCTTGTCTGAGTCAATCCACGATTCTGTAAACACAATGATATCATAAATAATGTTCAAACTTTGTATTAATATTCGTGTCTGGTCGATATGTTTATAATAACTACGTATATTTAGATGAAATATATTTTAAGACTTCTGTTTATCCCGTTATGGAAACATTCAGTCAGTTCAGTATGGCAGTCAAACTCCTCACAGTAAACTTGTCCGTGGCCGTCAAGCGCAAGTAACACGTCTCTATCCAACCTTAGCAACAACCCGCCCGTCCCGCCACGACCCCGCCGCGCCAACAGCCGCACAGTTTAATTTTACAGGCCCCTGTATACACAAATTAAAGTTTAATAAATTTTATTGCTATGAAAATTTATAATAATTTTAAACATGGCTGATAAAGAAAGCATGCATTTGCAGTAAATCTTCGTCATATAATTTTTTTAAATGTGAAATTTCAAATAAAAAAAAGTATGTGAGCACATTTCAACATAGGAGTTTCTCTTTTTGTTGAGATCTCTAAAGAGCAGTGTTACTCCTGACATCCTTCTGAGCATATACTACGCTTACATTCAAAGCTACGGTATCTCCTTATGGGGTAATTCCGGATGGTGTAAAAGTTTTTACATTACAGAAGAGGGCAATCAGGTTAATATGTAGCGTTCCGGATCAAACCTATTGTAAACCTTTATTCATATACCTAGGGAGTAATTTCATTGCCATCACTGTACCTTTTCTCAACCTTGTTGCATATTAAAGAAAATATTAATACATTTAATGACAACATGACAATAAATTCACAGCTTTAACACAAGATATAAAAATAATTTAAACATGAAAATATGTATGTACTAGTACACAAAATAGTTTTGAATATATGGGTACAAAAATATACAATGTTTTACCAAATAATGTCAAGAAATTGCTGTACAATACATTTAAGTCAGCAGTTAAGAGCTTTATAGTCGAAAACTGTTTACTGTATACGAGGTCTGTGAGTATTTTGACGTAATTAAATCTAACTTTAATTGGAAAATATTCTAGCCTTAGTGATGTTTGACCATTGTCATGCTGTAGTCTTCAACAATAAAAATCTTGAAAACTGTACATCTCTACTTGGAATGCTTTAAATCTATATTGGAATTACCCAAGACTTCTACACGTATTACTCTAGACTTTTAGTGAGATTTCTGTACATCAACATGGATTACTTTATATGTATATTTGGATTTCTTAAGATTCTGTACTTGGATTTACTAAGAAATCTACACGGATTATTCTAGATTTGTAGTGGGGCTTCTTTAGATTGATTACTCCAGAGCACTACATTACTCATCTCCTCACATAATCCACTGATGTATGAGAAAGTGCAGAACTGCATTACTCTTATGGTAGTATTTGGAACATTAAAATTAATTAATAACTCAATCAAACTTTTATCAATCCGATTTTATTTTACAATACAAAATATACAATTTACAATATTAAATTACTAGAAAAATAAACTACTCAGTGTAATAAATTGATGTAATAAAATACTAAGGAGTACATGCCAGGACAATAGAAAATAATTTAACAATGTTTACCTGTATATTAATTCAGGCTGAAATCTGTTTCAAAACATTTTTTGCTACTGAACCCTTTCAGTTCCAGATGTTAATTATTGTTTTTGCATAGGTGTGTAGTACCCTTCTTTATTTGTAGTAAAATACTAACTGTTGTAAATCTTTACATTTTATCTTGTCTACTTTTTGCAAAAAATAATGTTAATAATTATTATGTCCTCAATGAGCATGTTGACTCTTATACTACTAGAAATTCTCCCCAAATTCATGTACCTTTTGTTAGGTTAAGTAAAACTAAATTCTCTTATGAAATTGTTAGCATAAGGCTATTTAATAGACTGCACATTTCTGCTCATAAATACAATAGCTCAAATAGCTATAGCTCAGTAGCTTCAATAGTTTTAGGAATATTTTATACAATTGGCTGTTGAACAATCCTTTTTACAAAATTGATGAGCTCTTCAAAAGTAATGTATCTAGTCTAGTCTTCCAAAGTTAGTCTGAAGGTAGTTGTATCTGTATATGTTAATTGCTTTTATTTGTATGTATCTGTATGACGTAGCCTATTGTACAAATGTGTATTTAATGGCCAAATATATGACTTATGACTTAGTATAAGCTAAAATGACATTATGAGTTATTTATTAGACAAGATACCTGTAACTTTTTAAATTATCAATCATTTTACTTTTTCATATGAAAAGAAATAATGACATCATATTAGACAAAAAATCCATTTTCAGAACTTTTCCATTTTGTTGTAAAAATTGAACCTATTGCAACATTTTATTCACAAATAACTCTTAGATTTTTAACAAAAATCATTTGAAAAATTTTACTCTTCTCATTCAAAAAATAATAATATTAAATAATAACTGTTTCTACATAACATGACGGTAATGCAAACTCATTCAGTCACAACTACTTGTGAGGCATGTTTTTTAAGTAAGTACTGTTTTGATACATATCAAAAAACTTTTGGTAAAAATTTGATTTTTTTTATTAAAGCCCATAATAAAGAACTTGTCATATCTAAAAACGTTTTATATACTGCTGTCAGAGAACATTACTGCCTACAACATGAGCATTTTGTCATGCTTCTTCTGTTATAAAAACAAATTCTAGTCACTGGGCACTAAATTGGGGCTGTTTGTGAAATTATCACATTCTTCCTAGCACAATGCTGCGATGATATTTCATGTTTGTTTTGTTGCATGTTCAGGGACATCATACAGGAAAACATGTTTCTCAATAAAAATGTCATAGAGAACACTTATTGATACTTGAGAAAACTCTTTTAATCAATGAAATTGTGAAATGTCTCTTTCTGTCCCAAATCGGATGATCATTGAGGGTCGTCCACTACGTTTCTCATCATGAACATCCTTTTGGTCATCTTTTATAGCTTTTGACAATCTGAGTGCCAATCCATCATTAATGTTTTGGCCATACACTTCAAAATTCTGACAGTAAATTTCAACTGCAATAGCCCCAAGAAAACAAATAACAGCACGTACTTCACAGTTACTGGATTCTCAATTGACGGGGGAATTTGAAATGCATGAACAGATGTAAAAACGATCCATTTTTGCCGAATTGAGTCTGTGGCTAGCTAACAGATAAAGGAAGACAGTGCACAAGTGCGAGCCACCGACAGCACCGGAATTTCAAAACGGTACATACTTAAAAACACCCCTCTTAAATCTTCTGTTTATCAAGACACATTAAAGTAGGCATTATATGCATGGACATTTTTTAAAACACTGAAAGAGCGATTATTTTTAAAATTAAACATCACACAGATCTGGGGTTAATAGTAAAATATTAAAATCATATTTTTGTATAATTTATTTAGTAAAATTTGTAAACCTGTTAGGTAAAAAAATAATTATTTATACATAGTTGCAATTTTTAGTTACAAAGAACTAACTACGAAAGAGGAAATAACACAAATGGTATACAAGTAAACAACAGATGACAACTGAGCTGGTAGACTGATGGGACACGACTCGTAGTTTGTTTTTCTATTTACGATGGTATTATGATTCAATAGCAATGACTAATGTATTATACATTTTCTGGAAAGAATGCTCTTTTTCACTGCATTACCACAGATTGATATTATTCTTGATATACTCTTATTCTGATAACAAAGTATTTTACATAATACTACATGGCACTGAAAGGGTTGAAGTGAAGGAACAGAATTCAGTAAGAGTACATTAATATAAAAAACATAGCCAATCAAAAGAGGTGGTAAAAAATTATATTATTGATAGGTAATAGGTTTATGTTAATAGTTATGTAAAACCCCACCAAGTAATACTTACTTCAAACAAAACTTACATAAATTTAAAATTGAATTAAAACACATAAATTACAAAAACATTAAGATTGTTAAATCTTGAACGTGGCAGAAAAGTAATGAGACTGGAATCACTGAGACGATCTGGCAACACTGCAATCTCCTTATCACAACTTGTACTTTGATCTCTCCCAAAGACCCAATACAAGTTTCAACCTTGTCCAGTGGCTACATGACCGATAGAACGTGATAAGTGAAGTGTTTCTAGTGTGGTAAGTTCTGAAAATGAAACAGCATAGTTTGGAGCAATGGTGTGCCATTAAAGGCTGTGTGGATCTGTGACTTTTGACTTTTTCAAAGTTGCAAAAAGCTTATGGGTAAAATTTATTATCAAGAGCACAAGTTTTTCGGTGGCATAAAGCATCTTTTAGAGGGCTGAGAAATTGTTGTAGATGAAGCTCGTTCTGGGAGACCGTCAACATCGAAAACTGATAAGAACCTTGAACGATTGAAGGCTCTGGTGGGATCAGACCCTCGACTAACATTAAGGCTAATAAATGTAGAGTTCAGTTAATCGTTTCACTCTTCATCAGATTCTGACACAAGATTTGGGAATGAGAAAGTTGTGTGCCAAAGATGGTACCAAAACACCGGACAATTGAACAATTGCAAGAATGTATGCCTTGATCTTCTTGACAGTATTTAAATGACCCACATTTTTTCAGCTACATGATCACTTGTGATGAATTGTGGGTTTTGGAGTATGATCCTGAGACTAAACGAAAAAGTAAAGAATGGCACTCCCAAATCTCCTCGACCAGTTCACATGATCAAATTAAAAACCAAGACCTTGCTTATTTGTGTTTTTGATAACAGGGGGATCGTTCACAGACTTTGTGCCTCCAGAATGTCTCTGCTGGTGTACCTCAGGGCTCAGTATTTGGACCTTTCCTTTTTCTAGTCTTTGTGCATGATTTTAGTTTTAATGTACCTACCTTTTCTGTATTATACGCTGATGACAAAACATTACTCTGTTGGGGTAACAATGCAGATAAGGTTAAAGGTAAATTATCTAATGCAATTGAATTGTCAAAAACTTGGTTTTTAGCTAATAGTTTAGTTATTAATGAAAGCAAAACAGAAAACATAATTTTTTCTTTAAATAAAAATCTGTCTATTGAAAGTGACTTTGCCAAACATGTCAAACTTTTAGGTATACATATTGACACCACATTAACGTGGGATGTACATGTAAATAATATTTGTAAGAAATTAGCAAGAATAAACTACCTGTTGCGTAAGTTAAAACCTACTGTAAGTCTAGATGTACTGTTAAAGACATTTTTTGGCCTTTTTAATACTCATTTAATTTATGGTATAAGACTTTGGGGTAATTCAAGTTCTGCAAAAAAACTCTTTCTATGGCAGAAAAAAGCAGTAAGAATTATAGCTGGACTTGGTTACAATGATTCCTGTCGAGTCAGTTTTGCAAACTTGAATATTATGACCCTTGCTTCCCTATATATTTATAATAATTTAATTCATGTTAGAGAAAATATAAATAAATTTGACAGTCAGAGTTCAATACATGAATATGACACTAGGTATAAGTCTAACTTGGTCTTGCCTAAAATAAGACTTGACAAAAGCCATAAGAGCTTTAGCTACCAACAGTTAAAGATGTTTAACAAGTTACTAATGTTAGTTAAGAATCAGCCTATTAATAAGCTTAAAATTTCTATTTCTAAGTGGCTTATCTCTAAAGCCTTTTACACTACTGATGAATTTTTAATTTCTGATTGTTTAGATATTTTAACCTAGTTTTAGTACTTTTATGTACCAATGACGAAACCTATTGTAATACGAGATATTATTTAACGGTGAATAAAATCTGAATCTGAATCAGAACAAACCAAGTCTTTTATAACGGCTCAGGAAAATTGTAATTCGCGCCAGATTGGATATTTTAGATCGTTGGATGCTCCATCATGACAATGCCCCCTCCTGTCACACAACCACCTCTTCCAACCAGTTTTTGACCAATAAAGGTAATCCTGTGATTCCCCAGCCCTCCTATTCACCTGATATCAGTCCCTGTGACTTGTTTCTAAGATAAAAAACACTTGAAAGAGCATCATCTTAGTACTATTGAAAATATCGAACAGAGCAAAACTGAGGAAGTAAAAGTAAAGGTGATACCAGTTGAAGCCTTTCAGCTCTGCTATGGAGAGTGGAAACAAGGCCTCCACCACTTTACAGCTTCCCAGGAAAACTACTTTGAAGGTGATAAAACCTTTTATAAAAACAAATTTAAATAGCTGAAATAAAGAGTCAGTCTCATTAATTTTCTGCCACACATTGTATTCCAAAAATACATCAACTTATTAGCTTGTTTTCATGTTATTCATTGAATTTTAAGGCCATGAATAAAATAATCTGTAGGGAAAATAATTCGAAACCAGAAAAGCTCAGAGCCAGAAAACTTTGAAAATGCAAAAAAGAATTAGTTAATTAAAATCTTCATTCAAATGGTATCCAATATGTGACTCTAAACAAATATATTATTTACAGATTTCTCTCACTAATTCAGCATCACTTAATAGTAAATTTTTAAAGTTGATTACTCAATAAACCTACTAAAGTTGCATAATACTAATAAAATTGCATCTGTTGTATACATTGGTAATGGTCAGGTACTAAAAAGTTCTGTTTAGAAAGTTGACAAGCCTTAACGTATATATTACATTAAACCATTAATTACAAAGTTTTAAAATTAATCATGCATTTTCCAATGAAAATAAGCGGACAGTCGAGTGATAATAAATAACTATTTAAAAATGTAAACAAATCAAATCTCATAGTGAGAAAGCCAACAAATCCTCTAAGTGGCTGGTTCTGATCCTGAAATGGTAGACCAATTAGGCCTTCTTGCACTGAGATTCACCTATTCCTTAACAAGATGCACACAATATACCGAAACTCCATAACATTATACATTTTTCCAATTAGTAATTTTTTGCAGATTATGAAACTAGTAAAGAAATATTATTTAAAAATGCTTTTTATGATTTAAAGACGCATATTTAATTTATAAACTTCAAAATTAGATAGGTACCTGAAAAATTGAGAAATTTTACCCAAAGATTTCAAGAGAAATAAAAGATTTTTTTTACATTAAATTTTAATACAGTAACAATATTTTAATAAGTAAAGTTTGAAGTGTCAAAGGTATCAAAATGGTATAATAAACATTTTATATAAAGAAGGAACTACAAAAAAAAGTACAGAAAATTCTAAAATTTTAGTAGTAACTTTATGAAAATTTAAAAAATCTTTATTTCTAATATTATTTAACACTAAAAATCACAAAACATCCAACCCAACACATGATTATATTGTTTATTATAGCAGTATTTGAATTCCAGGACATAAATTTTAGTGATATATCTTATAAAAATAAAATTTGCAATAATAATAATGTGAAATATTTTAATTGGTTAATTTCAACAAAACTAACCTGTGGTTATATTATAAACTATTGTATTTTTGTTTTTTTTTTTACATTTATTAACTATCAAAAAATATATGTTGGCTAAGTTTTTACATGAAAATAAATGCTTAAAATCTTACCCCTATATTATTATACAGTTTGTTTTGGTTAAAGTTATATTGTATCATAAACAGAACAAAGGAATTTTAATACATCAAATTTTTAAGAACTGCCTCTGGTAAAACTTCATTGATTTGATGTTTGAATGATTATCGCTTAGAAGATCAAAATGAAATTGCTACTAACACATAAATTAGTATAGGGTTTTAAAATATCGCTGGTAATATATATATTAATAATTACAAATGTTTTCGTACATTCTAATATTCACATTTTTAGGAAGCAGAGGTATAGCATCAACACAGCCAAATAATTGGTTAAATTAATTAATAAGCTTAACAAAACTAATTTACAACAACAAAATCTAACACAACTCCTGTGTTGGTCATAACACACACAAAATAAAAATATAATAGGTTGTTACAGATAAAATCATGACTTAGTTATAGATCTCCCAAATTCAAACAATACAATTACTCCGAATTTTACTACAACATAGTTAAAACACATAGTACAAAAATTCATACATTTCACTTTTAATGTAAACTTGAAAATAATGTCTTTTTACGGATTTATGTATACTTTAATCACAAGTATTTCTTACTTTAGAGAAAACAAAACAATTAGTGTCTTTTCAATAAATGAATACTGAAAAACATGTAAACTTGAGATTTTTGCGGTGAGTACGAAATGGAACATGTTCGAGATTCTACAAAGTTGAGTTGAACAGATCTAACTGAGATTTGAGCTGGTCTTCTTCGGAACAGTGACCGTTTCCTCCTCGGGTCTTTCACACCAGCTGTCGTAAGGGTTTTCTCGACACTGCTGGCGTGCCCAAGCCCGTCGGAAGAACCAATTCTTGCGCCTGCCCGCGAACCAGTTTGGAGGATGTGGGTTGCTTCGACGGTAGGAAGCTCGGTCGAACAACCAATCACTCCTGTGGTGAGACCTGAAAAACGAGACTGATTAGAATACAAAAACAGGTCTCATTATAATGAAGTCACTTAATTGTAATAAATAAACTTTTTTTCATTTGAATTTCTTTACTCAGCCAAATCATGGACAAATAGATACAATTGTATAGAACATTGTTAAGTTATGAAGCTAAATAAAAAAATTAATTTTACTGATCATAGTTAATTATGATGAACTAAAACATCAAAAGAGGTTGAGCTAAAGCTCTGAAGCAATTGCGCTCACCAGTTCATTTACGGAATAAAATGCCTGAATAATTAAATAATGTTTTAATTTCCTTCTGAAAGAGGTTTCAGTTTTACAAGATTTGTTATCAAGTGACAAGGCATTGTAAGTTTTGGGCCCCCTAATATATTGTTGACTTTTCAAACTGTTGCTGTGGTGTTGTTTTACCAGACTATCCTTATATCGTGTTAGATCCTTAAAAGTGTTCACTTTGAACTTTAGTCATCAACTCTTTTTGGATCTCTCCAAATGAACATGACTCCTGATTCCAGGAGTTAAGCCTGTGACAGCGTCGGATTCCAGACGCTGCACTAAGAGAAAGGTGAACTGGAGCTTAACCCTTTTAACCCCGGCCATTAAATCAAGTGATGTGCCAGAAATCCCAAGCCATTTTCAGACAAAATGTAAGGGTTTTGTAAAAAATTCATAACTCAGTTATTTTTTAAGATATTTAGGTAATTCTTTTTTTGTTTTACTTATTTATACATGTAGCTTACAGAAATATACAAATAAAATTATTATTTTGAAAGTAATTTTTTTACATACATATACATATATAAAAAATAAATAAAAATGAAAAAAATTCAAGTTTGATCATGGAAACCATACAGATAAAAAAATATTTGACACAAAAATACCCATTTACTTTATGATATATTTAATCCTTAATAAAAGGAAACAAAAATTATAGGCCTACCTTATTTACAAGTGGAGTAACATCAATTTTTGTAAAGCCGTGTAAATTTTTCTTTTTGCCATTTCTGGGCAAGGCAATGTAACAAGACCTTTGAAATTCACAGTACTTAAAATAAACATAAAACCAAAGTTATTTCTGACAAAATAACTAAAACTGTTCATAATCTAAATTTTAAAAAAGTTTTAAAACAATATTTTCATGATAAAACAATATGTTTTCAAGACATCTATCACTCAAATCGTCGTCACTAATCACATCCACACCATTTGCAACTAGGTTACTAATTAGTGTATTTTCACTTACGGGAGACTTTGAACGATGTCTTTTACTCATTTTGAAATCAAACAGATAATAAACTAAACTTTAACTGCCGTACTTTACACTGCTTTAACCTAAAACTGTGAAGAAAACGGAATATTCACAACCACGTGATATACAGCTGTCTGCAACAAGCGTGAGCAGTCAGTCGAGACGAACTGCAATTGCTCAGTCACAGACTGACAAAATACAAAGTCAAACCATTACAAACTAATATATTTCGATGCAAAACATCTTTGTGCACAAGTCTGTGAAATTTCAAAGCATTTGGTGAAATAGTAAAGTAATAAAAAGTGCACGTCCGCACTATACGGACGTCGGGGTTAAAAGGGTTAACTCAACATTCACATTAAATCAACCCTTCCCACAATAGCTACAATATGTGTAGAAAACTCGATTACTCCACCATGCTTAGAGATTGTATTTAAAACATCACAGTTCACCTGATGAGACAATGAGAATAACTCTTTATCTACATTAAACTATATTTTGTAGTCTAGTTGTCTCTGATGTCAAAACGATGTAAAGGATTTATTTTGAGCTTGTTCGTCACCAACTTAATTTGAATCTCTTTAGACGAACGTGACTCCAGATTCCAGGAGTCTAGTTTGCGACAGCATCATATTCCAGATGTTGCAATAAGAATAATGCAATAAGAAGGTGAACTGGAGCTAAACTAAACATTGATATTGAATCAACCCTTTGCACCAAGGTTGTGTACTATTTTGTAACTATATGTTTGGAAATAAAGCATTGGAAAATAATGGCAAGTATAAATATTTAAAGTTTAGATTTCATTTTCCACTGTGTCAATTGAATCCAGCTTTTCATTCAGTACGAACAAGTGTAATCTTTCTATGCATATTTTTCAACCTAAAATTTAACAGGCAATTCCACGTTATGTTAGGATAATATGATTAAATGTAAATTTAAACTTACCATCTGGTTTTAGACCTTGATTCCCCTGACTTAATGAACCAGTCTCCATTTTTGTTCGTTTTATTTGTTATGGATGTGCTTTTATATGCAAACGTCCATTGACGAGGCTTGTTGGTTGGCAAAATAACTTTGTCTTTTCCTGCATCATTTGGTTCTCTTTTGTCTTTCTTTTCAGATTCATCAATAATTGTAATCTCAACAACACTTTCGGCATATTTTTTGCGATCTTTAATCACAGGGGTCGCTCTTTTAGAATGCCTTTCTTTATCTTTGCCAGCAAAGTCACCTTTCACCTGATCATTCTTGAAATTTCTATCCCATTTGAAACCTTTATCACTAAATTTACAGTACCTCTCATACATCTTATCAAATGTTTCTGGTGGGATCTTTACTTTTTCATTGACGACATCTTTTAAGGTGTGATAGGTATCTGGTGCCATTTTGTTGTTGCTACTTTGACTTTTCCCACAGTTATCTTTCAAGTACTTGGTAACAATATCCACTGCTGACTTATCCACAGTGAACGTCTCACGTTTTGCTTGAGGTACGTCACGTTGAAAGTTATCAGTTGTTGGTTTGTTCTGTTTTAAACTATTATCAACATTTTTGCAGTATTTATCATGCATTTTACTGAACAGTTCTGATGGAATATTAACTTTTTCATTGAGTTTATTTTTTAAAGATTGATAGTCACTGACCAAACCATTTTTACAGCTCTCCTTCAAAAATCTAGTGACGAATTCAAATGTTGCTTTATCTGGTAAACTTTCACTTTTTGACTCAGGAGCTTCATTTCTAAATTTGTCACTGGTTGGGTTTCCATCTTTCATTCTGTGAGAAAATTTACTTGATGGTTTATCGCCATATTTGATCGACTCTGTTTTTGTTTTTTCATTCTTCTGATTCATTTCGCTGAAATACTCTCCTTTACCACTATTGAAATGTTTGTTTTTTTCCCTGTAAAATTCACCTTCATTTCCATCACTTGAATCACCATAAATATATTGAATATCCGCACTGTTAAATCTTTTATGTTTCTGTTTATTTAATTGTTTGACATCAATGTTCTTCTCACTTTTCAACAATTTATAGTAGTCACCATTTTTTCTGCCTTCACCGGTTTGTTTGCTATAAACCTTTCCAGTGCTGTCCTTGTCTACTTCATACTGATAACCTTCAACAACTGTTTGCTTTTGTCCATCCTTCCTCTCATTAAAATGTTTGCTGTCCTTTTCATTAGAATTTTTATTGTTTTTTTCATTAAAGATAGGTTTATCTTTTCTTTTTTCCACGTCATTGGTATTTTTTGGATCTTTTTCAAACGCCTTCTCTTCATTTTCTTGACACTCATAAAATAATCCTTTCAATTCCTCTTTGTAACCAGTCTTCTCTAGTTTACACCATTGGTTTTCGAATCTCCTCTCCAGTTTTTTCACCTTATTTAGAACATTGGTGGCCAACTTCTCCATAGATCTTGAAACCCCCAATTCTACTTCATTGAGAGCATTGAACAAAGTATCCTTCTGTTTTCTCAAAACTCTGTGTAGTTCTGAATTTTCAGTAACAACATCTTCCAGATCTTTCAAGCCGACATGAAGTGCATCCAAAATTAACAACGCTTGAGCAAATTTATTGTGCATCTCAGCAGAGCCTGTAATTTCATTTAAAACTTCAAAATATTTTCTGACTTGATGATTGTCAATTTTTAATGATTGCTTTTTCCACACCCCTTTGGAATTTTCATTAAACTGAATTATATCATCCAACGGGTTATCAGATGTTCTCGCCATTCCCTTATCGGCCTGCTCCTCATTGGCATACAACTCATCTAAGGTGTCTACAGTCACATCATACTTATCTGCCCACGTCATTGAAGGCGGAAGACTATCCTGAAGCTTTTGAGTAATCGGCAAATCTGAAACATGAATATCCATTTTCAGAATCACAATAGTTTTTATTCTTATTTTCTTTACAGAATGGACAAAATCACTTACAAAAAATACATATTAAAATAATGTATAAAAATATAGTGTAAAGAGATATAAACGTTGTACATCTCTGGATAAATTAACCCTCCCCACGCCGTACATGGATATATTAGAATGGTAGATTTTGACCAAAACGCCAAATACAGTTTTATCAAATATTATAAGTATAAAAACTATAACTATATAACTTTTATAACTTTATAACTATAAATATTATAACTCTTGGAGAGTTTTTTTTAGTTCATAAAGGGCCTTTGACATGCTTGGTACGCTCTCCGTGCTTATTGCGGTTGCTAAGGAATTATTTATGAACGACCTTCACTCTGGGGCAGGGGGAGGGAGGGAAGAGCCCTTTTTCTAACTCCAACCACCTGCATGTCAGTTATTTATTTTTTGAATAAGCCAAGTATATCTTCACACTTGGATGGTTTTAAGTTTTAACTTTGGTTAAACTTTTAGCATTAATGAGGAATACACTGTGACATTCTATTATTACTTTTGGTCTAATATTTAAAAAACATATCTCAACCAATATCAACTTACAAACTGATCTGGAGCTATCGATAGCAGACTATTATTAGCCCTAAAATAATTTCTTGTTTCTAATTTTATAACCTTACAGATATTATCATTGGCATTATTAATAAATTCATCATTACATTTTATTTTGGCTTCTTTGATTTTCTCTCTATACAAATTATAGCAGTTTCTTAAAGCTTTATTTACCCTATACGCTGGTATTGTCAAGTATTAATACAGTAATATTACTTATTTTGTGGAGGCACTCATCAAACAATTTATTTTCTTTGTAAGTTTTCTTTTTCTTTTGCAAAATACTGTACTTTTGAATCATTGGACAGAAGTAATTGTATAAATACACAAGATTATTTATGGAGTATTCAAAAGCAGTATTAGTGTCTGTAATTTCAAAAAGGCTATACCAATCAAAAGTGTTGAACATACAAGTTTAAATTATTTTCTTTTACTCTGCTAAAGGAGATCTGTTTCACTGTAAAGGTTATATATGGGACACAGAAATTTAACTGAATCATCTTGTGGTCCGAAATCTGATAATTCTAAAAACAATACATAAAAAAAGTTTTTATCTCAATTCTTAACAATATTGTCAATAATACTTTTGATTATTTACATGATACAAATTAAAAGATTTGAGTAAGTTGATCAACTGTTGTAAACAGTTTAGCATCATTGACTTAAAAGAAAAATCAATATTAACATCCGCTTCCAAAACGACCTTACTCTTAGGCTTCCAATTACAAATAAAATGTAACAAAGATACAAGAAAGTAATAATGTTACCATTAATATCTGGTTCTCTATACAAGGACATATAAATATTACACTGTAACTATTTAAGTATAGAAGCAGCTTCAAGAAGTCTGGGAAAGGTCAGATGCAAGACATCCATTATTTCAAATTGAATATGATCTTAATATCAAAAACAGGGTACCCCCATACGACTCATCTCTACAATATACTGATGCTAATTTAAAACCATTAGGCACATATGAATTTACTTCATACTTAAAGAGCCAGTTTTCAATAATCCAAACATTTTATTACCTACATCCAAACCTACTACTGATTCATTTACTTTATTTGTTAGCGACTGAACAATGAGGTACAGCACATTCACCCATCTATCTTTACCAGACTTCTAATCACTAAGGTCTAGATTATTTCTACAAATATTAGCAATATGTGAATAAAGGATCGTATCTATGATAGTGCAATCGGATCTGACGGTTGACAATTTTCCAAAGAGCACCGCCTTTCTTTTCCCTCTCTAAGAGTGGCTCGGAGTTTGAAGTAAAGGACATGGGGACACTCTCGACACGTCATTAACCAGAACAAAGAGATATGACAAAGTCACAATCCGAGACTTTACAGTGATTTCCGTGATCCCTCATTAAAATCCATGACTTTTTGAGAACTTATCCGGTACACACCCTTATAATTACTCCTTCTCAAAGGATTATAGAATTCATTTTAAACAAACAATAAACATTACAAGTGAAACAATATTTTTAATTTCTTAAACATTAAAAACTTGTTGATTTGTCTTGGTTTATTTATTATTGCGTTTTTTTTTTTCAAAGATTGTTTTAAACTTCAACAACTGCAATATTTTTTAATGATTTATTTGACATGACCAGATTTTGTTCCAAAATAGAGTTCCTATAAATCAAATTTCAAACCTTACGACGTCTAACATTGAAAAAAATCAATACTTTCCTTTACAAACAAAAATTAATACTTAACTCGGGATATTCAACGCTAAAAAGTATTAAACATATTATACTACCTCTAAGAAAAGCTGGAGTTTCAACATTCATTTCCATTTTCCAGTCAAGAGCATCTGCAACACACAAATTGTTTTAGAATTTTTCCAAGTCACTGAGTGACATGTGTGTCATAAAAAGTATTACAAAAGAATATTTTCAAACATACACACACTGATGGTTAGGACAGACGCTGTATACAGCGATTCACTGCAGTATTATTTCTTAAAGTTCCTTTCAGGATGTTCTGCCATACATAAGTAATTTGTTTTCAGTGTGTTATACTTTATTGTTGTTTTTATAAAGAATTTAGATCACTTCAGTGTTGAAATAAGCATTATTTTGACAAATTTCATGTAAAATTAGATGTAAAAAAATATTTACAAAATAAGAATAAATTCTATTCAACGTTAAATAGAAAAAAAAAAAAAAAAAAAAAAAAAAAGATTAGGTGATTCTACTGAGCATACAAATATTTTTTTTATGGTATGAAACTATAAGGCATGCCTACTACTTGAGTTGAGTTGAATTAAAATTTTGGTGATAAATATAAATCATAAATACACCGAGCGTTGGCCAGTGGCAGTACAGCCAAGTCACAACTTCTACTAATAACTTATGAAGAAGCCACAAGTAGAGGTTAGTGGTGGCAGAAAGTAATTTAACTGAATTGAATGCTCAGGAGAAAATTAACACATAGACAATAATATGAAGGGATAATAACCAGAAGGGACGAAAACAATCAATGCTAAGTAGATATTTAAAACAAAGGAAGTTGAAACTAAGAAAGTTCAATTTGTCCCAAGAGTTTATCAATAGACAGTTAAAAAAAATGAAAAAGTATATCCAAATTTTAAGCTTACAATTTTTATTTGATAGATAAATTAAAAATCAAAGTGGGATGTTAAATTTAATAACTTAGCTACATGCTTTATCATGTGTTGTAACTCTTTATTATTATTATCATGTGCAAATACTCTGAATTGTTTACAATGTTATAGATTTATTAAAAAGTACGTTATAAGAATGTTTATAAGTTTTACTAATATAATTTTACAGTTATGAACATGTACATAAGTGTATACTCAAGAATCATTTCATTTCCTAAATTATAAAATAATAATACGAAAACGACATTGGTTTCCAAGAAATTAATCCTCAAAGTAGTTTTTGTTGTTTGTAATTTGAAATTCAGCTGCTAATGATCAGAGTGCAACTCAGATTCCCAACTTAATCTGTTACTGTTATTTAAGTTTACTTAATATTACCTTCAGTCGGTACAGCTAGAAATTCAATACTGTTTGTTTGTTTGTTTCTTCTGTGAGCTGATTAAAATGAAGAAATCATGTCATATCAGACAATGTTACAGGAAAATAAATGTTTACCATACAACTACTGATTGTGACAGGAAGCCTTTTGTTGAGACCTTACCACACAAGATTAGAGACGAAGGTCTGAATCTAACATAAATAAAGATAACTGACAACTGTTACAAGGACTGGACATTGGACCCAGCCAAGCATGTAGCTGTCAAAACTGTTACCATTTCAAAAATTATGTTAGTTGTTATTGTTATTTGCTGTGGGATAAAAAAAAACAAATACTTATTTGGGTCAGAGATACAGTAAGCATTTTGAGTATTCCTCAGCATGTTTATGCTTTAACACATTCATTCCCAGAGCTTAAACATATTGACTTCTCTGAGCAATTCATAACTAGACCGTTGTGCCACTTGGGAGCAAAAGCCTTAAAGAATAAGATCTGGCTTTCATGTTGTCAACTAACCAACATGAAAAAAAAGCCTGTAGGGGCATGAAGGGAGCCTGTAGAAGTAAAATTTATAAGAATAACCCAAACATGCTTCCAGGGACATCATTTTTCTATTTAAATTAGTTAGATTGTAAGAGAAAACAATTTCTATTGTAAAAAAATACAGCATGGAAGTTTGTATTGTGTATGGAATCGGGAAGAGAACGTAAACAAGGTTACTTACTATCGGTGGCCATGTAGGCCAGATTGGAGACAAGTACTGCAGAAGTGGCAAAGAATAGGAACCAACGGAAAGAGGAATCGAACATCTCTTCCCGTCCGGCCTCTACAACTCTGGTGGGGGCTGAGTGCTCAGTCCCACTGGTACCGGCTGCCCCCACCTCCTCCTGGCTGACTTGCACCACTGGAGTCTCAGGTTTGGATACCAGTTGACTTGCAGCCTCTGGAGCATCTGGTTCTCCATCTGGTTCTATGCCTTTATAGATAAATAAAGTTCACTTGAGTTGCGTGTTTATACAAACTACTTTAGCAGAACGATTCACTGTTTTTGTATTTGTATTGGGAGACCTAAAATTTAATTTATTTGAATTATCCTGTAAAAATACCAGGAATCGCAAGACAAAGCATTAGGGTTTTGAAATTAAAATATAATTAAATTACACCCTTGAGCATTAATTATATAGTATTAACAAAGGAGTTGATAACGGCAAAAATCTGATTTCCTACTATAACACGTTCAAGCCTGGTAATATTTTCAAGCCACAGAGGTATAACAGACATTCTTTTAAACCATCTAAATATTTTTCTCTTTTTAAATACATCTTACTTATTGGTGTGAAATATGTTTATTTAGTTATATAAGAATCCCAAAATTACTTTGGTTTACAAAACTTCTTCTCAAATTATTGTTTTTTATCAATATTTTAAGCTACTAAGCGCAACCAAGTGATCTCATAAGCCAATTTCAAATTTCTATAATTTTGTGAGATAAAACAGTACACATCAGGAGATTGCTGGACTGGTCTCTATGTGTGTGCTGTGTTCTCTACTACTTTCACCTTTATTGACTTATTTGATAATCAAGAATCTTTAGTCATCATAACATCATTAAATGCATTGACATCGTCACCAAGGCTTCAATAGAATATTAGCTCACAATACATTAAATTAAATGTTAATTCAAGTGAAAACCTGACTGGCTGAGATGAAATAATAGTATGGTATCTTATGTCTAACTAAGCATGGGCAATCAACAATACATACATGTATTAATAGATTCCACAGAAAATAAATTCATAAAATTGGAATAAATTGGTAAAATATTCAATAATAAATAAATGAATAGTACAATAACAGACAATTAAAACAGTTAAACATTTATGGAGGCTACAATACAGATAGGTTTAAAATTAAAAAGAAACATCTATCACAGACAGTGCCAGGTATTCATCTATACTATAAAAAGGTCTAGTTAACAGCCATCTATACATCACTGATATGAATTTACTAAGACTAATGTTATGACTGGAAAGAGGTAGTTTATTAAACAAATGGATACCGATAAAAGAATACATAGATTATGATTTACTAAATCTACAGTAGGGCTGATTTAAATATAAACTGCCTCTAGTAGGATATTGATGAATGTCATTTCTAAGAGAAAAGTCACCAAGATTCTGTTTCACTTTAATCAGACATGAATAAATATAAAGGTTGATAACTGTTAGAATACCTTCCTCCGCAAAAATAGGTTTACATGTAGTTAAGGAGGAGACACTAGCCAAAATTCTAATAGCCTTTTTCTGTAATAGTAATACTTTTTGAATATCATGACTGTTACCCCATAGGATGATTCCATACAATATGGTGCTATGATAAAATGCATAATATGCAGATTTAAGATAACCTTTGGGAACAAGTTTCTTTAGGTGGTGCAGCAAAAAAAATTACTCTTGACAGCCTACAACAGACACTGAACATGGGGTTGCCAAGTCAACTTAGAATCTAAAGTTATACCCAACAGTCTTACACAGGACTTTAAATTTAAATTATACTTCGTTAACGTAAGATTTTTACAAAGAGAAAAGAAAATATTTTGTGAAGTTATCAATTAGTAACAGACCATTAGATGAAAACCAGTGGTTAGCTTGGTATAGGACATGAGTCATCTCTACAAACAAGGTATCTATATTGTTATTTGTACAATAAAACGTGCAGTCATCTGAGAAAACTACTGAACCGCAATCCATATTGGTAGGCAAATCATTTATTGAAAGTGGCTATATTGTTACATTCATCCAAGTACAAACTAGACCCTAATCTTCTTATATTCCACACAAATTTATGTATTCTTTAAACAAATAAATGTGTATGAAATGAAATGAAACTTGGCTTTATTAGAGGTGAAGTCATTTCTTCCACACTTAACCTCAATACAATTCATCGTATTAAAGAAACGTAAAGAAAATATGCTATTGTTATTTATATGACAAAAAACACAAACCTCCCAGCTTCAGTCCACATTAGATTTAGTTCGTGGGACTCTACTGTAGTACTGCAGTATATATGTCAATCAATAAAATGACATTAGTTGGCATCGTTCCGAGAAATATCACTATAGAAAACTAGCATTCTTTATTATTACCTACATACATAAAACAAGTCACCATTTATAACTCAAGAATGGTTGTGCCCATTAGACTGATCTCTAGTTTGTTGGATTCGTCTTCACCAACCTCGAATAGCAGAAAAACTATTAACCCTTTTACTGCCAGACAATTTTGTTACTACATGCGCCCAACCTGCCAGGCTGTTCATCATGGGCATGTACCCAAACTGCCAGGCCAATTTTGGACATTTTGCAATGTTTTCACATAAAAATTCATATGCTTTGGCTATTTATAGTCATTGAAAGCTAAATAATGCTTTGTTTTTTTTTCCTCAAGAAATGTAGTATTTAATACAATATCTAAATGTACAATTCAAGAACTTATAATATTTTTGAAACACAATATATAAATTTTTTTTTTTTTTTTTTTTTAGTTTGACTTGAGATTATATTTTGTAAACTTCATTCAATATAAATTAGTGTTTTATTTTTGAAGCTCAATACTATTTTAAGCAAATTAAAAAAGAAATTATGTAAATATCTTTAAAATTATAGTTTTTATGAGTGTTTTTATGACTTATTACAAACTCACAAAATTTAAAGGCAATCTGAAAAACCACACTGTAACAACTGCTTCACCAAGTTATTGTCTTATTCAACTATTCTAAACTGTTTTATTATTCTTTTCAACTTAAAAATAGTTCTTAGAATATTTTCTTAGGCTATTTACAATCATTCTTGTCATATTTATAAAAAGAATCCATGTTAGCAAATTTAGCACGAGTGAAATGGGAAGCACTTAGTGTGCAATCCCTTCTTGCACTTTGTACACTGGTACGTAGACTTTTTCCTCTTACCACCCGCCTTTGTACTGGCAGCACTACACACACAGCAGTTTTTTCTTTATTGTCTTCAATTTTTTTCAAAAAAAACTTGCTTGAATCTGCATCACCACCACCTCGGTTGGTTGGAGAGTACCTCTCGGATTAGGGCCGAGTCTGGGTCCATGTCTGCTTTCCTGATCTTGTATCCACTCCCTGCCCATTTCCTCTACAAAAACTGATGCTATAAAATCTAAATGGCTTAAAGGCTTTGTGTGTTTACTTACTTTATACAGTAAGTATGCATTGAGCATCATTCTACCAAACAAGTTGAGGCTACTTTCATCCAGAACTTCATATTTTTTTTCTTTTCGGTCATCCTGGTACTGGTACAGCATCTGGTCTGCACCATCAACTCCTCCCATAAATGAGTTATATGCTCTTATAATGGAAAGGCTTTGTAGAAATATGTACTTTGTTACCTCTTCTCTTGGATTTGTTACGGAACTCAGCTTTGCCACTGGTTGATAGTAGTAATACCTGCTTTTTTTAGCTCTTTTTTTCACGGTAACCAGTAGAATCAGAGGATTTCTCCTCATGTACTTAGTTTCACCAACTGAAAATTTTGTCTTCATTTGTTCAGGAATGCCTTTTCGGTTGTGACGTAGTGTACCTGTTACATATGTACCTTTTCTTGTATAAATATTTTGCCAGTTTAGTAGACGAAAAAAAGTTATTTATATAAATGTGGTAACCTTTTTCATAAAGATTAGCTTTTTTCATGAGAGTGTCTACAACTGAAAAACCCCAAACCTCTCCTGGTTATCAAACTCTTGTATTCACCTTCAGCTCTCTGGTAAACAAATAAACCTAACACAGTAGTGTGATGCTGCTTCGCAACAGCATCCACAACTTCACACCCCAGCGATGGTGTTTCTTGGGCATGTATTGTAAAAGGTTGTGAATGGGATTTTGTGGCAATCATACTCTCATCCACTGATATATTTTGACCAGGTGTGAAGTGAAGTTTTGAAACACGATTCATGTGATTGACTAAAGGTTTGAACCTAGTACAGGGATCATATCCATTTTCATTTGGTTTTGGCAGGTTTCTTGTGTCAACAAGGTGGAAAAATTGCAAAATTGCCTGAAAGCGGTTTCTGGTGAACATACGGGAGAACCAGGGAATGATTTGACTTTGAGAGGTCCACCAATTAGGACTCAATACTAGGCATGTTTTTAATTCCCATATTTATCAAAACGATAATAAAAGGCATATATTTCTGACGGAGTGACTGATCTCCAGACTTGTGCTCGGCTGTGCCTTTTTTTAGCTTGTCACGGTTAGCTTCAATAAATTCTCTGGCATACTTATTAGTGTACTGAACTATTATGTTCAATTAGAGAAGCCGTGAAAAAACAGTTTGAAATAAGAGCATGGGGGTGAGTCTTTTTCAGGGCAATGTTTGTTTTGGGCCTGGAAGTTCATGAAAAACTAAAAATTTGGTCTGGTCTATGCAAATGATCATTAGCTTCCGTAAACCTCAATCCATCCCATTTCATCCTCTGATTCACTAGAAGTGTTTATTTCTTCATTAGGGGGCATTTCTGACTCATTTAGGCCAATAGGATGAGCGGGTAGCCTAGGCCTAGATTGCATATGTTGCCTATTTCTAATTGGGACGTCATTGTCACTGCCATCAGAATCGGAATCAGAAATATACCGACTGAAATTATGGGGTTAGCCCTAGTCCACGATTACCTGATGATGTTCCAGCTTTCATTGGGATCGAAATCGGGGTCTACATCCGTATCATCAACATCAGAATGCTGTCTGAAGAATGGCCGAGGTTGGAAATGTCACTGACAAAACTGTCACTCAAATAGTCTTCTTCAATAATATTTCTGATAGTTCCCTCACTTACGGGAGATCGAGACCTCTTCATATTCAATATATTATCACATTACACTCGTAAACAACAAATAAACCACATTAATTACTCTGATTCAAATGTATACAAACACGATAACCAAAGCTCACTCGGTGACCATGCTGATGTTTGCACTCAGCGCTACTAGCGGCACAAATGCCAACTATACCAGCTGATGTAAATCATCTGTTAATAGAATATTATTTACAACATGTGTTTACGTATTCTGTGCTTTCATTCTGAACACAGTAAACACAAATAAAAGACAATTATGTGAACTTCTATATTTATTAATTAATTATTTTACAAATGTCCGGAAAAAAAGGACGCTGGCAGTTTAGGCGTAGATTACCGACGTCCGGTTTTAAGGTCGTTGGCAGTTTAGGTATAGTTTTACAATGTCCTTAAAAACAGGATGTTGGCAGTGAAAGGGTTAAAATAAACATTTTGTGGTAAAAAAATCAGGGAAATAAAAAAAGAAAGAAAGTTTTGTATAATAGTATAAATTGAAAGAGCCTGTTAAATGTATTTAACTGTTCTATGTCAACATTGTTTTATGTTAGTACAACCATATTGTTAAATTAATTTAACCACTATGTTCAATTTGTTTACATTTACAGTCTTGAAAGCATAGAGTAAGCTTGATAGTAACAACACTTCTTATTCCTACCTATTCTGCAATCACTCTTGAGCACAGGTTAAGAAAACATTCAGATAAGAAAATTAAAAGTTTCAGTAAAAGTAGTCTGAAATGTGTGTATTTAAATTTTTTTGTATCATAAAACACAAAAAGTCAGAAGATATTTTGAAGCTGCTGTTTATTCACTTTTGTATTGTTTGCTATTTGCTGAGAACTTTACTATGGGCTGTGTCTTGTTACAGTGAATCAACCCTAAATCAGTTATTTATTGTTTGATTAAAATAATTCTGGTGTCATTAGATCTGTGATAAAACTCTCTAAAAAAAGTTTATTCTTGTAACTCTTGAGAAAACTTGCTGGTTTTTTAAAAATAATCAAAGTTAAAATGTTTTGATGAATGCCATTTTGAAAATATTTAAAGATAATATCATGAAATGTCCATTAACTGGACTTGTTATCAAACATTTGAGCCAAATTTGGTATAATTTATTATTTTTTAAGATATTAATTTTTTTTATAAAAACACATACAGACAGATAGGAAACGAACCATATTCATATGGTGAAATGTGTTTGTCTTGACCTGACCAATAACGTGGTAACCCTTTGTCCAGAGACTTACGGGACACTCTGTACATATGTCGACTGACAAATTAAATTGATCAGCAATTTGAAATCAGCCAAAACAGTGCACTACTCATTAGTAGTATATGAGGTGCGGACTCGCATTATGTAATGGTTCCTCAACTGTAAACCATAACAGAGTTCTCACTCTACATATAAAGCTATCCGAATCCTAGTCGACCTAGAACCAAGGTGCCTTCCAACATGTACTGATTGTTTTACATTGGTGTCTGGGGTAGACTAATTTTATTGTCTTATTTTAGTGTTAATTGTACAATGGAAATATCCTACACAAAAATAGATGGTTAGCTTTGTTTGCATGATGATGATACGGACATGGATAGCGAAAATGACTTAGGGATCAATATATAAAAAATTTGAAACAATACACTACAAATAAAAAAAAGTATATACCTAACCTCTACAAATCTGTCTCTGTTTCAAAGCAAAAAGAAACATTCAGCAAAAAAATGTAATTTTATGTATATAAAAGGAAACATTAGGAATTAAGTGAAGGCCTTAGAAAATCAGGAACCATTCCTGAATTTTATGTATCATTGGACTCCAAATTAATATACAAAATAACTTTTATAATATGTAACTTATTGCAGCTCTGATTTTGATGAATACACTAGTAAAGAAGTTTGTCTGTAATCTTATTGTCTACTGCATATATTAATTTTTAAGAATATACACTGTACTATGATGTAAAAATATTCTGACATATCCTACTAACCACGTTCCGGAATTTCATCCTCAGCCTCAATTACTTCCACACTCTCCCCGTCACTACTCGGGACATCTGGGTTGTTGATATCCAGCTGATCAACAAAGTTCCACCCATCGGACAGGTCAGAGTCACTGCTGCCTCCGTTACTTTCTGTCCGCTTCCGCTTTTCTCCTACGCCACTGTACAAGCATAATCCATTACTTAGGTTAACCCACTGCACTAATGACAATTTTATTTTTCAAGTACTTGTAAACAATTCTGTTTCTGTAAAAAGTAGTATTTGAGAGTAAGAGCGGTTATTGCCTTTAAAAACACCAACTTTAAAACCATGCAGTTGTAAAAAAAAAAAATAGTTTCACGTACATCAATTAACAAATACCACTTATTAAATATGAAGCCAAAAGATTCATATAACGTGTATTTCAAAATAAATGAAGAGGTCAGGAGGTACATTCCTATATCAGGACCACCTCTGAATTAACAAAATATCAAAAGAAATAGTTTATAACAACTGTCCAATCTGTATACTCCACAAAATATTCTGTTAAATGTGTAAAATATTTCTTATGATATTTTATTACGAAATTAATGGCACACTGTACATATATGTATAAGAAATTATACCTTGAAAAATGAAAAACAACATGAATACTATGTATCAGTTTTATTTAATTGGTAACCATAATGAGAGGCATTAGACTCCATTTTTCTGAAAGTAGGTGGTGAAGAGGGGGCATTACAATCAAGTTTTGTTTGAAGGAGAAATTTGTTAGTTTTCTTTAAAAGTAATTAAGCAGATCTGGTGAGACCAGTACAAGCTTATGGACAGACAGGCCATGGACTTGGTCTGCTGTGCAGGTCTGAGGCAGATTTAGGACTTAACAGCTGATTCCAATGTCTGCTTTGTAGAAATGTCAACATGTCCTTCTTCTCTCTCCTGTTTGAAGCGTTTTTATAAAGAAATCTTCTATTTTCTTTTGTTTTCTTTTGACAGTGAAGTCTTGCAGCTATATCTCTCCATTGTTTCATTTGCAGACTGTTTATTGAGCTTATAGTCATTATTTTTGCTTTAAAGGCAATTTATTTTTGTAAACACAAATAATTTTCGACACCATTCTAACTTAATCCAATAGATTTTGTTCATTTGCTGCTGCTGGTGCCTGTTCGGAACGCTTGAACCGACAGACCATCGAGAGCGATGTTGCAACGATCTTGCTTGGTCCACTCACGTCCTTAAGTGCAAGAGGAAGCCGTAGTAAATTAAATATTGTTTTAATATATTGGACCATTTACCATCAGCTTTTGCATATGAGCTTTGGGCCCACAATGGCAGGTTTATCAATGAATAATTGAACTTTCAAAATTGCAATTTATTAGTAAAACACCAAAACCGGTACCTTTTATCACTGTTACAGAACAAAACTTGGTTATTGCTTGTAAATATTTGCTTTATATGTCTAGGCGAGAAATAAACAAGCTTAAGTTTAATTTAACTCCCATAATTTTAACTTTATTAATTAGTTTGTGGTTAACGTTCAAACTCGGGTATAATCTATTCTTTTTGATCCGAGATTAGGCAGACGTTTTCCAACCAGACAGTTTGTCGACCAGTGGCACAGCACAGTGTCTATCTAATATAATATATATATATATATATATATATATATATAGTATATATATATGAAATTAAATGTAATGAGAAAATATACGATCTTAGTATCATTGAAAAACTAAATTTGTATCACTGTAAACGTTTTCGTCCCAATTTTCCGAGAGCTTTTCTTAACGGTGTCACATTTTCTACGCTTGTTTCGCAAAATGCGACAAATGCAGTCACAGCTTAAACCCTGCCACCAATAGTCATTACTTATCGTTGATACATAAATTTTGCAAGATGATCAACAATGCAGTCAGTTCTGAGACCAGTTTTAAGGATTTCTTAATAGGTCTCCAATTAGAGTAGGTCACTAACCTACTCACTACATAAACGAAACAAAAACTGACAATGACCTCACTATCATACTCAATATCCAATGAAATAAAAACAGCAGGCAATGATTAATTATAAATTTCTATAGGTCAATGTTGTATTCGATTGTATCAATATAATCGATAATCATGATTCGATTGTGGCGGTTCCTGATTATTATACTGCAGCCTTACTTAAAGATATAAAAGTAGCTAGGCCTATAATGAAATTTAATTGAAATACCTATAACATATTCCAGGACATTTTCTGGTTATTAAGCTATTGTTTAATTGTTATATGAATAATGATGATTCAGTTATGGTGTTAGCTGCTTTATACTGCAGCCCTGATACTTGTATGGATTTGAGTCTCATAATTTCTTAAGTATATTATGACATTAGACTATAGTGTCATAATGCAGGAGCAAAGAACTAGGCTATGCAATTTAAAACAAATGTTTATTTTACCAGTGATTGATTTTACTCACCTTTCTCCAGCTTCCATCTTCAATAAGCTTTATTTCACAATACGTACTTAGTTATAAAAAAGAAAAGTTGTAAACATTTTAAGGAATGTCAATGTATATAAAATTAACGCATAATAAAACCTTCTCCTTTAAACAAAAATTTAGGTTAACAACAAAGTCAGTGTTCCGAAACGACCGCAGTGTTGTTGTCTTGTCTTCAACTCGAACCCCGAACAAGTCTTTCTTTGTTGTCTGAGTCTCACCAGCTAATGACTGCCGCTGTCACTCGTCCTTTATCTGCTCCAGCTAACAACTGGCTGTTGAAACGAAAACACAATTTTCTAATACTGCGATTGAATAAACACAAACAATTGATCCAGTCAGCTGATTGTAGTTGGTATGTTGGTATTGTTGCATAATCGAAGTTAGAAGTGGATTCAATGTTGTGTAACTGAATTAATTCGCTTTAAATTTATATTTCAATAAGACATTAATAAAAAATTAACCTTCATATCGTAATAAAATGTATGAATGTATTAAATTTTATTATCTTAAAACAAATAGAATATACAATGAATATAAATATCCCAGAATGTATAAATCCTTCAACGAATTACTTAATTTCTCATCATTACTAAGTTAGTTATGAATTATTATTATTATAAACAGTTTAAAAATGTAATTTAATTTGTACAATTAAATGAATATATTTCGATCTTTGGGAATGATCCCCTTTATTTTTAACAAATATTTTAAAATAGTATTATCATGTTGGCAACAGTGATACCATTCAACAGACCGTCTGAAAAAAAACTTATAAACAAAGTCTTCTTGCACAATTCCATTTACCCGCGACTTTCAAACAACATTTGATCCTCGAGGTTTTTGAGCGTCTATTATTTTGGTTGATTTAATGAACATTCTACCAGTTTAAAAGCAGTTCACCAGCAATAACGTACTATTATAGTTCTAATGTCGAACTCTAGCCAGATCAGAGTGTTTGGATAACTATAGAAATTGCGTTTTAAACTTTTGGCCATGGAAGTGAGCCAACGCACACTCTATTTTAAGATTTGCAGCGTTAGTAAAATGAATAGAATAGATTGGACGTTTGAGAGCTCTGTGCTCAGGACCTTAGTCAAGATGTTTCGTTTGTGAATCCACTTCTATGTGTACAGACGTGGAGGAAGAGGTTAAGTCCAAGTATATTTTACACTGGAGTTACAGACATTACACAACCTTACCTGAGGAGCTACAGAAGCATGGCAATCATGTTGAGGAGATTTATCTACGAGAGAACCACATATTACTCTTAGTAAGTTCTGTTTTTAAATATAATGATTTAATTGAATAAATTAGTAACATTTTTTGCATTTGTATACATTTTCATAGCAAAACTATGTATATAATAAGTCTTTACATTTGATTTAAAGCAAAAATTGTGAACAATCTTCATTCTTTGTAAGCAACAGGATTTATCCAAACTATGAATTTTCATAAAATTGATTCCATAAGGTATATACCATTTTTCTCAGTAGAGTTTTTAGTGCCCTAGAATTATGAATGACATTTGTTCACAACTTTCAGTAGAATATCAAACCTCAACTAAGCCTCAAAAACTGGTCGCATGATGATAAATATCCTTAAAGATTTAAAAAAGCATGAACAGTGAAGATCAATAAAAACATGACAGTGGATGGTAAAATGTGTGATATGGTGTTTTTTCAAATTATCCATGTATTGATGCTTTAAATGAAGAACAAATTTAAAACTACAACCTTTCATAAGGTCATATATCAAAATGTACTTAATGTACTTAAAGGTACAAAACATTGTTGAATTAACTGTACTACATAATAATCTGACAACCAATATTCCAACTTTAAAAATTCAATTAATCTATATTTAACATTTTAATAAACTTTCTGTATTTATTTAATCCTTTCATAACAAAGGAAACTTCTTTAATGGAGTGGAGTAAAATTTTTGAAAGAAGGAAAATAATATTAACACATTAATCAACATTGATTTGGTATTGAAAATAATGAACTTGGTATTTAAATTTATTTAGTAAAATAAACCATTTGTTTGTGTATATCTGTAACAGGCTACAATTTTTAAATCAGGACTTATATTATTGTTTGACTACCAAGAAGTCATTTGTAATAAAAGCTCTAAATGGAGATTGCAATACTAATGTATTAGAAATAAATAAACCAAAAGTTTACAATTAATTTGTATAAGCCTTTATTATAAAACATTAACTCATTAACATTGGTATCAGTTACACAGATGGCTTTGATTGAAAATGTTTAATTATTAATATTAAAAAATACCATGATTGTATCTATCCTGGAGACTGTGTTTTGTGATCATGATCACTGTATTATGATTTATGATAACTGAAGATTAGTGATAGACAGACATGAGCGTTTTTAGACTAAAAAATTCAGAGGAAACATCTAATTTAAATATAATAGTTTTCCTTATACAAAAAAATCAAGTTTAAAATCATAAGAAAACCTAATTTTATTATAGATATGTTGGAGTCATGAAAAAATATAATCATGCTATATCATAAAATAATCACAACTACTAGTTTCAAAATGGTTATATCAATCTTTGACAAGTTATTAGACCAGCATGAACTAATGACATGAAAAGATTGGTCTATGGTCTATGGATAAGTTATAAAAATATATGCAATGATATTCAATTCCCAGTTCAACATGCTTTCAAAAATGTCTGCTTAAATAATAAAACAACTATCACCATTACCATATAGTTAACTTGTAAGAATTTTCATTTACTTATTTGTCTTATTCTCTATTGTCACTAAATAGAAGTTCTTGTAAATGTTTTTAAATTTTAAATGTAAAATGTCATAAAATATTTATGGCATATAGCCTATGTGTGGTTTGTTAAATAATGCTCATGGTATTGTTTAACCTTTATTAAAATTTAAAATTGGAAATTTCAAAAGTTTTCTTAAGCTTGTTAAAGTCAAGTAATATTTTAAAAAAGAAAATCCAGTGATCCTACAAATCATAATCTAATAAATAATTTGGTGATATTGAGCAGTCTTTGAAAAAGTGTTCCTATTGTGTTACTGTATTACCTAAAAAGAACAAGATTTGTCAAACTTCCAATGATGATTTAAAAAACGAAACTCAATATTTGATAGAGTACTTTAATTGAGTAGAATTTATAACAGTATATTAGAAAAACACCAATCCATCATTGGAATTTTCTTGAATCTTAAGAGCTTTTGATTGTGTTGACTACACAATTCTTGAAAAAATAAATTACTCTGTAGAATTATGGTATTTGTGGACTGTCTCATATGGCTAGATTTCTTTATTACCGAAAAAACCTTGAAGAATTGATTGAGTTACAATGTAAATGTATCAGATCCAGTAAAACAACTTTTACAGTTTCATTTCATTTATTGCATCACGCTGATTTAAAATGTTAACAATAGCTCAGTAATCATGACTTATCAGTTCAATACATCTACATTGTTAAAAATCTAATGCTACAGTAAACTTGAATAAAATACATTTCGTGTTGAAAACTAAATAATAGTAAAATTGAAAATTAAATATTACGCATTTAAGAATTCATCCCAAAAAAATGCCCAACTCAAGGGCTTTAGGGAAAGTTTAAACTTATTTAAACTCTTTAAAAGAATCAATTTGTTTTATTTGAAAGGGTTGGCCATTGAAAAATTTTAGAAAAGAATATTGAGCCCCTTTGTTTGTGAATGTTTAGGTGATGTACAGGATATTGCAATATAGTTTGCTTAAGGCGATAGAATTTTTGTAAACTATACAACTATCAAGAAAATTAGGATATCTTTAAAAAAAAATTAAAAACTTCAAAAATATAAATACATGGAAATATCAAAATTTTATGAGTTACAAAAGAGTTGTACAAGATTCAACCATAATTAGTCTTTTATTGTTTTTAATGTCTAATTTGGGTTAGTTGATACATTTTATGAAATTTTTTACCAACATTTATTTTCAACACAGCATTAAGCCTAATTTTAAAAGACTGTGTGTTTTATCATCGTTTAATTACTAACAAAGTTAATTCTTAAAACATTAAATTAAACTTTAATCTAATTTATGGATATTTATTTAAGGACCAATTTTCTTCTCAGCCCAAAATGTTTGTCACTTCTCCCACATATTGCACAATTGTTTTGTTTATGGATGTTGTATTGTTTGTTCCATTTCTCAGCATTAAACTTGATTAATAGTACACATCACCTATTTTATTTTGGTCTGCATTTTGGAATAGGAACAAGTATTCCTTGAATTGAGATGAAACAAAATAAATGCAAGCTTACACAGTTTTACAAAAAGTTGTTGCTCCTGTAACTTCAAATTCCAGACAAAATTGTACGATTGTTTTCCTTTTTCACTTCTCATAAAAAACAAAGGCTTGTTCTCCAAAGTTCACGATTCTCAATACAAGCTTCACTCTACACATCTGATAAAAAAAAGTTTTCGAAACATGTTTTTATTTTTATAATTAGGTACTGGAAAAATTTCTGTAGCAATTGTGTTAACTTTATGTTGCAGCCCAAGTGGTTGACAAGTCTTGCCAACCTGACACACCTGTACCTGGCTGGAAATGATTTGGAGGAGTTTCCTGATGATGTGAACAAGCTTGCCAACCTCTGCTACCTGGAGCTGAGCCGTAACAGGCTCAAGTCGCTACCTCCCTCCATTGTTCGACTTCGACGCCTCAGTCACCTCATCGTTGATTTTAATATCCTACAGATCCTTCCTAACGGTAATTGACCCACCAGAGATTCTACTAACTGATCACTAAATTCAAGGATGGTTTTATGCATGTTAAAACTAACTATAAAATTGGAGGCTGAAAGAAATGTGGGTCAAGTCCAAAGAATAAAGTACAAGCATAATGTCTATAGTTTTATTTTTATGTATTAATTTATTCAAACTCTCTAAATAGCAAGGCTTAAATGTATATTAAAATGTGAATCAAGTGTACTATTCAAATTACAAAAGAAAGCAATTAGCTAGTTCATTTTTATTTAAAAAATATGTTATATATATTTAAAAAAAACTAAATAGAGAAAAAGAATTTTGCTTTTAAGTTGAAAATTTTGGGACAATCTTGTCTCCTATTGACTACACTGCTTATACAACCAGAGCTGCTTGTGTCAGAGTATTGTATTTCAGAATCAAGAATAAGGTGAACTACAAGGGGGTAAGATCGTATACCATTCAGAATAGGCATACCATTTTTTTACATAGACAATACAAAGTTATAAGTGGTTGTTTAAATTTTGTTATTAATGATGGATTATTTTAAAGGAGAGTAGGATTTTGGACATTTTCCATCATTATATGTTACAAAAATAGAATACAACATTTCTAGGATTGGTTATCATATCTGGCTATTGATTCTGTTTTTATTTTTATAACAAAGTTTTATGAATACCAACAAAGTATACTGCCATGTCAATCTAGAATTGCACTCTCTTACCTTCATTAAGATGACCAAAGAAGATGTTTCTTTTTTCTCTTTAACAGGAAATGGAAATTTCCTGAATTTCAATATGAACAACAAAGTGTAAAAATAAATGTCTCTCATTATACTGTTACATGTTATTTTTCTACTAAAATGTTACAAAACAGAGATTTCCTATTTACATAATGTCTTTATACCTATTTTGATATACATACTGTTTTTTATACATTTGAAATTATGAATCAAGTATCAAGGTGTAAAAATGTGAAGACAACCCTATACTAAAAATCTCTTTGTATTCATACAACTAATTAATGCTGATTTGTCATTTGACACAAGTGCTTGTTTAAATTACTTGTAATTTTTAAGTAAGCGTTCGATTTCAGCCTAGACAATGATCATACAAGTGTAACTCTTTCTCGAATTAGAATTAACCCTGTGTATATTTTTAAAACATCTCAAAAGATATAAACCAGACAGTTTAGAAGCTCTTAAAAGACGTGGGTGGAGTTTTAAAGCCATACCAGTTGTATTATTTGAGTCTGTGCTTCCCAATTGTTCTTGGCAGCAACCCAAGTTTCTGGGATATTAACGGCAGCACGCTGACAAAACTAAAGTTAACGTCAAAACTTGACAAGGTTTAGAGTGTTCTCTTTAAATAATTCAAGGATTATAAATAACTTGAAAAACCCCAAGGTCATTACGTAACAAAGCTACATAAAAAATGATTGTTGAAAAGATTGTTGCAGGAATACAAAGAAATAGTTGTTGCGGTTTTAAATATTTCACACAATGCAACGAATAATTTTATTGAGAAAGGATGAAATTTTCTCACATAAATCCTGGTACTTAAATAAAGAATGTAAAGATTGTCAGGATGGAGTTTCCTAGTGGAGTTTCTCTTAAAATTTAAATTTAAAATTGTCAGTTAGATTGTTTAAACATTGTTATAAGCATGCGTACAGAATGTTTATGGCTTTGTTAAATATTAGTACATTTTACAGAGTAGATATCAAAATAAAGATTCTGTACAAGCTTTTCCAAAACTACATAATTTAGGTGTGGCCATATAGTGGCCAAAGTTACGAAAATGTAAATTACAAATATTTTCCAGTTAGTTAAGCTAAGAATTCAGCAATAAAATAGGCAAATTTTAAAATGACAGTAAGTTTATATTCAAATTAAATTTGGATATGCCCTCAGAAAATTTGATATGAAAATAACAGTTTATTTTCTATACATAGGTGCTTATTTACAATTATAAGTATAGATATTCAAAGACCCTCCACAAATATATCTTGAATTTTAAATTTTAATTGGTAAATAAGGAAAATTATTTTCATTAAAATTTTATGACTTGGGATCTTATGTTGTAGTTATTAATGGAATCAATTCAAATTTAGTATTACATTTTTCCTTGTTTTTGTTTGTTGAAACTGGTACTTTTACATTACTATTAGAGATTGATTATTAATTTACTTTTAGGTAATAATGTTAGTTTTGTATAACAAGCATAAATAAAACAGTAAATGAACTTATTTATACTACCAGCAGGGTTCACTTTTGACTGGTTTATACACTCCAGTTGAACCTACATTAGATAAAGCAAAAACCAATGTGTCACTTAAATCTGGGCAATTTTATGGATGTCCAGGAGCGGCACATCACTAACAAACTTTTTGTTCCGGATATTGGGGTGCAAGAGTGGATTGATAGGTCTAGTCTGCTGTGAGGGATGACTGTTGGAGTTGGTTGGGGTTCTCTAGGTGTTAAAGGCTGTTGCTAGCCTAGACATGAGAGCCTGCCAAGGACGTAGCCAGCGAAGGGGTTCAAGGGGCCAGGATCCCCCCAAATTTTCAGTTACCTTTTTAGTAAACGATTATTATTATTTAATAATTCAGTATTACTAACATGCGCTGCTGAAAGCTCATTCACAACAAAGAAACAGGTCAAGAACTTTTTAAGAAACACAATGGGGCTTTACTCTCTGTCCACTATGGGAAAATACAGTTGTCTGGACCCCCCCCCCCAACATTTTTTCTTGACTACGTTCTTGGGACCTGCTATCTCTGCCCGCTTTGACTAGAGAGACTGATACGGAGCTGGCCTTCCCTTCTTCCAAGGAGACATGACTAAGATTAATGCCCAAAATCCTTCCTCATGGAACTCAAGACAATAAGTAGCCCCAACCCCCAACCATCCAGAATTCCTGTCACTCCAGCAGCAGCGCAAAGATCTTTTTAGGACTACATGCAATTTCTCATTTTCTTGTTCTAAGAGAACAAAAAAAACTTATTTCTATACATAATACATGCAATATAAAATTAGAAGCCAACAAACATATTAACAGGAAATAATTAATGTAAATTTAAAAGAATTTTAAAAACAAAGAAAGAAAAACAACTGCATATGCTGATCAAGTCTACTTTTGACATATTGCAGAGCTGGGCAACATGAAGGCCTTGTACATGCTGCATGTCAATGACCACGTTCTGCGCAGCCTGCCTGATTCAGTCTGTCAGTGTGTACATCTTGTGGATTTGTGCTTTCACAACAGTATATGCTAATCAACTCTACTATTTATGTATGACATGTTGCAGAGCTGGGCAACATGAAGGCTTTGTACATGCTGCATGTCAATGACAATGTTCTGCGCAGCCTGCCTGATTCAGTCTGTCAGTGTGTACATCTTGTGGATCTGTGCTTTCACAACAGTACATGCTAATCAACTCTACTATTAATGTATGACATGTTGCAGAGCTGGGCAACATGAAGGCTTTGTACATGCTGCATGTCAATGACAACGTTCTGCGCAGCCTGCCTGAGTCAGTCTGTCAGTGTGTCAGTCTTGCGGAGCTGTGCCTTCACAACAATCGGCTAACCAGCCTTCCTCAGCCGATTGTGAGTATAGGATTCTTGTTTTTCTTCAGTTAGTATGAACTTGGAGAATACTAGATGCTACATATTTCAAGTGTAAAAGAGTTGTGGAAGAGATAGTGCAAGTTGAAATCAGTCTAAGCGGAAGAATTTTTTTAGCAGTTCACCTCAGACTGTACCATCTTTATTTATTATTCTGCTTGTTAAGTTCCATTAACAGATCTGATAGCTTTAGTGAATATTTGCAGAGTGTAAAGCTAAATGGATAAACAACTGAATGCATATAACTACTACGATAATTTACCTTATCTCTATAATCACAGCCTACTGCATATTGTAGTGTTATATTATGTACATTGGTACAACAATCTTAATTTACTACCTATTTAATAATGTTATTGATATATTGTTCATAAGGTTTTGTAATGAAATATTGGTGCATTAACGTTTCTTCTATTATCAAAGCAAATACAATTCCTTGAACTTGCTTAAATTACTTCTTTCTGTAAATGTTGGTACCAGAAAATAATATTATTAGAATGAAATTCTAGTATTTTTGTATAAAATAAATATATAATTAATCTTCTTGCATATTATTTATTAAATACGCATATATATTTGTTGTATTTTGTATACACAAAATATTGAATTTTTCATTAGTGATTTCCTCAATCTATCCAAACTCAGTTTTTACCACCTAATTCCTCCCTATGACTTATCCGTAATACAGTTTAGCAGAGACATGGTGTTTCAGTTGTTACACAGACTTCTTTCCAAAGCTTTGTTGACAATGCTAATTTTCAATGACAAGTAAAAAATTGTTCTAAAGGTATACCTGCCAAACCTAGAGACGTTGTCTGTGCATGGCAACAACCTCCTGTACCTCCCCAGCATACGGTTTGTCTGCAACTGTCACCTGACGTTCTACAACAACCCCCACCTCAACTATCTGAGCTACCATCTGACGTACGGGCATGACGGGGACATGCACCACCTCATGTCTGGGTGAGAAAATATCAGATTTGCTGAGTTTTCTGAATACAAAAATTACCAAACTGGTTTTTATTTTATGAAAACTAAAAACATAACAAGTCATTTGTGGAAATTATCTAAAACAAAGTTTCTATCACCTTATTTCTCAATTATCTAGTGGTTAAAATTAATTCTTTTAATGGTTTTCTCAGAATTTATTAAGAAGGTTTAGAGGTTAAAATTTATGAAAGTTGTGTTTGTGTTGTATCACTTGTAAACATAAAGTAGTTTATGGTATAAATCAGAGTTTCTCAACCTGAGGGGTGCGCCTTTATGGTGAGCCGTAGAAGATTTTCAAGAGAGGTCTCATTGTATTAGAATAATAGGAAAGTGTTGGGGACCATGACTTCCAAGCAATTTTCATAATGCTTACATGTCAGTTTGTTTATTGTGACTCTTCACGTTTTCATGGTTTGTTAGTAGTGTACTTGAGTTTTTTTGACCAGTAAACATGAAAAGTGGGACAGACATGTATGTTGTTGTAGCAGGCCTAAAAATGGCCAAAACAAAATATAATACTGTAGTGTGTGATTGTATTAAATATGGATTAATTTTCATTGACAAAGCTATTGTTATTTATCTCAGTGCGTTATTTGCAATGTTGGTTTGAGAAATGATGCCATGCGGCCTAGATGTTTTTGGCCAGGACGAAACTGTATCCTACTGAAAGTTTTTGAATGGATAAGAGTAGGTGTTAAAGATATAATCTGCCACTGTAATTAATTAATGAATTTAAAGATCTTGTTTCACCGCAATTGGTATAACTTAAAAATTAAATTGGGCACTATTTTACAGATGTTAGAACAAAGAGTTGGGAATTTAAGTTGACAGGAGATTCATTTAAAATCGATGTAGATGTACTTGCTGACCACATTCAGGAACAGGCAATCGACATAAAATGTGATTCTCAAGTATTGGCGGGATTCCAAAACAAGGGTGTTGAAGACTTTTGGTTGAGTTATATTCCTGTTTACTCACAAGCTGCTTATATTCCTGTTTACTCACAAGTTGCTTATATTCCTGTTTACTCACAAGTTGCTTTAAAAGTTGCAAAGTTGATGATGCAATTTTCATCCACATACCTCTGTGAGTCTGGATTTTCATTCAACATTGGTTTATCTAAAGTTAAACATTTTGAGTAATACTACACTTTGGAAGGTACCTGTGATGTACTTTGTCATAGTTACAACCGTATATTTAATTGTAAAAAAAAACCGGTTCCAACCTTCTTACTAAGTTGATATAGTAGCATCATTAACTACCTTAATTTAAAAAAAATACTTTTTTAGTTCTGTGTTTCATTGATTTATTTAAAAATACTTACTAGCATCAATAAGTGTAAGCAACTGCCTCTATGTTAAAAACTATTTGAGGTAATATTAAACGTTTTGTCAAAAGTGTATCAAATAATTAATTTTAAAACGTGCAAGTATAACCTATACCCTAAACTACGAATTGAAATTTTACTACTTGTGTAGAGGGGAGGTGTAACTAAATGTCAGTGTACTAAGAGAAGCACAAAACCTGAAAGGTTGAGAACCCCTGGTACACAGAACAAGATGCCGTAGAATTATCACTTAAGAACGGTTTTAATCCCAATCTAACACATAGTTTCTTATTGTCCTTCCATGCTTAGTAAATTTAAAAGTATTGTGGATGAAAAACTGAATTTTTATTTTTACGGCAAAAAATCTGCACACAATAACCAACCACACATTACTTTGTTTTTATTGCTACCAGAGCTATTGTGACATGTACTCTTTAGTTCAGGTGATAATAATTAATTGTCCGTTTATAAAGTGCATGTTTTATATATAGTGAGCATAAGTTGATACACAGCATGTCTGTTGTGATTTCTGATTTAGATGTCACGACACTTTGTTATGAGTTTTGTTTATTTTAATCTAAATTGTAGTTTTCTGATAAGTTAAGTAACCCCACCTGAGGAAGAGATCACATTGTAGATCTTGATTCTTTGTAATGTTACTGATTTTTAAAATCATAAACATAAGAAAGGGAGGTTCTTTTAGGGCTATTTGCGGAGGCACCCATATCTTTCCCTTGAGATAAAAAAAGAATAACTCTCTTTAGAACATTTATTAGAAATTCAATGACATGTTAAGCCGTTCAATAAGTAAATCAGTGAATAATAACCAACATATTGTATTCAATTCAATTCAAAATACCTTTATTCCATTTTTATACATTTGAACAAGAATAGTGTCAGTATAAACTAATTATTAATGTACATAATTAGATATGACTATTTTTTTATGCTAGACAAGGCATTGACACAGGACTAAGCACACATCTTAATTTAACTGTACACATAGAAATTCATCAGTGCTATAAAAAAGTGACTCATAAGGTATCTTTTTAGTTTATTTTTAAAAGTATTTACATTATTTTCTTTTTTTAATATTGTTTGGTAATTAAACAAAAATATTGTCCAATATAGGTTGGTTTTTTAAATAAAATTCAAAATTTGGTCAGTGTGTTATAAACAGGGACCGATTTCGAGTGTTATAATGATGATGATGATTTGTTGACTTTCATAGCTGATTCTTGGGTTGCCCTGAAATGTAATATTGTTTCATAAAAATACAAACCATAAATGGTCATGACGCCAAGATCAACAAAAGCATCCCTCACAAAGTCATCCCACTTAAGTTTTAACATAATACAAATTGCTTTTTTTGTGCTATTAAAATTTTGTCTAGTTTTGTTTTAGTAGTAGCCTCATAGACATCAATACCATAGGATATATGTGACTGTATCAGGGAGAAATATATTGTTTTCATGGTCTTAATATTGCAAAAATGACAATTTTTAAAGCAAAACTCCACAACAGATTTTATTTAGTATTTTCCTATATGCAGGTCTCAGCTGAGGTTTTTTATCTATTACTAAATCAAGAAATGTTGTGCTTTGTTTCTGCTGAATTTTCCTGCTTATTAATTAAGATTTTAGGCTCTTCTTTAGTGAAGGCAGCAAGCTCGCTCTTTAGTTACTCAAGCTAATTCTCAGCGGCTTTACACTACTAATTTTCCCTCAATTTACTTAAACTTTATACGTTGTTGGATTTCAGATACAATGAAAAAAATTATCCCTGTAAAATATTTCCTAAGTACGTGTGTTTTGAGTCAGAGACAAAGAGTTTGTTTTATTTCAGTTTGAGATGATTACAATGCCATTAGGTCAAAAGTCTTGTCAACAGTTAGGGTCTGTTAAGACAGTACATGGTTTACAAGGAATAAAGTATAATAGAAATATGTTTAACAGATAAGCTGTTTAAAAATTATGATTATAACATTGACATAATAGATAACCGTTATCTTAAAATATATATAGTAAGAAGAGTGAGGAACTGATTAACTGATAAACTTTTAACGAGTTTATTCAGTTTTTTATTAGATGTCCCTCCCACACATTTTCCATAAGATACATGTGACTGAACATGGGCATGAAATACACTTTTTAATACCTTAGATTACATAAGTTGTATTCATTTTTTTAGATCATGGGTCCCATAGTTAATTTTACTTAAAATATGATCGATATCCCAACTCTGATTGCTGTAAATTTGGTTTTATGACTGACCCAGGAATTTGCTTTTGAGAACATCAAGGTCATACAGATTTGGAACGGAGATGACTTTCATCAGCCTCTTTATAACTGATCCTAGCTAATGGTGGTGTAACTATTATTGTGTCTATTAGTAGCTTTAAGTGTGTTGAACTAAAAACTATGTACTGAGAAAAACTTATCATTTGGTTTTAGTCAAAAAAGGACTTTAAGAGCAATGTGAAATTTACATAATGATGAATCTATCTATACAAGGGCATTTTATTGACAAAGATTTCAACAGTTTATAGACCACATACGGTTAGAATTTATTATACAATATGTAAACACAATTTTAGCACACAATGATATTAACTGTGATAATACAAGGGATAAAAATTAAGTAGTTTTTCATAATCATAAGTTAGAACTTTATAAGGAAGAAACTACCATACAATGAAGATTTTTTTATTTGATTAAAAAAGAAATTAGATATCAAATTCGTAATTGTTTAAGGCTATCATTAAAAGTTTTCTTGCTTAAAATTGCCTTTTATACTTAAGACGATTTTTATAATTTAAGACAATTAAATTGAAGTTACTCAACTTTAACAATTTTTCGGCTCCAAGAGTTTAATCCTAGCTAGCCAGTCTGGTGAAATTGTGACACTATTTAGTGTAACTCAGTGTAAAAATACAAATAAATATTATTTATATTGAATTAAATGTCAGTTGGTGAATGTAGTGAATGATATAGTTCTCACCAGATTTGTTTTTTTATTGGAAAATAGTATAAAACTGGTAAGGTTTGACTAACTGGTTTACAATTACAATGCAGGTTATTACTGGTTTACTGGTGGTACAATTCGTTGAACAAACTTGATCTGGAAATATCCTAGAATTTCATCAAATTCCAATCAAGTGTGGATTTTTCAATGAAAATTTGATAAAATGTTCTTGAGGGGATTAAATTTCCGTGTCTATTGCAGGTGTGGTAGTGGTATTGAGGACATCTCGGATTTCACCAACCTTGTGCTGACAATACCTCAACACCAGCGGCTCATTGTGCTCCCTAGTGGGCTTCATCACGTGTTCTCGCGTCCTGGTGTCCCTTCCCTGTTTGAGCTGAGTCTACGTGCTACGTACCCGCTCATGTACAAGATTGAGGAACGCAACAGGTTAAAAGTAATAATATACAGAACTTAAGCCAACCAACCGGCTATAGTAGAAGAGACGTAAATATTTTGCAACAAGATTAAATGTCCTTTCAAGGACATAACCAGGGGGGGAAGTCAAAGGGGTCTGGAACTCCCCAAACTTTAATTATTTTTTTATATCAAACGTTTATTATTATGTAAATAATTCAGTATTACTGACGTACTGCTGAAAGATCGTTCTTAACATTGAAAAGGGTCAAGAACTTTTTAAGGAACAAAATGGGGAATAAGCAGTTGACTTACTCTCTGTCCACTACAGGAAAATATCAATCGTCTGGACCCCCCTCCCAAATTTTTTCTAGCTACGTTCTTGTGTCCTTTACAATCGTCTTATTCTTTAAAATTATTTGTTGTAAGCACACTTAAACAAAAGATTCCTGGAGAGTAGACTGTGTATTCCATAAAAGATCAAATGAGTTTAAGTAAGTCATTCCAAACTTTTCTCTCAAAACCTATTACTGTTATCAGTGGCACATCCAAGATTCACTGGGCTGGTAATGGTAAGCAATGGGTCTCTAGAGCCCCATACCAGGTTTTAAGAAAGAGATGGTTGGGTCTCCAGAGTGCTATACCGGGTTTTAAGAAAGAGTGAACCTAGATACATACCACTGGTGTATAGTTTTTGTTGGAGTTTATAGAGCCCCATATAAGGTTTTAAGAAAGAGTGAGTGGGTCTCTAGAGCCTCATATTAGGTTTTAAGAAAGAGTGGGTGGGTCTCTTGAGCCCCATACTGGGTTTTAAGAAAGAGTGAACCTAGATACATACCATTGTGTATAGTTTTTGTTGGAGTCTTTAGAGCTCCATACTGAAGGTTTTAAGAAAGTTGTGGGTATCTAGAGCCTCATACAAGGTTTTAAGAAAGAGTGGGTGGGTCTCTTAGAGCCCCATACTGAGTTTTAAGAAAGTGGGTGGGTCTCTTGAGTCCCTTCCATACCGGGTTATAAGAAAGAGTGGGTGGGTCTCTTGAGCCCTCCCATACCGGGTTATAAGAAAGAGTGGGTGGGTCTCTAGAACCCAACATCAGTGTAAACATGTTAAAAGTAGCTGTGGAGAAACAAATACCTTGAATAATAAAAAAATAAAAACTAAATGGTTTGAATGGATTTTTCCTGTATCTCTAAAATACATCTCCTAATAGTTTTATGAAATAAAACAAGATTTTAGAGTGCTTGAAGTTTAATATTGTTATAATGGGATTACAATTAAGATGACTACCAGTACAACCAGCTCCAGCTCTTATATTAGAACAGCTCTTGAGACCATTATAATATATTTCTTTAGGGTAAGGAAAGGAATAGACTGATAGAGCAACCTCTTTTTATGATATTATGTAGACCATATTATATTCGGACATGTAGGGCATTTTGAAAGTGTGAGCCAAAACTTGGAGAAATTGTTAAATATATTAAGCTAAACAGAAACATATCTTCTTTCATTATAACACATTACATCTCATTTTGTTTATTTTATATCTGAGTTGATATATGAAATTTCTTAATCCAAGAACTGAATAAATTATAGCGTTTTCAATAATTAGCTTGTATATTTGTCTGATTATTAAAAAAACTGTTATATTTATAAAAATGTGAACTTTATGCTCTTGAAAAATTTACAAAAGTAGATAGGTGATTGTCTGGTTCTATCTACTTTACAGCTATTATAATACGTAAATTATCTAGTATAGTTACTTTTCAGCTTTAAGAAAACAGGGATACTGTAAAATAAACCTCCTAGATCTGGTTCCTCTGGTTCCAATAGAATTTCAAAAATTGATTCCTCCAAGAATAAGAAGAATTTTTTTATAAATATTGAGTTCGCAATTGGCGTAAAAACTGTTCATAAAGTAATTCTTCTATGGTGTAAGATTGACTTTCAAGCAATCATATGGTAATGCGTTATCTAATATGTCTTTGCCTTTCGAACTTCTGGCAGAAGGTAGAAGAACTTGGTCTCTATGTACATAGGCTTTTTCGAACCAAATTTCAAAGCAGGTCCGGACATCTGTGCCTGCCATTACCTCTTTGCTGCTGTTTTATAGCACTAGCACTAGTATCCACCTCTATAATGTACAGACAATCCACTCTTGTAATGAAGAACAAAGCTGGCTAGAGGGTTCAAAGGGGGTCCGGTCCGGACCACCCCCAAATTTTAGATTTTTAAAAATTACTTTTTAGTAAACGATTATTATTATTATTTAAATAAATAATTCAGTATTACTGACATGTACTGAAAGATCGTTCTCAACAAAGAAACAGGTCAAGAACTTTTTAAGGAACAAAATGGGAGACCTTACTCTCTGTCCACTACGGAAAAATATCAGTTGCCTGGACCCCCCAAAAATTGTTTTCTCACTACGTTCTTGCTTGTAACCTCAGTTATTTAAATTTCTGATGACAGCTGTCCCTCAAGTTTAGTTCCATGCTACAGGCTCATTATTAATGGGCTGTATAGATATCAAATACTGTATGCAGGTGTAATACATAGAGTGCATCATGACAAGCAATGTTTACTGTGCTGGCAATACCTATTGATTTGATCCTCTTATAAAGACTGCTACTTATTTAAGCCATATGCTGTCAATATGAGGGGCCCATGCAAGTCTGCCATTAGTGGTTATTCCTTGGATATGGTTACCTGAGAATTTGACCTCTTAACATGCTTTTATGCCTGGAAGTCTTCCAACGTGATCTCTTTGTCTGAAAAGCACTATTTGTCGGATCCTACTTCTTTTACAAGGCTATAACTGTGGCAGCATTATATAGAAGGGTGTTATGGTTTTATTGAATATGAGCAACTTACCTCAAATGTAAGATCTATCTTGATTCCTTTGTCAATCCAAGGTTATGGATTATGATCATTTAATATTTTTTATACTTGCTTATAAAAATTAATTTGATATACATTGTACTACCCAGTTTTAATTATGTTATTGTCATTATTACAGGTACAGTGATAAGGATAGTTTAGAAAAGCTCCCATTAAAACTGCAGGAGATCTTGTATAACGGGCCGACCAGCAATTGTGCCGAGTGCAACCGAAACATCTTCAACGAGTCGTTCCTGTCAGTGTCTCTTAGAGGTTTGATCTCCGAGCATCGCAAGCTGTTTGCCGTCATGTTCCTCTGTTCCGCTCGCTGTCTCAGTCACTACACCCAGCGTGTCTGCGGGGCCACCGCAGAGAGGGTGCAGTGGTACCAACTCTCCGCTCATTCTTTGTGATCTTATTTACATGTTTGTTACCTTTTTATACAATAAAACCAATGAAAATATCAATGTGTTATTGTTTATTATTTCATACTAGGCAATAGGTATTTTGTTTTGGTAAAGATTTTGAAACTGAGGTGAGCCTACATTTATTTTTTAGTTGTCCATTTTTGAATTTTACTAAACAATCTTTTCAATGTACAGTACTGCACGTGATCTTAATAAAAATGTACTATAGTGTAAATATATTCTGTATTTCAACTGTTGCACTGTAATTTTTTTTTTAAGGCTCTATTGTTCATCTTTATGGTAAGAATTGACTACTATATTAATGTAATTTAAACGTGTTTAACAATTGAGCTCCAATAATCCGGTTTTTTTACTAATCTGGAACGATATCTAGTGTTATTATACAAGTGTACATTATTATAATATATACACAAAGAATGTGCAGGGGAGCTATATATTGAACATCAACTATCCAGATATTTACGTAACTGCGAGGTTCAGGAGCTGGTGCTCAGTGTAGGTACGATATATGGTGTTATTATACAGGTATACACTATTATAATATAATATACACAAAGAATGTGCAGGGGAGCTACATATTGAACATCAACTATCGAGATATTTACGTAACTGCGAGGTTCAGGAGCTGGTGCTCAGTGTAGGTACGATATATGGTGTTATTATACAGGTATACACTATTATAATATAATATACACAAAGAATGTGCAGGGGAGCTACATATTGAACATCAACTATCGAGATATTTACGTAACTGCGAGGTTCAGGAGCTGGTGCTCAGTGTAGGTACGATATATGGTGTTATTATACAGGTATACACTATTATAATATAATATATACACAAAGGATGTGCAGGAGAGCTACATATTGAACATCAACTATCGAGATATTTACGTAACTGCGAGGTTCAGGAGCTGGTGCTCAGTTTAGGTACGATATCTGGTGTTATTATACAGGTATACACTAATATAATGTAATATATACACAAAGGATGTGCAGGAGAGCTACATCTTGAACATCAACTATCGAGATATTTACGTAACTGCAAGGTTTCAGGAGCTGGTGCTCAGTGTAGGTACGATATCTGGTGTTATTATACAGGTATACACTAATATAATGTAATATATACACAAAGGATGTGCAGGAGAGCTACATATTGAACATCAACTATCGAGATATTTACGTAACTGCGAGGTTTCAGGAGCTGGTGCTCAGTGTAGGTACGATATATGGTGTTATTATACAGGTATACACTATTATAATATAATATACACAAAGGATGTGCAGGAGAGCTACATATTGAACATCAACTATCGAGATATTTACGTAACTGCAAGGTTCAGGAGCTGGTGCTCAGTGTAGGTACGATATATGGTGTTATTATACAGGTATACACTATTATAATATAATATACACAAAGAATGTGCAGGGGAGCTACATATTGAACATCAACTATCGAGATATTTACGTAACTGCGAGTTTCAGGAGCTGGTGCTCAGTGTAGGTACGATATATGGTGTTATTATACAGGTATACACTAATATAATGTAATATATACACAAAGGATGTGCAGGAGAGCTACATCTTGAACATCAACTATCGAGATATTTACGTAACTGCGAGTTTCAGGAGCTGGTGATCAGCGTAGGTACGATATATGGTGTTATTAAACAAGTAGGCCTATACACTATTATAATATAATATATACACAAAGGATGTGCAGGAGAGCTAAACCTTGAACATCAACTATCGAGATATTTACGTTATTGCGAGGTTCAGGAGCTGGTGATCAGCGTAGGTACGATATATGGTGTTATTATACAGGTATTCACTAGTATAATATAATATATACACAAAGGATGTGCAGGAGAGCTACATATTGAACATCAACTATCGAGATATTTACGTAACTGCGAGGTTCAGGAGCTGGTGATCAGCGTAGGTACGATATATGGTGTTATTATACAGGTATACACTAGTATAATATAATATACACAAAGGATGTGCAGGAGAGCTACACCTTGAACATCAACTATCGAGATATTTACGTAACTGCGAGGTTCAGGAGCTGGTGCTCAGCGTAGGTACGATATATGGTGTTATTATACAGGTATACACTAGTATAATGTAATATATACACAAAGGATGTGCAGGAGAGCTACATCTTGAACATCAACTATCGAGATATTTACGTAACTGCGAGGTTCAGGAGCTGGTGCTCAGTTTAGGTACGATATATGGTGTTATTATACAGGTATACACTAGTATAATGTAATATATACACAAAGGATGTGCAGGAGAGCTACATCTTGAACATCAACTATCGAGATATTTACGTAACTGCGAGTTTCAGGAGCTGGTGATCAGCGTAGGTACGATATATGGTGTTATTATACAGGTATACACTAGTATAATATAATATATACACAAAGGATGTGCAGGAGAGCTACATCTTGAACATCAACTATCGAGATATTTACGTTATTGCGAGGTTCAGGAGTTGGTGATCAGCGTAGGTACGATATATGGTGTAATTAAACAAGTAGGCCTATACACTATTATAATATAATATATACACAAAGGATGTGCAGGAGAGCTACATCTTGAACATCAACTATCGAGATATTTACGTAACTGCGAGGTTCAGGAGTTGGTGATCAGCGTAGGTACGATATATGGTGTAATTATACAGGTAGGCCTATACACTAGTATAATATAATATAATATATACACAAAGGATGTGCAGGAGAGCTACATCTCATCTTGAACATCAACTATCGAGATATTTACGTAACTGCGAGGTTCAGGAGTTGGTGATCAGCGTAGGTACGATATATGGTGTAATTATACAGGTATACACTAGTATAATATAATATATACAAAGGATGTGCAGGAGAGCTACATCTCATCTTGAACATCAACTATCGAGATATTTACGTTAACTGCGAGGTTCAGGAGCTGGTGATCAGTTTAGGTACGATATATGGTGTTATTATACAGGTATACACTATTATAATATAATATACACAAAGAATGTGCAGGAGAGCTCCCTACATCTTGAACATCAACTATCAAGATATTTACGTAACTGCGAGGTTCAGGAGCTGGTGCTCAGTTTAGGTACGATATCTGCTGTTATTATACAGGTATACACTAATATAATGTAATATATATACACAAAGGATGTGCAGGAGAGCTACATCTTGAACATCAACTATCGAGATACTTACGTAACTGCGAGTTTCAGGAGCTGGTGATCAGCGTAGGTACGATATATGGTGCATTGAACTAAGCCTTTATGTGACATTTGTTTAAGCCCATCCTATTAATAGACTTGTAATATCCAAATTATTATAATTTTGAATTTTAAATTAAATCCTAATGTCCCTATATGGTCGATTGTGGATCTATCCCCTGAGTCCCATCATCCATCCTTTTGTCTGTCATGTGGCAACCCTGGATCAATTCCAAAATTCTGTACACTTTGCTAACATAACATTTACCACCTCTGCTTCTACAGCTATTAGGACTCGGCCCAGTTACATTAATTACATGACAACTCACTCAAATATGTTATTTTTCAATTTATCTCAACCGATGGCAACAAATAAGTCTAACTAGTTGAGACTTACAAGTAAGAAGAACCAGAGTTTTCTTGCTGGTCACATACCCCATTGCATGACCTGGTGTTAAGTTTACTATACCTACAACACTGTACTATAACAAATTCATATTTACTTCTATTTTTTTAATTATCGGTGGGTTAAATTTTACTTAAGCAAAATTCATAGATACATATACTTAATAGAATTACTACGTATGGTACAATACACAGAACAAATTACAGGGTTTAGGGTTTTTTAAACCACCTTATTGATATTACTGTCGATAATAAGTTAATACTTAAAACTATATCAAAGCAAGCAAATGTCTATGAATAAAATTACTGGTACCTACAACTGTGACACTTGATGACACTTCATTTTAACAAAGATGAGCTGCAATTAATTTAGAGGTGAGGCGGTATTTCAGTAATCAAAACTTTGTGACATTTATTTGTCTCTTTATAAATTTCAGTTTAATCGAATACTTCTGTGTAGTTACAATAATCCAGTGTGTCATATATTTTATGTTGAATATCTATAGACCTACAATATATTGTGTTGCAACTTGTAGTGTAAAATATAGTTAGATATTTAATAATATATTTTATTTCATGCGAGAGCTCTGACGGCCGACACCACCTTTTTGACGTTAGTATATTAAAATTCAGCATACAGAGCATCTGTGTACAAAATTTCATTGCGGCACTTGTTTGGTTTAGTCTCAGGAATGACTTTTATTCGAAAACGCCCGTCTAACGATGCATTTAATTTAGACCATAGGACCTCTGACGACCGACACCACCTTTTTGACGTTGGTATATTAAAATTTAGGTTATTGCGCTCCTGTGTACAAAGTTTCACTGCGGGCACTTGTTTGGTTTAGTCTCAGGAGTAACTTTTATACGAGAACGCCCGTTTAACGTTGCATTTAATTTAGACGATAGGACCTCTGACGGCCGACACCACCTTTTTGACGTTAGTTTATGTAAATTAAGGTTATGGAGCACCTGTGTACAATTTTCATTGCGGGCACTTGTTTGGTTTAGTCTCAGGAATGACTTTTATTCGAAAACGCCCGTCTAACGATGCATTTAATTTAGACGATAGGACCTCTGACGGCCGACACCACCTTTTTGACGTTAGTATATTAAAATTTAGCATACAGAGCTCTGTGTACAAAATTTCATTGCGGGCACTTGTTTGGTTTAGTCTCAGGAGTGACTTTTATACGAAAACGTCCGTCTAACGGTGCATTTAATTTAGACGATAGGACCTCTGACAGCCGACACCACCTTTTTGACGTTGGTATATTAAAATTTAGGTTATTGCGCTCTTGTATACAAAGTTTCACTGCGGGCACTTGTTTGGTTTAGTCTCAGGAGTGACTTTTATACGAGAACGTCCGTCTAACGGTGCATTTAATTTAGACGATAAGACGTCTGACAGCCGACACCACCTATTTGACGTTGGTATATCAAAATACAGGTTATTGAGCACCTGTGTACAAAGTTTAATTGCGGGCACTTGTTTGGTTTATTGTTATTAATTTAATTGTGTTCCCACTTGTTATTTCCTTTTTGTTGCCTATGCTAAGTTAATGGTGTTACTAATTAATTTACTTCATGTATGTCGCTTTTTGTGATATGAGCTATGTATTGTACTGAAAATTTTAGTTAGTACGTAGTTTGTTGTTGTTGATTTCTATAGGTTTTATTTAACTTTAATTTATTGCATGCTTATTGCAGTGAGTCAGCTACCAATATTGTAAAAATTTGATTTACGTTCGTTGGAAATAAAGGAAAGAGTTGTTCTCCCCTTACTTGGACTGGGATTCTTCCTGTTTTGGACGATAGTTTTTCCAATAGACAAAAATAAAACACATTTCCTCATAAAATTGTCCATTGAACTATAGAAGCCATTACATCAGAGTGGTAGTCGGCAAACTCAATATTAATGAGCAGACCTTCTAAAAGCAATAATTTTAAATTCCTTACATTTAATTAGAATTTCTCACTACTGCTGTTAGTTTTTAAATTCTTAAGTGCATTACGTCTTTTGAATTATACCATTTCTTAGTTCTAAAGTTAATTCAAAAGGATAGTAAAGAAATTAACATTTTACGATAATTAGGATATATGAAACATATGTATTTATCAAACAGAAAAGTAGGCCATCAATAATTAATATCTTCTGGTGGAAATAAAGAGCTACATTATTTTATACCATATAGACTTATTTGACATTCTTTTTATTATTTTAGTTTTGTTATTATGGTGGCTATTCTGTGCAATACAGACGGGACAGACAAGCAAGACAACAGTTTCTGTTGTCTGTTTAAAATGGCGGCTGCTCTGTCTGCTGAGCAAGAGCAGGTAAGATAACATTTAAACCAAAACATACGTTAGTTACGTAATAAAATTTAAATTCCAGTAATGTTCACTCGACAAGTACTCAGCCAATAACAAGTAATTATAAAATTACTTAATTTATATTGATATACAATAAAGATGGGAGTAGCCTACTACGTCCTGTTTTCTAGAAAAATCACTTTAAATATAAATAATTTCATATTAATTATATTCCATATACAACAATTTTATATTTATATCAGCTAACTTTTTAGTGTGAAAAATAACTTGATGACTGTGTATTTACAAGTTGTTGTCAGAGGTTTGTTTTTTGACATTTGATTCCTAACCTAACACTGAATAATAGGATTTCTACATTTTGACAATGTTTATGGTCATTAACAATTGGAAAGACTGATAATGGGTGATTCAAAATGAACAATTTTTTAAATCAACAACTAGGTTATCAATTTGTATTAATGAATTACGGAAGTATTGAATGTCATGAAATAAAACCAAACTTTTATATTTGCGTGTTTTACTATGTAAACATTGATTATCAAAATTGTACAATACAATAGAAGCCATTCAGATATCTTAGTATACATTATAACTTATTAAAACCAGGGTCAACAATTGTTTCAGATTTATGCAGAAAGCATACGGTTTTGTACCAATATTCCCTATTGTGGTTATCTGTTAACCAGATCACAAATTTAATCTCCTTCATGTCACAGGTACAAATACTCAGACAGTTGAAGGGTAGAGTATGATATTAGACCCTGTCCTGTATTATATTCGTTGATACTTTATAGCCTACATCGAATATGTGAACTATCACTCAATATCAATGTAGCCTATATAAAATAATAAATAAAGTCATGCATTTGAAATAAAAAAAAAAACAATAATATAACCCTATATTTTAAGTAATTAGGAATCGTATCCATGAAACAAACAATTACAGTAGGTACTAGCAAAAATAATATTTATAATAAAAAAAACTATAAAAACAAAATAAACATACTGAAACAAATTAAAACATTGTTTATTGTCAACGCTATTTTGGTTAGTTTTTTTAAAGTTAGCTATAATTTTTAAATTTATATTGTCACTAGGCAAATCCTGGTCTCTTAGGACAGGATGTAGTTGGTAAACATTAACATTACCATTGACTTATCAAATATTGTGTTTAAAATCTTTAAATGGTTTTACGCTGGTAAAGATGATTAAAGTAAAATATTCTGATTAATTAAATCAATCGGTAGGTTATATCAATGGGTGTAATTATGCAATTTATTTTAAAAACTGTCATTTTATCTTACTATACACCAGTTGAACTTTGTTTTGGGGCATTGAACCCTATAAGTGCTACAAATTACGACGCATTAAAACGTCAAAGCAATAAGTGAGTGAGCTCAGTTGAAATGAAATTATAAGTGAACTATCTGCTTACTTTAAGACATCTATAGTGCCAGCCTAGTCAGGATGGTTGGTGGTCTAAGATGCTTCTCTCGGATGCGAAAGTTGGCCTTGAAGTCACTGGTTCGATTCCCACCCCTGACTAGGGATTTTTAAGGTCCACGGTGACTTATGAGAGTCACTGGTCTGTTAAAGTTGGGGCACCTTAAATAAACGGTTGTTTTGTGTGGAATTTGCACGAATCAGTGTATTCTTATATAAGTTTAATAGACTAAAAACAGCCATTTTTGTCTTTCCAAATAAAAAACTTAAATTTGTTATTTTATGTTTTACAAGACATTTACTATTAAATTATAAGCATGATAATAGCTTTACCTAGCGATTTTGGATAAGTAACTAGCAGTTAATAGAAACTGAAAAGTAAAACAAATGTAGCCAAAATTCTTTCAGACCATTTTTTTGAAAGTCTGTACAGGTGTCATGTGAAAATCTCTAGATACAGTTTCACATTTTTTTAGTGTAAGTATTAAATGAGTGAGCTAAAAATAAAAAATTCTACATAAATGATTTTTGGATAACTAAATAAAACATTTTGGTGGGGTTACTATTCAAGATAGAAAAATATTTTCAATATAAAATATGTAAGAACTTAGTAATAATAATATTTTTCTGTTTTTTTCTGATTTTATAAATTGTTTAAAGGTACGCTTATACGCTAGTTTTAGATTTAAAATATTTTTCTTTATCAACTCAGAATAAAAACTGTACGTTTTACTTTGTACATGTTTTGAATAACTATGTATGTATTATTATAAAATAATTAATGTTTCATATTAAGCAGTGTACGGTAATTATTTTAAAGAACAAAATTTTAATTAATCTTAGTAAATGTTTCATATTAAGCAGTGTAATTATTTTAAAGAACAAAATTTTTTTAATCTTGGTAAATAAGGCTTTGATTTAACGTAATCTCATACACTATACTTTACTCAAATCAAAAAATGGCCTTCAATTATTTCTAAATAAAGTAAATTAAAATATAATTAAATATATAAATAATAAATAATTAAATATTGTCCTGTTCATTTAATTTTAGTGTCATTATGCAATGGATTTGAAATATGTCCATGAATTTAATGTTTCTGACCATTAATTAATAATTCATTCAATACAAATTCGATAATCAAGTTATTGAAAAATAAAATTGATTAAGTTTTGTCTATACATAAATTATTAAAGAGTACCAAAGTCTGCCTTAACAATTTACAATTTTTGTGTTTGATAGCTTAATATGTAATATTACGAAAAATAACGATTACAGCAGTAGTAAACAAAATGGCCAAACTAGGCTATGAAATTAAGATACAGTACAAAAATATCTTAATAAACTTCAGTAGGGTAGGCTGGAAATAATAAACGATTGCTAGATTGTCAAATTCTTTTATTATTAACCATTATTGAAATCTGCATAAAAATAATACAATGAAGTATGAGACGATGTTGCCATATTGTTGCTGACCATCAGCTGTTCCTCCCGTTTGTTTGAGCTGATGATGATTGTTTATTGCATAGATGTGGAGTATAACATTAGCAAATAGAGTAACTTATAGCTGGGCCCAGGTAGTTTTACAACCACACTCACGCAGGCCTAACTCATACAATGCAGTACGGTACATTAGTACTTTGCTAAATAAACACATATTTTTATTATTCGTAATTTTATCTTAAAGCGATTAGTGTATTGAAATTGTAAACGTCATATTGAGAACGATGATACTAAAAATCAGATAATACACTGAGAATACATTGTCTTGAAGTACTGTATAGTCATGAGTCTTAAAGTGTTAATAAATAATTCAGTCAGTGACAATAGGCGACTAATGAAAATCGCGAGGTGACGGTCTAGCCTCCAACCCTCTGCGTTCTCGAGGGATGCGTGTATTTGAGTCAACTAACTGGCCCTTCAATCATATACCTTATTTAATAATACTACAGTATTAGTAGCATTCCATACATGTAAAATTGTAATATCCCATGCACGACCAAACAAAATATATGCATACTCGGTCCGAGAAGCCTATTTCATTCATAAAGTATCTGCTTTCGGCCCTTGTAACCTTCTTCTGCTCCCAGTTGTTCCCAGTGACCTAGTACTGTTTGCATTGTTTCCTTGATGAAGAAAATATAATACACACATAGATGTGGAAAGTATTCCTCAGTCAAAAAGCGTCTTCTTCCATTCATTTTAATCTACGTACTTCCAGTTTTAAAATATTTCTGGAGCAATATAGTATGAAAAGTGAATGAAAGCATGAAAGTCTACTTCAGACCTAGAGCGATTACTTTCACCCATTGCAATCTACTTCCGATGTATGGTATTTCCGGTACTAGTATTTGTTGAGGGCATAATAAACGTGTGTGAAGCGAGGAGTTAAATATATAGCTCCTTTAGGGACGTTGGGAAGTTGGAAAAATAAAAATTAGTTCTTCTACAGGCCCCAACCACATTTTAACTCGAATGGTGTTTAATCTTTAAGAAAAATCTTTTAATTGTCTTTTGAGAGCATAAGACATAAGTATTTAAATTTCATCATTCTAAGCAATCTGGAAATTAAAAACAAATGTAGTTTTTCTAGATGTAACTTGATTTAAACCAGCTATGGGTCTTAAATGAAAATGCTTTTGTTTTTATACTTATATTACAAGAAATATGTGTGTGTGTGAGTGAAATTTCACATTTCCAGGACAGCGGAAAATAAAAAAACTAAATAGTTATAATCTATTTCAGCTCTATTTAATTATTCTAAAGCATCGAGAAGATTAATAACAAACCATAAATCTTCTAGAAGTTGCAATCCCATATCATCCCCTATTGTTGTTTCATCAATATGAAAATGGTTTGGTTTTTCAGTCGTGATGCTGGTCTTTAAAATATATACCTGAGGTTATTTCTGACTATCTAAATTTTGTTTATGTAGCTTTTATCTAGATGGCAGTAATACTTGTGAAAAATTGCCAGTCTCTGCTTGGTCCTGTTTTAAGAATTTAAAGGTATTAAAAATAAGTATTTTTATAGCTATTTTTGTAACACTAAAGTTGAGCAACTGTAACAAAGATTGTCTTATCCTTTTAAAACCTTCTATCGGAAATAATACATTTTAAACCAGAGTCTGTCAAGCGGTATAAAATTCAATTTAATAGATCCAAGCAAGACATTTTCCCCCACCATTTTGTTGTACGTTACATATATTGTTGTACTTCTCTTCAGTTGTCGTTTCTCTTTTTTTTTGTGATCATAATTTTGAGTCAAAATAGCCTTATGTGTTAAAAATATTGGGCCCTTATCATGACTACATTCCGTTTTCACATATTTTTAATGGTTTCAATATGACTTATTTAAATAACTTGATCTAAGTTACAGCTAATGTTACAATTACCGTTTTAGATAGACTTATTGGTTGGACAAGGTTGTTTCATAAGGTCTCTGAAAATATCTCGCAACTTCTTTTGAAATTATCTTAATAATTAAAACTGATCGTGTAGCATTAAACTGAGTTATGTTGGATGACCATAGTTTGTTCATTAAGTAAAGTGATGTCTTATTTTACTAGACGGAGTTAGAACTAAGAAGCCATCTCTAACACTTGACTCGGGGACCAGCGGCTTAAAGGTGGCTTCCGAACCACCGCCAATGGCCGGTCAGGCGGATTGCTTGCAAGGACGTCATGATCGCTCAGCGGTCACCCATCCAAGCAGCAGCCACGCTCGGCGTTGCTTGATTCGGTTATCTCGCGATAACAACCGTACCCGCTACAATGCGCCATTGGCAACATATAAACATAAACATTCTATTTGTTGGTAATTAAAACTAGTGTCACGTAGAAAAATAACGAGAAGTACATTAGTCTTCTAACTACCCAATAGTATTTGAAATAATCTATTATTAGGTAACTTTTTCTGTTTTCCCAATATCATGCTACAATACATATGCTATATTGGGTGAACACTTTAATTTTCAATATGTTGGTATTTAAATAACTCAAATAACATACTGTAGGTCCTTTTTACCATTTTCAGTGTTTTTAAGTTTGAAAATGATTAAACATATTTTGACTCAAATCCAAAAATAAGAGCTCTGACTATCCCAAATATTTTTTTTTATGCAGGACAAAATTGTAAAAATGTAGACCGTTCAGGAAAATCTACGTATCATCTTCCTCTTACAATTCTGTACCGATTAGATGATAAGCTTGACATGTTTAAATAACCATAAAGTCCACTTTGCGAATTTTGGAAATATCTACTATACTAAACTTAAGTTGTTACTGAACCACAATAAAGAGGAAAACAATGTTTAGTTTAGTGGCATAGAAATTATAGAATATAATTTTAAAATACAGTATTTGTTACGTTCAATTAACCAAGAGACTAAATGATGTTTTAGTTAAAGCTTCTGTACATTTTCCATAAGTAGGAAGGACATATACTTGGTCAAAACGTTCCGTAAATGAAAACCGCATTACTTTTGAATAATTGTTTATTGGTAATACTGTATCGTATATCATTGGTTAAAATTGGTTGAAACACCATAAATAATACGCCATGACTGTGTCGGTCGTTTGTTGCTCGTGAATCCTCTGAGCCTACCACACCTGTTAACAAATTTAATTAAGTTATTCAGCACAGAAGCTGTTGCTGGCCGCCTGGGAACAGATTAATGGGAACGTTTTGAAAGGCAGAAGGTCACAGAAATTCTATTAGACCATTGTGATTGATATGTGGGGCTCGTAGTCGTATATCCGCCGCTGCCCGTCGCGTGTGTGAGTGTGAGTGTGAGTGTGGGTTGTCGGATTGTCCGCCTCGCTCTTCCACGGCATCGGCATGGGTAGTTTGCATTGCTGGCCCACCGTGCTTCGCGGGGACTCCTTACTTCTCCTCCAACTTTTGGACGTAAGTCCGTAATATTACGTAACTGTCTGGAACAGTTTGTGTGTGAAGACGTTTTGCCATAGAAAGACTCAGGTGTGAACCTGTCTGTACCACTACATGGTATATGTACTATGTGATAATGAGAGTTAATTAGTTGAGTATAATTCTAAAACAAAATAAACAACTACAAACAAATGTCGATATTCTTACGGGTTGCTTTAGATAATAAATTCTAATTGAAGATCGATTGCAATATTGATTATATATATGTTTAATTAAAAGTTTAATATTTTAAAAATAAAAAACACTAAAAAATTGTCTATTTAAATATGGGCAAATGTGGCATAAACACTAATGACCTACAAAATTGTCGAACATAATTTGTATTGGTAATGAATAGTATTAATAGAAATGTAAGTAGTGGAAATACACGTTTTATATAACATTCACCAATTGGTTATTATAAGCATTTAGTTTGGGCTTGCCCTATATGACCAGTAGAATTATGGTGTGTAAATATGAATGTAGAAATGGAGCTTTGATACATGTTGGAAGTTAAACTACTTTGTGTTAAATCATGTCGTTTAAACCCATCGTTTTTACGCCAATATTTCTCTTTCACTCGGCCCTAACATGATTAGTTCTCTCTTTTCATAAGATTGCAGAATATAGAATAAAAAGGTTATTGAACAATTAGTAAACTTTTGGGACGGAACTTATTCAAGGGCAATATGAGTTCATCGGTTTCGCAGTAAATCTCGTATGAGTAAATTTAACAAAACTTACACTCTGTTTTTGCAGTGTCAAATGTCACTTAATACGACGAAATTTTAAACGTAAAGATTACTGGGTGAGCAATTCAGTGAGACACAAACCCACGTAGAGTTATAAAACAACGGAACTTTGTTTGCTTCCCAATCAATAAAAAAAATAAAAATAAAATAATAAATAAATAAATAATAATGATAAATAATATAAATGAGGGCTATTCAGAAAATAGGTTACGTTTCGCTCTGTAGCTACTAGGGGTGGGACCATCGCTGCCATTTTGATGTCAGGGCGTTTCTTCGTTCAGTGGCTATTTAGCCGTGAGAGATTTCTGTCGCCCCTTGTTGTTTTACAATAGTAGTTTATAATGTGTGACGCAATTAAAAATCCCCGCGATTTGTGAAGTGCGGTCGGTAATACGGGTTTTGTTGGCTAAGCACAATAAACCAATAGAGATATCGTCAACTGTGAAGTTCATGGGAACGATGCGATTATTGACGGTGGAGTGCGTCAGTGGTGCATTACGTTTAAAAATGACCGAACTAATATTCTTGATGACGAACGGAGTGGACGGCCAAACATTGTGACCGTGAAATTGTCTCTAAAAGTCGACGAGAAGATTAAAGAAGACCTCCGATTCACAATAACACAGCTCTCACTTAGTTTTCCTCAAATTTCAAGGATTTTGTTACACGAAATTGTTACGCAGAACTTAGGTTACCATGCATTTTGTGCAATATGGGTAAGACAACGCCCGACCACAGACGGAAAATTAGGTCCGAGAAGTCCTTCCACATTCATCTTACAGTCCGGAACTTGAACCCAGCGACTACCTCTGTTTCTAGGAATGAAGACCTGGTTTGCGACGCACCGCTTTGATGACGAAGTGGAACTGCGGTAGGGAGTAACTTATCTCGTTGAAGTCTCAGGTAGCAGAATTTTATAACGCTGGAATTTCAACATTAGTTCGCCGTTATTATAAGTGCTTGAATTTGCATGGTGACTATGTTGAAAAATAGTATTTAGTGTCACTTTCAAATGTATCTAATACAATTTTTTTCTTGTTCTTAGTTTTGTGTTTATATCAAAACGTAATATACTTTCTGCATAGCCCTCGTAGCTACCGTCACTGTTTATTTGGGTTGATGCATGAGTAGTTCAGTGACATACGAAACCACGTAGTGTTGTGAAATAACTATTCAAATCGCTTTGTATAGTTACCGACTCCGAGTTTTTGAATTGACGCACGAGTAGATCAGTGAGATACAAAACCACGTAGTGTAGCAAAACAACGGAAGTCGGGTCACTTCCTATACTGATGTTGGGGTTATTAAATATTTGATCCGCCGGATGTATGTAATCTAATTTTACATCTGCGGTGTCCATGATCTATCTCACTGCGGTGGCTTACGTCTACTGGGCAATAAAGTCGAAAATTTTAAAAATGTCTTGAGTCTTACACTCTGCGCGCTGCATTTGAGCAAAATTCGTCCGTGGTTAAGCTGTAGGTCTATGACCACAAGAATAATGCGTGCGTGCGTCTTTCTAGAGAAATACTTTATTGAACGTTATTTTCTCTTCCTAATAAACGGTCTGAAAAAAAAAAAAATAATATCGCAAGTCATAGGTCTATCTATACAACTATGGGGAGAGTTGAACCAGTCCCAGTCGTTGTTGGACTTTTTCACATCTCTTGTGGTCGTAGTAATATAAGATACAACTATCCTTGTCGGAGCATAACATCAGATGTGGCGGGAGGCCCTGTTGTACACAACTGACGTTAGGAAATACTCTGTGACTCACGTACACTTCGCGGAACACGGAGGAGGGACCCGGGTCAGGTGCTAGAGTCAGACTTACTGGCAACATCACGTGGAGGAACTTTACCTGGAAGTCGGCCTAGAACCTTCCGCAGTTCTACGTCAGCTCTATTAATAATTAGGTCCAAGGCGGATGTGGAACTTTCGTTGCCCCCGTGCTATCGCAAATTATCGTATATCGGATTGTACTTTTTATTGTAAGTACAACGATTTGCGGTAAGCTATTGTACCAAAGGGGAGTCTGTCCACTCATTTAACCTAATGTTAATTTGTCATATTTCGGTTTCGTCAATACTTAAAACTAAGTTTGAATACGTTTATGATTTTGTAAAAAGAATGCATATACATTTTGAATAAAAATAAGCTAAAGAAACTTAAATGTTTTAAATTATGAATTGTATAATACAGTACATTAATACTGCGTAATACAGAGTGTTATTATCCAGTAAATGTAGGTATATCATGCAAAGTAGAGTGTCAGGAATATGTGGTGAAAATTTCAAGGAAATGCATTAAAGTTGAAATTTTGAAGTTTTCACGAAATTAAGCCAAAAGGGAAACAGCATCAATCTAGTCCCATAAAGCTCTTCTTCATCCCATGTCTTCCAGCTTCCTCTTCTTTGTCCTTGCTGCTACTCTGGTATTTTTGGTCACCTCCTCCAGCTATCTTATCGGCTTTTATTTGCCGCATTTTATCAATTGCTTCTATCCCAAGTAATCAGTTTGGATCAGCCTCACCAAAGAGTTCTTGCAGCACCTTTGTTCCATCTAAGTAACCATAGTTGTAAGTTACTATAGAATACCAAACCCCTATTTTGAGTATTTCAAGTGAAAAAAACACTCGTTTTGGTGTCCTGGCAGAGCATTATTGAAAGAATAATTTGGACTTTGAGTCTTTCCTTGCAGACATGTCTGGAGTAGAGTCGTGATTGAAAACTGAACTCAGGCTTAGTTGTTTACATAACAGCAAAAGGGAGTGAAGAGCAGTATAGCCGAAATAAAATATGGGACAACATTTCAAAAGTTATATTAGTATAAGAATAAAAAATGGAAAACCCAACAATGCGCCATATGACGGAAATTTGATTTGAGTGGTCTAGTAAATTAAATATATATGTACATAATATTTTTGCCCATGCAAAAGATTGTTTTACAGTACAAACTATTTACAAATATTTTGTATTTGTTAAGCAAATTGTCCAAATAGAAAGTACGTTAACATTGTAAATGTAAATCAATAATAAATTAGTTTATTTAAATTGCATAAAATTTTAGTGTACATTACTGAGAATTTTATTCATTAATTAAATCAAGGGGGCATTATTACAATTTCGTATGTACCAAAACTGTCAATAATAGTTAGTCTGTTGAAAATAATGTAATAGAATCTAATATTTTATGTAAAAATATTCATAAAATAAGGAACAAAAATATATAAAATAAAAAAATACATTTTATTAATTTGACGTCAGATTTCCTTTAGACTATAGTCATAAAAAAATATTCTAGTAATATTTAAACCTAAGTTGTGACCAGGAAGTTGAGCTGGTATGAGGAAAAGTTAATAAAAAACAGGAAGTGGCTTAATTTTACACAGATGTTCCTTGCATAATATCTGATACTATGACCACTATTGATTTCCAGTCACTGTTATAATGTTATTATATTTGCAAAAATAACCAATGCATATATTTATAAACAGTAATAAGCTATCGTTGATAAATATGCAAATCATTGTTTTGGTGTTCCTCAAACTCTTTGGTTTTTTAAAATAAAGACTTTATGCAGTGTGTTAAAAAAATCCAGCACGGGCGTGATAATTCCCGAACAATTACAGGTAAAGCAATAAATCTTGGTACATCATTACTGCACTTATAAATGTACATTTTGAAGTTTAGTGTTTGTTGTAGTTAAAATTGGTTAGCAGAAAGCATTTTATTAGTTTATATTAGATAATGAAAGTTAGTGTGAATGTAAGATGGTTTGGTGTAGGAGGAATTGTGGACATGCTCTGCTCAAGTGTTACTGTGTAACATCGACAGATCTGTCGTAAGAAGTGCTATCCAGTTGCGTAAGACCCTGGTAATATCTTTTTGGACGTTTTATGATCTCTATTTATGGCAGGGATCTACAGTTCAACGTTGATTCAAATCTACTGAGAGATTAAGTAGACTATTTATATTTGGTGATTCAACGTCTTTATAGGATTTTACTAGGAACTGTAAGTTCTCACGTGTGACAAACTTAGTTGGATGTAATTCCCATCTTTATATTCTTCCGAACACCGAAGTATCTAACATCCTGTAGTTTACAGTACAGTATTCATTGTAAACGTTTTTAATTTTTTCATTAATTCACAAATAAATTAGCCAAATATAGAAATTACATTTTTCTCCAGAACTTTTGAGTGTAGTATTACAATACTACTTCCTCCATAGACTTGGTGGCTATCCTACTTGAAACACAGTATCCACATACTTGATCTGTGTTATAGTATCCTTGTGTAGTTGCATCATCTCGCGTGGTGTATCGTTTGTCATCGGCCTTTCTGCAGAAGAAATACCGCAGTAAGAGCTCACCAAGTCAACGACAAAGTTAGTTCTAAGGAAACCTCTGGGCGCTAGGAACAGAGCAGCCCTGACATGAGCTGTGTAGGTATCTGTATGCTATAGTATCCTTGTGTTGTTGCATCATCTCCCGTGGTGTGTCGTTTGCCATCGGCCTTTCTGCAGAAGAAATACCGCAGTAAGAGCTCACCAAGTCAGTGACAAAGTTAGTTATAAGGAAACCTCTGGGCGCTAGGAACAGAGCAGCCCTGACATATGAGCTGTGTGGGTTTCTGTATGCTATAGTATCGTTGTGTGTAGTTGCATCATCTCGCGTGGTGTATCGTTTGTCATCGGCCTTTCTGCAGAGAAGAAATACCGCAGTAAGAGCTCACCAAGTCAACGACCAAAGTTAGTTCTAAGGAAACCTCTGGGCGCTAGGAACAGAGCAGCCCTGACATGAGCTGTGTAGGGTATCTGTATGCTATAGTATCCTTGTGTTGTTGCATCATCTCCCGTGGTGTGTCGTTTGCCATCGGCCTTTCTGCAGATGAAATACCGCAGTAAGAGCTCACCAAGTCAGTGACAAAGTTAGATAAGGAAACCTCTGGGCGCTAGGAACAGAGCAGCCCTGACATATGAGCTGTATGGGTTTCTGTATGCTATAGTATCGTTGTGTAGTTGCATCATCTCCCGTGGTGTGTCGTTTTGCCATCGGCCTTTCTGCAGAAGAAAATACCGCAGTAAGAGCTCACCAAGTCAGTGACAAAGGTAGTTATAAGGAAACCTCTGGGCGCTAGGAACAGAGCAGCCCTGACATATGAGCTGTGTGTGTGGGTTTCTGTATGCTATAGTATCGTTGTGTAGTTGCATCATCTCGCGTGGTGTATCGTTTGTCATCGGCCTTTCTGCAGAAGAAATACCGCAGTAAGAGCATCACCAAGTCAGTGACAAAGTTAGTTATAAGGAAACCTCTGGGCGCTAGGAACAGAGCAGCCCTGACATATGAGCTGTGTATGTATCTGTATGCTATAGTATCCTTGTGTAGTTGCATCAATCTCGCGTGGTGTATCGTTTGTCATCGGCCTTTCTGCAGAAGAAATACCGCAGTAAGAGCTCACCAAGTCAACGACAAAGTTAGTTCTAAGGAAACCTCTGGGCGCTAGGAACAGAGCAGCCCTGACATATGAGCTGTGTAGGTATCTGTATGCTATAGTATCCTTGTGTTGTTGCATCATCTCCCGTGGTGTGTCGTTTGCCATCGGCATCTTTCCGGCAGATGAAATACCGCAGTAAGAGCTCACCAAAGTCAGTGACAAAGTTAGTTATAAGGAAACCTCTGGGCGCTAGGAACAGAGCAGCCCTGACATATGAGCTGTGTGGGTTTCTGTATGCTATAGTAATCGTTGTGTAGTTGCATCATCTCCCGTGGGTGTGTCGTTTTGCCATCGGCCTTTCTGCAGAAGAATACCGCAGTAAGAGCTCACCAAGTCAGTGACAAAGTTAGTTATAAGGAAACCTCTGGGCGCTAGGAACAGAGCAGCCCTGACATATGAGCTGTGTGGGTTTCTGTATGCTATAGTATCGTTGTGTAGTTGCATCATCTCGCGTGGTGTATCGTTTTGTCATCGGCCTTTCTGCAGAAGAAATACCGCAGTAAGAGCTCACCAAGTCAGTGACAAAGTTAGTTATAAGGAAACCTCTGGGCGCTAGGAACAGAGCAGCCCTGACATATGAGCTGTATGGGTTTCTGTATGCTATAGTATCGTTGTGTAGTTGCATCATCTCGCGTGGTGTATCGTTTGTCATCGGCCTTTCTGAAGAACAAATACCGCAGTAAGAGCTCACCAAGTCAGTGACAAAGTTTAGTTATAAGGAAACCTCTGGGCGCTAGGAACAGAGCAGCCCCCTGACATGAGCCTGTGTGGGTTTCTGTATGCTATAGTATCGTTGTGTAGTTGCATCATCTCGCGTGGTGTATCGTTTGGTCATCGGCCTTTCTGCAGAAGAAATATCCGCAGTAAGAGCTCACCAAGTCAACGACAAAGTTAGTTCTAAGGAAACCTCTGGGCGCTAGGAACAGAGCAGCCCTGACATATGAGCTGTGTGGGTTTTCTGTATGCTATAGTATCGTTGTGTAGTTGCATCATCTCGCGTGGTGTATCGTTTGTCATCGGCCTTTCTGCAGAAGAAATACCGCAGTAAGAGCTCACCAAGTCAACGACAAAGTTAGTTCTAAGGAAACCTCTGGGACGCTAGGAACAGAGCAGCCCTGACATATGAGCTGTATGGGTTTCTGTATGCTATAGTATCGTTGTGTAGTTGCATCATCTCGCGTGGTGTATCGTTTGTCATCGGCCTTTCTGAAGAACAAATACCGCAGTAAGAGCTCACCAAGTCAGTGACAAAGTTAGTTATAAGGAAAACCTCTGGGCGCTAGGAACAGAGCAGCCCTGACATGAGCTGTGTGGGTTTCTGTATGCTATAGTATCGTTGTGTTTAGTTGCATCATCTCGCGTGGTGTATCGTTTGTCATCGGCCTTTCTGCAGAAGAAATACCGCAGTAAGAGCTCACCAAGTCAACGACAAGTTAGTTCTAAGGAAACCTCTGGGCGCTAGGAACAGAGCAGCCCTGACATATGAGTCTGTATGGGTTTCTGTATGCTATAGTATCGTTGTGTAGTTGCATCATCTCGCGTGGTGTATCGTTTGTCATCGGCCTTTCTGAAGAACAAATACCGCAGTAAGAGCTCACCATAGTCAGTGACAAAGTTAGTTATAAGGTGAAACCTCTGGGCGCTAGGAACAGAGCAGCCCTGACATGAGCTGTGTGGGTTTCTGTATGCTATAGTATCGTTGTGTAGTTGCATCATCTCGCGTGGTGTATCGTTTGTCATCGGCCTTTCTGCAGAAGAAATACCGCAGTAAGAGCTCACCAAGTCAACGACAAAGTTAGTTATATAAGGAAACCTCTGGGCGCTAGGAACAGAGCAGCCCTGACATATGAGCTGTGTGGGTTTCTGTATGCTATAGTATCGTTGTGTAGTTGCATCATCTCGCGTGGTGTATCGTTTGTTCATCGGCCTTTCTGCAGAAGAAATACCGCAGTATAAGAGCTCACCAAGTCAACGACAAAGTTAGTTCTAAGGAAACCTCTTGGGCGCTAGGAACAGAGCAGCCCTGACATGAGCTGTGTAGGTATCTGTATGCTATAGTATCCTTGTGTTGTTGCATCATCTCCCGTGGTGTGTCGTTTGCCATCGGCCTTTCTGCAGATGAAATACCGCAGTAAGAGCTCACCAAGTCAGCGACAAAGTTAGTTCTAAGGACATCAGGATATATTTTTAAAAACGTTTTACTTACCAGGTGCCTAAAAACTGCATTATTAGAAAGTCCAAACCTTATGTCTACTATTTGTACGTGATATATGTAGGTTTAGAAATACGGTGTGGCACCCCCCCCCCCCCTAAGCCCACATTAATGGCCAGGTTCATATCCGATGGGTACTTTCCCTACCTCAGATCACGTCCCAGATCGTCTTAACTTTTCCGACCATATGCATGTCCAAGATCGCGCTGGACAATATGGCACGTGATCTGTAGTCGGGAAAGTACCGATCGGAAATGCCCTTGGCCATTAGAGCAAGCTTCGCTGACGCCTTGGATGGCAACCCGCACTACCTAAATTCAAGATCAGATCACGTGAGTTAACTTTGTTTATATTTACAATATGTACGGACGTATTTACCTACTAATGGCCTAATGGCAACTAGTAAATAGGGATAGCGTGACCACCTTCTCGCAGACATTGCTTTCTTTTTGTAGGTAGAAAACAAGAACCGATCGTCATAATAACATGTTAGTCAAATAGGCATAGTAAGTCAAACAAAGTTTGGTTTTTCTAATAATGTAGGTTTTTAGGACCCTGCTAAGAAACTCTCTTAAAAAAAGAATGGCTACCGAATAATACCAAAGTACCGAAAATTAGTCAATTTGTTGTTACTACTGCATTATGTATTTAATATGAGTTAAATTTGTTTATAGGGAGTTTTGATAGTAGGCTCTGTACCGTCCAAAGTTATTTCATATTCTGGTTTTTCATCTTATTTTTTTATCGTCACAATTTATTGCAACGAAGTGTTTCTCCAAATTCCACGATTGTGAACTAACAATGAAATCAGGACAGTGACGCCTATGCTCGTTAGTTGACGGGGCTCCATAGTCGAGACCATTGTCATTGAATACTATCTGTGACCATTAATCTTTTCCGACTTCCGACATTACAATCAATATTGACAAATGGTCTCGGACCACTGCGCCGCATCGCACGTCTTTCTGGATGACTTGGTGACTGAAGGACCTGTGTACCTTGTCTCAGTGACTTTGTAGCGGTATAGAGGGCATTTAATCTTCGAATGTGGTCATTTATACACTTCAGCTGTGTCCTTCATCGCCTTATAATTTTAATGTTTTCCCAATTTGTAAAGTCTGTTACGTAACCGGTATCAACTATAATTTACTATAGCGGTTCACACGGTGGAGACATCGCATGACTGAGGATGGTTATCCAGCAATACCGAAATATCTCAAGGTTTTAATTGGCGTTAGCAGTTTTTGCACGGAAATCCTAGATGGTGGCCGATTTTATTTGATAGGCCGAGCGTTGGTGAAGTCTATCACTTGAAGGGGCTGAAAAATTGAATTTCTGTGTCTATCTGTCTATCTAGCTGAGTATATCCCTGATATTTTGCCTGAAGATTCATTTCTGTATGGGGAACACTGAGTTCAATGGTGTGCATGTCACCTCATGGGATTTGGCTGAGCGTTAGCGAACAGTTTTACGTTAGTACTATGAGTAACCGTGATGGCAAGGATAAAATCATAGAATAAACGAATTTAAAAAAAGACGAGTACAATAATATGATATTTAAACATGTGCCAACAAGGCAAGCCTTTCGTTACATTCTACCAGGCTTTTTAATGAATCTCTATGCGGTGCGTTCCAAACACGGAAGGGATCTTGGAAACTGTAAGAGATACAGCAAAGATTAAAATGGACAAAGATGTGCGTAGTGACAAGGCTAACACATTAATGTGGTCAAGGTGTTTTTATTGGTTGAGTCGTTCACTCGTTGCACTCAAAAAACTGTTTTGGATCAAGATGTTCAAATTGTCACCGCCCTGTTGTTAGTACCTATATTGAAATATTTTTTGTAGTTTTTACATATTATTATGAAAAAGTATTACAGCTAACCAAACAGGAGGTGCAGGGTTATATAGGATTGGAACTTCTAAAGAAATGGGTTTTTGTTTTTTACCTTCCCGCTGTCCTAGAAAAAGGTTAAATTTTATACACATGAGTGTGTATAATCTACGAGTAGCGGATATATCTACAAGGTCAGAAGTAGTGCCGATGATTCAGCGACGACTTTCCAGATCTATGTATTTATATATTTTCTTGGTCGGGGTAACAATAAAATCGCTATTAAGAAGACGCCTTTTCACTGAAGAAGACTTTTTAAACATGTGTGTGTTAGTATCATTTTGTTCATTCATAGCCAACTGATATTGTCTTAGATCGGACGTCAATTGCGATAACCTGAAGTAAACGCTTTTTGGCCAAATTACACTTTTTATATCTAGATATGTTTATATTTCCTTCATCGGGGTAACAATGCAAATGCATCTTCAGCACCAGAAATACATTAAATCGGAAGTAGATTACAATGGCCGGAAGTAGTCGCTTTTTGACTGAAGTATATCGACTGACCTTTGAGATCAACCTATGTATATATTTTCTTGATCGGCGCAGTACTGTAAGTGCCAATTTTGGGGCACCGGGAATAATTTAGTCAAGAAGAAGAATACAAAGTTCAAAGGTAGAAAATGTTTAACTACAGCAGCCTTCGCAGGTCGAGGTACGTAAATATTTTTTGATCGTGGAACCAAGCAGTTTACCCTGGCATGTGAAATGTGATAGGTCCGAACCAGGTGTGCTTCTTCACGCGCTAAACCTGAAGTTAGAGCCCGTGCAAATTTTGTTTTGCTTTTGAAACCTTTTAAACAAAATGTGCATTAAAATAATATATACTTTAAACATTTCTACTTCGGATTCAAAAATATTTTTATAGCACTCTTATCATATTACACCATAAGATCTTCATCATTAATGATTTAGTATATCTCCATTCAGGTCTAAAATAGGTTTAAGTATTCACATTGCTGTTTTAACTTTAAAACTTAAAGTCCAATTATTCTGACATTGATGTGGCGATTGGCATATATTCGATTGATCATCACTTAATTTCAGGAGTCTCTATTATGACATTTAAATAGGTCTTGGACGTATCTATTATTCAATTGGAAATTGCTTGCTAAAACGCCGATAACTGCTAGTTAAGGTATAAATTTGAAATGTTGTATGTAGTCAGATTTCACATGGATATCTCAAGAATGAATTTACCTATAAACTTAAGTTTTGTATGTAATGTAATTTCTACATTGACCAAGTTGTTCTACATAGTGTTTCATGGTGGGCAGGTCCCTCTAGGAATTTAGATGAGCCTTTAAAAAAGCGATTTTGAATTCGATGATGGAACATTATGCATGAAAATCGCTGGATCGTTCCGTATGTTTGCCTGTGGGATGTAAAATTGTTTTTGTCTGATTTGTCTGTCCGCCGGACATCTTCCCTCAGGGATCAATATTAGGGCCAGTTCCCTTCCTTATTTATGTCAACAAGTTGCGTACATCAATCCAAAACGGAAAAGTAAACAATATGCTGATGACACAACTCTCTGTATCAAATCGAAATCTAAAAATTTAAAAAAATCTAAAAAATTTCCATTGAATTTGATCTTTTGAAATTTTTAAACCAAAAAATAAAAAAAAAAGGGTTCTTAAATTTAATTTTGAAATTTTAAAACTCAAACCAAAACGGTTTAAAAAAAAACTTTGATTTAATTTTTTTCCTAACCCCAAATGTTTTAATTCTTTAAGCTTTTAAAATTTTAAAAAAGGAATTTTGGAAAAAAAATTCGGTTTAAAAACTTTAAAAATTTTTTTTTTGGGGCCCCCAAAACGTTTTCTTTAAAAAAAATTAAAATGGTAAAAGTTAAAATATTTCAAATTCATTACCTAGTTTTTAAAACCCCAATTTCCCCCTTTTTTCAATCAAATTAGAAGCCCGGGAACTGAAAATAATGAAAAATTTTTCTTAAATGGTAAGTTTTATTTTTTTTTTTAAATTTAAAAAAATTTTTTTGGGAAACGTCCGGTATCTTTTTGTTTTTAATTGAAAAAAAAAAAAGGGTTTTGGTTTTAAAAAATTTTTTTTTGTCAAAAACGGAATCCCCTTTTTTTCCCCCCGTTTTTCGGGAACGGGTTTTTTTGGGAACAAGGATCCCCCGGGGGGAAACTTAAGCGCGAATTCCCAAAAACCCAAACCGTTTTAAAAAACTCCCGCTAGAGCCTAAAATTTAAAAAAAGAAATAAAAATTTTTGGGGGGAATTTTTGTTTTTTTGGAAAAAAAATTTTAAAATTTAAAAAAAAAAAAATTGATTTAAAATTTTTTTTTAAAAAGAAGCCAAAAAAAAAAAAATAAAAATAAAAAAAAAAAATTTTTTAAATTAAAAATAAATTTTAAAAATAAACTGATAAAAATTTTTACTAAAAAAAAAAAATAACAATGTTTAAACCCTCCAATAAAAAACAAAAAAAAAAAAGAACGACTGTTTTTCCCAACCCCGGGCCAAAAAACCCAAAAAAAGTAAAGACATTGAAGGGGGCTAAAACAAAATAAAAATCCCGATTCCGCCGTCCCCCGGCCCCCAAAAAAAATTTAAAAAAAACAAGCAATTTTATAATAAAAATTTTTAAAGTTTTTAACAATGTAAAAATAAAAAACATTTTTGAAAATAAAAAAACAATTTAATTTTAAAAAATTTTTTTAAAAATTTTTTTAACCCAAAAAAATTTAAAATTTTAAAATTTTTTTGATTAAAAAAATTTAAATACAAAAAATTACTTTCAAAAATGCAATTTAAATCCCCCCCTTTAAAAAAACTTAAAACCAAAAAACAGTTATTTTTAAAACAGAATCGTTAAAAATTTAAATAATAGAAAAAAAAAATAAATTTTTGCAAAAATTTAAAAGTATTAAAAAATTGGGGTTTAAAATCCCCCAATTTTTAGCAAGGAAAAATTTTTTAAAAATTACACCCCTTTTTATTTTCATATTTTTTTAAAAATTTTGGGCCATTTTTAAAAGGGTTTTATTTTAAAAGAAATGAATTTTCTAATTAAATTCAATTTGCAAATTCTTTTTATATTCTTTTTTTTAAAATTTTTCCTTTTTAAATTTAAAAAAAATTTTAAAAACTGTTAATCTTAACTAGGGGGAAAAATTTTCTTGAAAATAATAAAAAACAATTTGGGGTTTTTTGGGTTTTAAATTTTAAAAATCCAATGGAAAAGCTTTTTAAAACAATAAAAAATTTTTTCCCGTTTAAAATTTTGTTTCGTTTTTTGGGGGTTTAAAACCCCAAAAAATGTGCCCCAAAACAAAGCCCCCCCCCATTTTCAAGATTTTTTTTTGCTAATGGAACCCCTTATTATTTTTTTTAATAAATGGCGGGGAAAATTTGGGGGGCGCCTTTCTTTTCTTGTGTAATTTTCCCCAAGGGGTTAAGTTTTAAAAATCTTTTTAAAAAAGGACCCAAGGTATCCTCTTTGGGGAAAAAATGTAGGTTTCTTTTCCCGACATATCTAAACCGAAGACCTGTCGGTAGGATTTTAAGAAACCCCCAAAATTTTTTTTTGGGAAACCCAAACGGCGGGGAAAAAAAATAAATAAGGTAAAATTTAAAACCTTTTTAAAGGGAAAAAAAAAGGAATATTTTAAAATTTTAAAAATTTTTTTTGTTTGGGGTTTTTTCTTTTATTTAAACATAATTAAATAAAAAAAAATTCAAGTAAAAATTGTAAATTTAAAAATTTTCTAAACCATTTTTACTCTCCCACCTTTTTTAATTTAAAAGTTCAAACTTTCGGGGGGGGTTAAAATTTAATTACCAAAAGTGAAAGTTTTTTCTAAAGTTTTTTAAAAAATTGGAAAATGAAAAATAAAAAAATAAAAAAAGGGGTTTTTAATTAGGAAAAATTTTTTAAAAAGGAAATTTTTTAAATGTGAAAATTTTGTGTATAAAAATTCATCTTTTAAAAAAAATCCCTTAACTTGGGTGAAAATTTTTTTACCCAGCCCCCGTTTTTTTTTTTTTAAAATTAATTTTTTTAAACATAAACAAGTAAAAATTTTCATAAAAAAAAAATGAAAAAAAAAAAAATTTAGTTTTTTTAAAAAATGGGTTGAAAAATTTTAAAAAACAAAATTAATTTTATAAAAAATTTTAAACCATTAAAAAAATTTCCATTAAATTCCAATAAATTTTTTAATTCCCCAAAACCCGGGGAAAACCCCTTTAAAAGGTCGCCCCTTTTCCCCCGTAAAACCCTAAAAAAAAAAATTTTTGGGGATTTTGGGATTTGGTCAAGGCAAAATTGAATTCAATTTTGGGGGCCCCCCTTTTAACCCCAAATAATTTAAACCAAAAAACCCAATAAAACTTTGTTATCTTTTTTTAAAATTTTGGGTTTTGTTTGGCGATTTAAAACAACAATAACCCGGTTTTTCCGACAAAACCTGTTTTCACAATTTTGTCTTTGGTACGTATTTTTTTTATTATTTTTTTTTTTTATCCAAAATAAAAAAGTTGTTGTTCTTTTTTTTTTTCCGAAAGGGCAAAATTAAAAGGAAATTTTTGGTTCCCTCCATAAATTGGCCCCAACAAGAAACCTTTTTTTTAAAAAACCCTCTGGCGCAAACATTTTGAGGTTTTTTCCACGGGAGGTAATTCAAAGAAAACCCAAATTTTTTTTTTTTAAAAATTTTTACGAAGAAAAAAAATTTTATTTAAATTGACAACTCTTTATTAAAGAATATCCTGCAATTTTTTTTTGGGGAAAATTGTTTAACAAATAACATTTTAATTAAAAAATTGGTTTAAAAAAAAATTTTTGATTTTAAAAAACCTAAATTAAGGGGTCTTATTAAAAAATTTTTGGGTTTTTTTTTTCCCCCCAAAAAAAAAATTTTGAATCGGGGTTAAAAAATTATATTGTAAAAAAAATTTTTTTAAAATTCAAAATTTTAAATTTCTGTTATTAAAAGCCCCTAAAATTTGGAAAGTTTGTTAAATTTGAAAGTTTAACAAAAGGGTTTAGTGGCAACTCTCCGATTTTTAATTTTTACTTTTAAAAAAAACCCTTTTAATGGTCATTTTTATTGAAAAAATTTTTTTTTAAAATTGGACCCGGCCCAAATTAAAATATGAATTGAAAAAAAATTTTAAAAAAAATGTTTTTTTGTTTTTATATAAATTTTTGTTTTTTTTATTTAAAAAAATTTACTAATTTATTATAAACAATAACAAGGGGCTAAGAAATTTTTTTCTTCACGTACAAAAATAATTTAAAAACCCGGTATATAGCGGCAATTTTACAAAATTTTTTTAAAAAATTAAAAAAAATTTAGTTCAAAAATAACCCAAAAAAAAAAAGATTCCATGAAAAAATTTTTTTTTTTTGGTTCTTTTTTTTGTTCTTTTTTTTTAATTCCTATTTAAAAAAAACCTTTTTTATTTTTCCCTAAAAGAAAAAAATTTTTTATAAAGTTTTTTAAAAAAAGGGTTTTAATTTTTAACCCTTTTAAAAATTATTGTTTTTAAAAACTAAAAAAAGATTTTTAATACCTATTTTTCATATTTTTTTTTTTTTAAAAAAGTTTCTTAAAGGGGGGATATTTTATTATTTTTTTTCATTTTTAAAAAAAATCCAAAATTTTCCCCCCCCGGCACCCGGCCTTAAAAACCCACATTCCCGTCCCCCGAAAATAAACCTGGTTATTTCGCTCAAGAAAACCAATTTTTTTTTTTTTGCCCATGACAGAACCATTGGAATTGCCCCCATTGGGGATGGGATGGGTGGGCCCCAAAAGATGACTACCCCTATAAAATAACTGGGGATTTAAAAGGGAAGGGGGGCCCCCCCCCGGGAATTTTTTTTTGGCCCCCCGCCGGGGCAGACCCCCCCAGGAAAGCGTTTAAATTCGAAGGAAACCCGAGATTTTCTATTTTTTTAATTCCAAAAAAAAAAAATTTTTAAAAAGAAAAATCTTAAAATTTGAAAAAAAATTTTTAAAAGGTAGGAGTTGAATAATTTTGGGTTTTTTTTAAACCCGAAATTAAAAAGGGGGGGAGGTCAGATTTTTCCGTCATCACTTTAAAGTTCCCCTTTTTTTTATTTTGGGCCCGGTTTTTTGGGTTTTTGTTTATAAAGGCAAATTTTTTTTCCAAGCTAAAAACCTATAAAAAGAGATTTTCTTCCAAATAATTTTTGTTTTTTTAATTTTTAAACAGCCCTCCTTGGTTTTTTAATTTTGTTTTAAAATTTTTTAAAAAATAGTAGTAATTCAAAATTTTAAAAAACCCTTTTTTAAAAGTCTAAAAACTCTTTTTTCCCTTAAATTTTTAAAATTTATAAAAAAAAAAGAAAAAATTGCACGTCTTTATTAACAAATTAAAAAATTATTTTTAAATTAAAATTTTAAAAAAAAATTTAAAATTTGAAAATTTTTTAAAATTTTTTAAAAATTTAAATAAAATTAAAATCCCTTTTTTATTCCAAGATTGAAATTCATTTTTTTTTTTGGTCTAAAATCCATGATTTTTGAAAAAAATTTTTAAAAATTGTTCGGACAAAATTGTTTATCTGGGGAAAAGCCAAAAATTTCGAATATAATTTCTTAATTTCCCTTTGTATGGGGTTTTTTTTTAAAAAATAAAAAAAAAAAAACCAATTTTTTTTTGAAATTATTGTTTGTCGAAAAAAAAAATTTTTAAAAAAAATTCCTCAATTTTTTTTTAAAGGGGGCCATAAACTTTTCAATTTGAATACGAGGGGCATTTTTTCCAAGAATAAAAAAAATATCCCCCAAAAAGGGAAAGTTTTTTTAAAACGGAAAAAAAAAGCGACCCCCCCAAAAACCCCCCAGGCCCCAAAGAGACCCCTGAAAAGGGTTTTAATGAGAAAAAGGGGCCCATTTTTTCCCAAAAAATTCCAAAATTTCAAAATATTGTTTAAAAAATGGGGGAATTTTTTTTAAATACCCAAAATTGAAATTTTTGGAAAAAACGCTTTTTTTAAAAGAATTCTTTTTTTTAAATCCAAATTAAAATAGAAAAAGTATTTCAGAAAATTTTTTAAAAATTTTTTCCCTTTTACAAAAAAATTTAAAAAGGGTTTTTAAAACCTTTTTTTTTTAAGTACAAATTTTTCCAAAAAAGCCAAAAATAAACATAAAAAACAAACCGCCCATTTATGGGGGTTTTTTATTTTGGCCAATTTGGTTTTTAATTTTTTAATATTTAAAGGGGCAATAAAAACAAAATTATTTGAGGGCTTTATTTCTTTTGGGGGGGTTTACGTTAAATTTTTAAATTTTTAATTACAAAAATGTTTCAAAAATAAAAAAAAATTTTAAAAAAACTGAAAAAAATTTTTTTTTAAAAAATTTTTAGTACACTTTAGTTGAAATAATAAAAAGCCAAAAATTAAAAACCTACCCAATTAACCACACGGGGGGTTTATCCCCCTTTTAAAACAATAAATTAAAAACGTGGGCAAACCTGATTACTAAATTTTTTTTAAAAATTTTTTTCAATATTTTTTCCCAAATTCTCCCTTTTTTTAAAAAATTCCCCCCCAAATTTTAAAAAAAAATTAAAAAAAATTTGAAATCTTTTAAATTTGTTTTTAAATAAAAAATTTTAAAATATTTTAATTTATTTAAAAAAATTTTAATAAGATAAGGGGGAAGTTTTTTTATCCCCATTTTTTTAAAAAAGAAAAATTGGGGCAAATAACCTTTCTTTTTTTCTGTCAGTTTTTAAACCCTTTCCTTAAAATAACCAACTTTTAAAAATTTAAATTTAAACCCAAATTTAAAATTTATAAACAAATCCCGAAAAACCCCCAAAATTATGCTCGGTTTTTTTAATTGCAATTGGAAAAGGCAAAAATCCTCCCCTTTTTTTTAAAAAAAAAAAAATTTTTAAAATTTTTTTTTCTTTTTTGTTTTTAAAGGGGAAAAATTTTAAATTTTAAATTTTAAAAGGGGGGGTTTTTTTTAAAAAATTAAAAAAGTTTAAAAAGTTTTTTTGCAAAAATTTTAAAATTTTAAAAATATTAAAAAAATTTCCCCTAAAATCTTAAATTAATGAAAAAAAATTAAACCATTGAAATTTTTAAATAAATTTTTTTAAAGACCACTTTTTAAACAAAAAACAGCTAAAAATTAATTTAATGGTTTAATCCTACCTACAAAAATATCTTTTAAAATTTAAAACCCCTTATAAAAAATATTTTTTGGTTTTTAAAAATTGGAAAACCATTACCTTTTTTTTTTTTTAAATTTTTCCATAAGGAAAACCAATTTAGAAAAATTTTTTTAAAAATAAAAAAATTTTCCCCCCCCTATTTTAAAATTTTAGACCCAAATTTTTTAAAAAATTTTTTTAAAATTTTTTTTCTTTTTTTTTTTTAAAACAAGATGTATTTAAAAAAAATTTTTGTTTTAAATTTTTCTTTTTAATCATTTTCCTAATTTTAACCCCCCCCCCCCCCCTTTTTTTTTCCCCTTTCTCTTCCCCCCCCTTTTCCCCCCCCTTTTTCCCCCTTTTTTTTCTTTTTTTTTTTTTCCCAAAAAAAAAAAAAAATTTTTAATTTTATAAAAATTTTAAAAGGCCCTTCTTTAAATTTTTTTCCATTTGAAATTTTTTTTTTTTGGGAAAGAATTCAAGATTTTTTAAACCGTATGGGGGGGAAGGGGGGGGGTTCTTCACGTAAGCCGGGAAGGGGTAATTTTGAGGGGCAGGCCCAGAAAAACCAGCCAGCCCCCCAACCCGTCCTTTGGAACGAAAAATTTTGAAAACCTGGAAGAAAACTTTTTAAAATTATTTTCAGGGTTTCCAAAAAATTTTTTAAAAAAAACCCCCTTTGTTTACCTTGAAAATCCGTAAAAAAAAAAATTCCTTCCCCAAAAATCGATAAAAAAAGCCTTTTGGGGGGCCTGTTTTGGGGACCCCATTAAGGGGGCGGGGGGTTTTAATTCCCTTTAGTTGAAAGGGGTTGCACCCCTTCTTGAAACCAAAACAGAGGTATAGAAAATCCCCCAATGTAAGGGGGGAAAAAAGGGGGATAAAAAGTAAAAAGAAAAAATTTACAATTGGGCTTTGGAAAATTATTCCTCAATGGGTTTTTTTTAAAAAGGGAAGCAACTTTAAAACAAAGAAAATGGGGCCCCCCGTTTTTATGGGAAAAATAAAAATTCGCCAAAACCTTTTTTTAATTTCCCCATCTTTTTAAACCTTTTTTTATTAAAATTAAAATGAAACCCCCATTAAAAAATTTTGGCTTCAAAATTTTTTTTTTTTGTTGCCCCCTTTTTTAAACCCAAAGAAAACAGAATTTTTAAAATTTAAAAATTTTCTTTTTACCACCCCCCCTTTTAAAACCCCTCCTCCCGTTTTTTTTTTTTTTTTCCCCCTAACGGGGTTGATCTGGGGGCTGGTTTGAAGCCCTTCAAAACCTGAAAATTTTATTAGGGTTTTTTTTTAAAGAGGAATTTCAAAAAAAAAAAATATTTTTGCGAATTTTTGGTGAAATTGAAAAAGGGGAAAAGTTTTTTTAAAAACTAAAATTTTTGTTTCCAATTTTTTTATTTTTAACAAAACGAGGACTTGGGACCCCTCTTTGGGCAAAATTTCCCCAAAAAGGTTTTGCACCCCAATTAAAAATTTCCAGTGGGACCTATTAAAAAAACCCAAAGGTTTAAAAAACGGGAAAAACGGATTCCCCGACCCTTTTAAAATGCCCAGCCTTGTTTTTTCCAAAACCAAAAATAAATTATTAAAGGGTTGGAGGGGGAAAAGGTCCCAATCCACCCCGGTGTTTGAAAACCTTTTTCCTTTTGTGTGAAAAGGGCATCGTGTCCCCAAAAATTTAAGAAATTTGAGCGTGTTTTTAATTTTGGAAGGTGTTTCCCGGTTAAAATTTTGGGGGTGGTTCCCGGGTTTTTTCGGGTGGGGTTTTTTTCCAAACCTTTCCCCTTGGGTTTGTAAAAAAGAAAAATAAATTTGGGGCCCCCTTTTTCCCCACCCTTTCCCCCTTTTCTTGTTGAAGGGGAAATTGAAAAAATTTTTTTTAAAATCCAAAAATTAAAAAACTTTTTAATTTTAAAAAAAATTTAAAATTAAGGAAATCAAAATTTTCTTTTGAAAAAAAAAAAATTTTTTCAAAAAACCCCCTGTAACAAAAAGGGTTTTTTTTAAAAAAGGGAAGGAAAAACCCCCTTTACACGGAGCAGTGATTTCTTTCCAAAAAAACTTTTTTTTAAAATCCGATAATTAAAATTTAAAATTTTGAAGGGTCTATTTTGGGAAATTTTCTAAAGTTTTTTTTTTTTAAAATTTTTAAAGTTTTGGGAATTTTTTGAAATTTATAAGTTTTTTTTTTTGGGAAAATTAATTTAGTTTTTTTTATTAACTTTTTTAAAAATTTTTATCAAAAAGGTTCTTTTGAAAACCCCTTTAAAAAGGTTTAAATTTTTAAAAAAAATTTTATTTAAATTTTTTTTTTTAAAAAAACTTTGAACTTTTAAAACAGGAAACAAAATTTGGACAAAAACCCATTTTTTTAAAAAATATTCAATTTTTTTTTAAAAAACCTGGTTTTTAAAAAAAAATTTTAAATAAATTAATTAATGTGTGTAAATTGTTTTTAAGGGGAAAAAGAAAAGGGTTTTTTCCCCCTTTTGGGAATAAAAAATTTGGTTTAGACAAAAAAAAAAATTTAAAAAATTTTTAAATTTTATGTTTTAAAATTACAAACCCAAAAAACCCTTTTTTTTTTTTCTTTCAAAATTGGGTTTTTTAAAAACAAAAAGCGATAATTTTGAACGTTTTCCTTATAAAAAATTTTTTCTGTTAATCTGGTAAAATATTTTAATCTTTTTTAAATAAGTTGTTTTTTGGGGGGGTTTTAAATTTTTTCCAAAATTTTTTTTGTTTTAATTTTTTTTTTAAATTAAAATAAATCGGGGCCAACACATTGGTTTTAGTTAAAAAAAATTTTCCATAATATTTATGAAACAATTGGGGGGAAATCCGGGCCTACTCAAAAAACCCATTTTAAAAAAAATTTCATTTAAAATTTTTTTTTAAAACCAAATTTAAATTTTATTATTTTTAATTTTTTAATATAAAAAATTTTTTTTATTTTAATTTTAAAGGGTTTTAATTTACTTTTTTAAAAAAGGGTAATTAATTTTAAACACTTTTTTTTTTCCCTTTAAATTCATAATTCAAAAAAAAAAAAATTTTTCCCAAAAATTTTAAATTTTAAAAAAAAAGTTTTAAATTTTTTTGTATCCCTTTTTAACAAGTAATATTTTAACAAAAAAAATTTTTCCCAATAAAATAAAAAAAAACCCCCCCCTTTTTTTTAACTTTAATTAATTAAAAAATTTTTTTAACCTTTTAAATTTAGATTTAAAAAGGGAATTTAATTTTTCCTTCATAAATTAAAAATAAAAAAAAAAAAAATTTGAAAAAAACCCTAAAAAAACAAAATTTTTTTTTAACCCAAAAAACAAAAAAATTTTCCCCCCTTTGGGTTTTAAACCCTCCAAATGATTTTTAAATTTTTAAACTTAAAACAAAGGAATATTTAAGAGTAGATGGAGTTTTTTAAAATAGGAAAAAATTAAGGAAAAAAAGGGTCTAATCCCCCAAGCATTTTCCCGTAATAAATTTTGTTTTAAAAAAAAAATTTTTTTAAATTTGGTGTTTTAAATAAAAAAAAAAAAATTTTAAAAATTTTCCCCCGGTAAATTTAAAAAAAATTTTTTTAAAAAAAACAAAATTTTTTTAATATTTAAAAAAAAAAAAAAAATGTTTAAAAAAAAAAAAATTTTTTAAAACTGAATATAATGCCCTTTTTAAAAGAAAAAACCCCTTTTGGGAATTTAATGATTTTAAAAAAAATTTTATTTTTTTAATAAATTTTCTAAAAAAAAAATTTTCAGGGGGGACATCTAAATTTTTTAAAATTTAAGCAACCTGATAAATAAATTCCTGACCAGATAGGTTGGTTTTAAAGGGAAAATTTTTTTCCCAACTTAAATTCCGTGCGTTTTGGGTTGAAAAGACAATTAAAAGGGCCCGCATTTTTCCAAAACCCAAATTCTTTGACCAAAACTTGGGAGCTGCTAAATAAAAAAAATTTAAAATTCGCCCCCTTTTTTATTTTTTTCCTTTTTTAAATAATGAAAAATAATATTTAAAAAATTTTTAAAAAAATCTGAACAAAATTTTTTTTTTTTGAAAAAGTTTTTTAAAAAAATTTTTTTAAAAAAAAAAAAATTCAAAAATTTTTTTTAGGCAAAGGCAATTAATGTTTTTAAAAAATTTTTTTTAATAAGAAATATTGCCTTATTAAAAACAATAACAAAAGTTTTAAAATTTTTAAAAAATTTTTAAATAAAAGGGTTTTAAAAACTTTTAAGTTAAAAAAATAAAAAAAATTTTTCGTTTTAAATGACAATGGGGGGGGGGTTTAATTTTAGATGGGGTTTCCAATCCCTAAAAACTCAAACCTTGAAGTTAAAAGTTTAAAACAACCAAAATAATTATTAAACAAGTATAATTTTGGGGATTAACAATCTTTTTCTTTTATTTTTTTCCCCCACTGCCCCTTTTTTTTTTTCCCCTTTTTTTAACTCATGAAAAAAAATTTTTTAAAAATTTTGGGTTTTTCTAAAAAAAAGTATTTGTAATTTTTATTTTTTCTCACAAACCATTGAAAGGTTCCCCAAACTAATCTTCCCAGAACAAAATTTTTTAAAACTCTTTTGGCAAATTCAAAATTTTTTTATTCATTGGAGGGGTACCATGGTTTCCTCTAGATTGGATTTTAAACCCTTTTTCCCAAGGGGAAACATTTGGGGTCCTCATTTTTGGGCCAGCCTCCCCTTTTGCCCACATTTGCCATTTTAAAAAAAAATCCTTAAAAATTTTTAAATGCGAATCTGGAAAAATAAAAAAAATTTTTTTTTATTCCATTGAGAGTAAACCCCCAAAAAAAATTTTTAAAAATTTTTTAAAAAAAAATTTTTGTTAAATTAAACAAAAGAAAATGTAAATATAATAATGTATAAATTGTAAATAACAACGTTGAAGCTGCATGTAGAGCCAATGAGCAGGATTAATTTTTTAACTGAATTGTAATTTAGCCTTTGTATAATTCTTAACGCCTTTTCTAATATTGTTATATAATTATAAATTGTTAATTATTGTTTATTCAGACATGTACAGAGCCATTGATGATCCCACTTGGACATTGTAATGTTCATGATTAGACAGATCTTACAAATACCTGATAGTGTAAAGTCTCAACGTGATCAGTAGACTCACAACGTTGTTTTATTCTGTGCAGCCGACCAGAGACGAATCAGGAGCAGCAATTGCAGTGTTCACAGCCAGGATACATTCTCCCCAGCTATCCTCGCACCAGACCACACTTCAGGTAACTTGTTCTTAAACGTACTTCAAAGAGTGTTTTTGGTGAGACTAACTCGGGCTGAAGGTATATTCTGGAATGTAATTAGAAAAGGTACCTATAATTTTTTGGGGCTACTATCAATACAAATAAGGATGTTATTATGGTGGTGAATGTTGCTTTTGTCATCAGAGGTATTATGTTCAATTTCATCCATTTCAATGGACCTTCTGGATTATCCTAATAATTCAAAATAATTTCCACCAAGCCGAATAAGTGCACTTCTCACAAAGGGGGATTTTATTCCAAAGTTTTAGATGGAAAACAATACTTTTTACAAAGTGAGAGCTTATTTTAAAATTTGCACTGACCTTATAATTGATTAAGTCAGTCTGATATTCTGTTTATGCTGTTAGTTTTTACAAATTATACTTTCTGACTCAAATGTGATTTGTATCCATCCAAACTTGCTGTGCTTCCTCCCATTACTAAATATCTTGTTAGCTTTTAAGTGAAATGAGCAACCTAGCCTAAATTAAATATTTTTTTGGAAAGATTATACAGATACATAAAATACAGATATATCTGTTTTGTATTTTATGTGTCTTGCACGGAAAAAAATTGTAACCTGCATGTTTGTTTTCAAAACATGTAATTTTTTTAGTAAATTGTTCCTTTATTCTGATTAATTCAATCAGTACAGAAATCAAAATCTATTATTTGTGGAGAACTCATCTAACCAATCGTTTAGTGCCAACATAATGATCTTTTTTGCAAACAAAATTTTTCAAGTTCCCTTCTTGTTCCTGTACTGATATCTACTAGTAGATCGGCTGATGATCTGTAGTATTTTACTCACCAGAAACTTCCCACAATTTTTCCCCACCGATGCCAAATTTAATATCTCTATGTTTTGCCCCAAATATTCTCCTACTGATATTGTATTGAAATATGTTTCCACCAATGTGTTCCTTCTCAAATTTCCCTATGGACGTTTTCCACTAATATGTCTCACCTATGTTTCCCTGCCAATGATAATGTTAAGAATAAATGTGAGGGTGTGTGGTCGTGTTGCAGGGCGTGGTGTACCAGCTAGATGTTGCGCTGGAGAGCGTTGACACGCAGCACAGCGGACTAGTCTTCATCTACGACATGTCCAACTCTAAGTACTCCAACTTTGACTACGAGCTCAGTCAGAAGATACTCACCTTGCTCAAGGTATAGTTGAGTCACCAACTGATTTATTGCACTGTTTTGACAAATGATCTCATATAGTTTTTTGTTGTTGAAGTTTTGTTATTTCTGTAATGCAGTGTGAAACTGGCCATTGTTGTGAAGCATAATGGTGCGCCTGGGGCAATCCCAACCAGTGTTAACATGTATAGGGCTTCTACAACACATAATGGTTGTGCCCCATTACCCAAAAAGTGTGCACAATGGCAGTGAATAAATTACCTTAGTTTTGATGTATTTAAACTTTTTTTTAAAATCGCCCTTAAACTCAAAATGTTCTAATGGGCAACATCTCTTTATGGTACCTTTTGATGAAGGGTATAAAAAGTAATAATTCAGCTCAAACCGCATCTTACATTGGTTTTCGAAACGTTCAGGATCAACTTTAACAATTGTTTTTAAAATCCGTAAATTTTATTCATAAACATTTTGCTAAATGTAATATAAATATACGAGTAGATCAATTACATTCATCGTTAGAATCACTATTAAAAGAAAATTAGAGGACAGTTGTAATAACAACGCTAAATGATCCCTCCTACTCCTAACAATGTAAAGAAATGTAAAAATTATTCTAAAATTAAATTAATTAGAGGGAGTTTTTTACAATGACTGGATGATGATTAAAAACAAGTTTAGGATAAGACAATTTAATAAGGCTAAATTAATTAACCATTAATATTTTAGTAACAATTTCTTACTGGAAATTCTTTGGAGCTCTGCTTGAAACCCCCTCCAGTGCCAGTAGTACCGCCAGTGGATAATCTCTGCTCACACATTCCTCAACACTGCAGGTATAATCTTCCTGCTCTTTGCAGTAAACACGAAGCAGCAGATCATCCCAATTCAGGGGTCGAGTCATAAATACTTTGCTCTTTAGATGGCCCCACAGAATAAAAAAATCGCATTGGGGTTATATCAGGCAATAGCACTGACTGTTCACAGGCACCAATCCATTTTCCTGAGAGTCAAAGAGAGCTTTTATATGTTGACAGTAATATGTGGGGGTGCACAGTTAAGCTGAAAGATGGGGTTGAAGTTTTTCTTCACAAACCAATCATCTCAAAAATTCTCAGAACGATAGCATCTTCTAACAGTGCTCGATAATCTGGACCCGTTAAATGGAGAGTTTGAAGATTGGAAATTGCCCGCATAAACATTCATCCTTTAGGATGTTTCTACAATATTCATGCAGGTTTTCTAAACACCAGTACCGGCAGTTGTGTCTATTTAGAGCACTGTTAAAGAAGAAAGTGCATTTGTCTCTAAATCATGCCTTATTGACGTAATCAGGGTCCTGTTTCATCTTTTCAAGTACAAGAGTTATTATTAAAAGTTTTCGATATACTGACAGACAGTGCATACTGCAATAATCTTATCATTCTTATCTGATTGAATGCTTATCAGTGTCTGACAGCAATTTAGGTTTCATCAGTGTCTTATGTGTCTGTTTGGAAAGATAAATTTTCAAGTCATGGATTTATTGATGATAGAGCATTTTCGACTATGATTTTTTAAGTAGGTTTGTCTCATTAAGAGTGCGCCGAATGTTTTAAAGTTGCTTTTGATTCTGAAGCACTATTTTGTACTATTTTCTTTGGTGGTACTCAGAGTTTTGAAGGGGACGTAATTCGCTTCAAGATGACGAATGTCCAGGAAGACTGCATTCTGCTGTCACTCAAGAAAACATTGATCAGGTGCGCTCTATGATTCAAGAAGACAGACACTGCACTTATTTAATGATAAAGCATCCCTAAGGAATAACAGCAGTGCAAATAATATTGTATGACTTTCTAAATGACAGAAAAACCTATTCTTAATGGGCACTTTATGATTTGACATATGAGCAAAAAGTTAAGCATGTGAGAATCAGCCAGCAGACCTTCCAACTGTTTATTAGTGGTGGTCATTGCATTATTTCCAACATTGTCTCTGGCCATTTTATGACTGTCCAACTTGAGGAGAGTGTTACATATGAATGTTTGAAAACAAGTCATCCCCCACAATGTTGAAGAAACAACGATTGACAGAGAAAGTGAACATTGTTTTCTTCAGAATTACGAGACTGGTGTAGGCTATTAATATTAACTAGAGGGATAAAGGTGTGTCACAGCAAGTTAGTACGCTGAACAATGCTTGCCAGAAGTTCTTCAGGACTTAAAACGTTACTTTTGCATCACGATAATGCCTTTCGCTCACACTGCTGCAAAAACTTTGGGGATATTGGACATAAATGCATAAAAAATAGAGCATCTCACTTTTTTACCTGATCTCACTATGTGCAACTTTTATTCTTCAATCTGCAGAAACATTTGCGTAATAGTTGCTTTTCTTCTGGAGCCAAAATTGATGATAAGAATCATAAATATTTTGAATCCAAATCAAAAATTGGGTGGCTTCAACGAATGGAATATTCAACTTCCAAAGTGCATTGATGCTGAGGAGATTACTTTCAGGGTGCCACCCGCCCAGGAGTCTGAGAATAAGCTGAGTTTTTATTCATGCACAAGTTGTATTCTATAATACTGTAATAATAAGGATACACACTTTTTTACAATATTCTGCTTAAGTTCATAGGAGACAATGGACAATAGACAATCATCTTTATTTGTACATTCTTCAAGAATTACAATAGCATCAACATTTTACAAAATACATAGTGAGTATGGTTTAAATTTAGTTATTTAGTTTGAGTCAATCTTTCAAATGTGGTTTTTAAGTTTCAAAGTTCCACTGGATCCTCCAGTTTAAGAATTCGTCAATTGTATAAAAGGGGTAGTTCAGTAACCATCTTCTCAGCTCCCTCTTGATGGCATTGCTCTCTTCTTGTGACTTGATGAATTCGGGTAGGATGTTGAAGAGCTTGGCACCCATGTATGATGGCTTCTCCGAATACAATGCGGTTCTATGTGCTGGTAAAGTGAAATTTGCAGCCCGGTAGGTGTTGTTGTATGTGTGCAGGTCTCTTCCTCTTGTCAAGTTGTTATTGTTTGCATACATTATTACTTGTAGTATGTACAGAGATACTACAGTTAATATATTAAGTTCAATGAAAGCTTCTCGACAAGTATCTCTGGGCTGTAAACCTGCAAGAATTCGGATGCACTTTTTTTGTAGAATAAGAGGTCTTTGTGGAGATACGTGTTTTTGCGCAAGTTTTCTTATATATTGCTGTAGTAATTCTGTTACATTGAGTAAAACTTCCAGCCGTGTGTCTTCTTGTTGAGGGTTTCCCGGATCTTGGAGAGTCTTTGATGGTAATGGTGATTTTGTTACATCGAGTAAAACTTCCAGCCATATGTCTTCTTCTTTTTGAGGGCAGCCGTGTGTGTCTTCTTGTAGAGTCTGATGGTAAAAGTGGCAGCTTCCACCAATTGCCACTTAGGATGAACGTTGAATAGTCACACTGTTTCATGGTAATTACTCCCTGTTTCACCAAAAAATGAAACCATCTCAACTGTATGTTAATTTGGGAGGGAATCAACAGTGATGAAGAATCAACATTAATACAGAAAAAGTGACTAGAGTTCTAAAAGAACTCTTTTTCATATTCATAGGTTTAGTTCATACGTTTTAAACAAAAAATGGAATAATAAATAAAATTCTATTCAATCAATAAGCTAATCTCCCAATTGCATCAATTAATAAAAAGGGGTAAGTGAACAAAAAAATTGAACACAATTTTTCTCTGAATGATTACTTTTTAGTTGAATGTTTTTCAGACTCTAGAACAAGCTTAGTGAAGCATACAATTAAAGATAATGAATTAGATTAGATGTTGCTTATTCTCTGGTGACCTAGCCAAAACTTTTATCCCATCCATTTTAATCAAACCAAGAGTGTTTAATACCACATGCTCGAGCCAGGTATCTCAATTCTCTGCACTCTTTATGTTCTTAAGATCTTGTTTCATCCTAATTCTTAGTTTTACTGGTTTTATGAAGCTAACTAACTAACAGAATATTTGGAATATTTTAGAATATTATTAGAGGAAAGAGGAAGGAATAAAATTAGAGTGTTAAGGCTTACAAATCAAGTTTAAGATCTGATTTCACATCTTAAAACATTTTTATCATGTGTTGAAACAGTTTTTCTGCACAAGTTTTACACAGAAAAATATTAATCTTTGGAGTTATCATTACAACTATCCAATATTTTTGTATTCAAAAAAATGTAATGCTTTGCATCCATAAATTAATTTTACAAAATATTTAGATGGAGTTTATAAATAAAAAAATATTAAATTTATACTTGATCCTGAATATTTCAAAAATAAATTAACGTAAAGAGTTTTTATCAAAATTTGTATATTTTTATGCTTTTTTTGAAAAAGTATAACAAAAAGGGGGGGTGGGACCCAATTTAAAAAGTTTTGTTGGGGGAACATTTTTGAAAATTTGAAATACATCAAAAAGTAAATTGTATTTGTCCAGTGGCATTTCCTGAATTTCCATTCTCTAACTTAAATTGTTAAAACATTAACAAGGGAGTGGGCTTTATGTATATGTATTCATTCTGTATGCGTTTATGCAATATAACATGATAACTCCATTAGTTTCAACTTGATCCAAACTAAGCGTGGTACAGAGATAAAAGTTACAGATGCTTTGGATCAGTTTGTAACCTAGCCTCTGCTAATACAAAATTTTTAAATTGGACGTTCGCAATTATTCTAAAAGTTTCACTATTCCACAATTAAGCGCAAAAAATGTTGAACGATTGTATTAGGAATAATTCAAATTAGTTTATTTAACTCAGAAGTTAGAGAATTTAAGATGAAAATATGAGTTACTTGTTATGAAGCTTGGAGAGGTACACCATGGAAGAATTGAGATGTGATATAATCAGTTGTATAAATTAAACAAGTTATACAAAAAACTGCTTAATGTTGAAGATGGAGCTTTGTATTGGCTATTCTTAATTTAATCACTACATAGAAAACATAACAACCAATACTAGTAACTTTTTATTTTGTGAGGCCTTGCTATCACAAAAAAGGTCTTAGTATAGTTGGTATAGTGATTAAATAAAACTGCTTCATTATTAAAAAATATAATTTAACCCTTTGAGTGCCGCTGCAGTGGCATATTAGACGCGGTAAAACCTTGTAAATTACTGGCATTGATTGGTTTAATGTAATGGCCTGGCATGATCTGTACATGCGTTATAATCCGACGATATTTAATATAGCTGCATTACCATATAGCTGCATTCAATATGTTTTGATTAATACTAGGATTTTTTCTTCCTCATATGTTTTTTGGAATGATAATTAAATACGATGTTGGTTATGGTCTATCAGCCGATGAATTTGTCAGATGCGAATCACCTGTTTGACTAGTAACACTGTTTACTTCGTTTCGTAATTGTGTTTTAATGTAATAATAAATCATAAAGCAGTATACAATTTACATTTATTAGTGTTATAATATCAATACTTCCTGAATATTTGGATATTTGCGTTGCAACAAGCCTTAGTTTTTTTAATGTTTCCAGTATTGCTGCCAAATCCATAAAAGTTTGACAATAAATATAACATTCTAGATATTAACTACTAACGAAAAAAAAAAAACATGTTTTATAACTAAAAATTAAAGAAAAGAAAATATGGTGAGTATGAATAAGCATGTAACAAATCAATACCTTTCTATATGCCTGAAAAAATGTTTTTCTCTGAAATACAATTCTATTTGGTGAAAAACAAGACCAATTTCAAGCAAATATAATGATCTATAAAGAAAGTTACAAATTATTAAGTAAAACACTGCAAAAATGTGATTTTAGCTGAACAATTTTAGGTATTATACATCTTAAAATTACCGGGACATTTGTAGAAAAATATTCGTTGTTGTAAACAGACATAGGGTTAAACACAATGGAACCTTTGTCATAATGTTGATTATTCAATTCACCCCATAGAATTGAGTTGTTTGTTGCTTTCCCGTTACAGTGATAGTCCAGTGCACAATGACAGAGGATTGCCCAATCAGTCTCTCAATAACCCCTGGATGGGTTCCCAGTAGCGGTCATTACTGTGAGATTGTGTTTCCCAGAACACTGTGTAATGAGTCCCTACTGAACTTTATATCTGAGCATTGCTGTCTGATAATATCATGATCGTTTGATGTTTCTGCTTCTGGTATTTCTAAAAAAAACATTTCAGATAATTTCCTTGAATTCTCAGTTTCATCATGTTCAAATACTGCAGTTTTCCTTGTAAAAACACCACTATGATTTGTAAATTTTTGTTCAAATAAAATAATTCGACATTTTACTCTTAATTATGGTGATAAATAGTTTTACAAATTTGAATTCTTTTAAATGTGTGGTACTTGTTATATAATACTTTTTTGGATCTCTGTTAAATACTGGTAGGAGTAAAACCTTTAGGGTAAAAAATAATTTAAAAATCTAGAGTATATCAAAATAGTTTGTCTAGTCTAGTTTTCATCTAATGTCAGATACTGTTAAACGCGTCATTAGTTGGTAGAAAAGTTCTCAGGGTGCAGCAGTTTCAACTCTAAGGAATTGTTTAACATATTTTAATGTAACATAACATAGATTACACAATTTTCACTCAAGTGTTCATGTTCCTAGGCCTTAGTAATATGTGTTGGGGTCAAATTGTAATTAAAATAATTTTACGTATTATTGCTTTTTTTAATAAATAATATTTTGTTGTGAAAATTGAGCATACATTTTTTCACAAATTAAATATTATTAGCTAGCAACATAAAAAAATTAATCTTAAAATTGTCTTAAAAAAAAGTAAAACATAGTAGAAAATTTTATAAAAGGTTCTTAAAGAGTTGGAACCTTCGTATTATGTACAAAGATACTGAAAAAATCATTATAGGCTATTTCTATGATATATAAATAAGTATTTTATAAAAATTGAGTAATTAGCTAGAAGAGAATATTTTGCTGAGTAAGGAAGAATGGAATATTTATGCACCCTCCCACCCATACAAAAGAATTTTCATTTAGGGACAAGGCTAGACTTATAACTCTTGAGTATTTATAGGACCTGTTAAAGGAGTTGTACCTTTTCTTCTTAACTGAAGGTTGTGGATAAATCTCAGTACAAAAACTAATACAGAGTTACCCTTTGTTAAGCTAAGTGAGTTTTCAAAAATTTTGGATTGTTTCTTTTCTAATGTGACCATGAGACCAGATTTGATTTCAGGCAAGTTTTCAGTAGCTTTAGGTACTAGTGATTTAGGTACTTTAGGTAATTAGGTGATTTTCATCTTAAAATTGGATTATAAAAGAAATTAGGACCTTTCCACCATAAACCACATTTCACAAGGTCCTGATATAGAATACCTGTCTGTACTGGCAACATCACAACAGTTATCCCTAGAATGAACATGTCGCCTCTGATCAGGAGTAATTTCTTCTGGAATATCCACTACTCTGTTTATGAGAAATGTTTTTAAGTCATGAGGAGCCATCCTAAGCCAGGAATGTACAATACGTGAATCAGAGAATAGTAAGATACCATGAGATGATACTGTATCTATTAGTTCCTTGATGAACATAAAAAGTGGTGAGAGAAGTTGAGCACCATAAAGCAACTCTACTTTTAGTTTTTAAGAGTTGAGTTCTTACACCATCATTATGTTCAGTGCGTGGATTCAAATTGGTTGCAGAGCCCTTTTCAGGTGCATCGGAAAACCCAATAATTTGGATCAAGTTTGCAGCGGAGATTGGGATGTGTCTTTAGATTTTAAAATTTGAGATTCGGGAGAGCTAAGATGAAATGACCCTATGTTGCACACACATTAGATGGAAAAGGATCCCAACTTTGCATATGTTTTACATAAAAAATTTTTGTCTTTATCTACCCTATGAAGGAAGAAAATGAATAGTTATTCTTATTATAAATCGTTAACCTTACATAATTTAGGGTTACTTAATAATAAGCTTATGAAGATGAATGGTATCCACAATTTTGCATTCTAGTTGTAAACACTCCCAACTACGCACATCCCTGATTAGGTTGATGCAGCAGAGCCTCTTTGCATGCAATGATCTTTAATGAATCCAGAGAAGATTGGATTCCTTTCATCACCCGGGATCCTCCGGTACACTCCCGAGCCAGATCTATGTCACCTAAACTAACATACTGTTGTTGATGGAGAGTAAGGAGAGGTGTCTCAAATGACTATTGAAAGTAAGGATATTTCAATGATTTTATAATGCTGACGGAAATTGGTAGTTCCATGAGAACAGTCTTCAAAATTTATTGTTCATAGTTAAAGACATTCTATGACTATGGCAAGTACATGGTCAGAAATATATGTTTCTCAATAGAGTTCTTGGTTAAGATGAGATTGTGAATGTGTGCCTGTAGTCAGTGAGATTGGAATGATTAAATAAAGAAAAGATTTTAATAGGAATTAAGGTTAATAAATGGTTATATATCAGGTATTATAGATTGTGCGGTAAAATAGAAACAATCTTTAGTACTCTCAGGCAGTGGCGTAGCTACCTTGGGTGGCACCCATTGTGCAAGTTGGTGGTGTCACCCCATCAAAAGTAAAAAGCAATAAATTTTATTTGATAAAGGTCATGGGTCATTTATTATTTATAATATCGCCAACAAAACACAACACACTTCACGAAACAAATGAGAAATGTTGCAACTAAAACATCAAAGATCACGAGTATGGGACGGAGAATCCCCCACGACAGCGTCAGGCTCTTTTGCGGGAATCCCCGAATTATACAAAGAGCTAAGCTAGTGCTAGTGGAGGAATCCCCGAAAAAGAAATTTTTGTGCTAGTGATTTATTTTGTTTCTTTGTTACATTGTTCTTAAAGTTGAGAGACCGGGTGGGTGTCACCCCAAAAAGGTGACACTTGGTGCGGCCCAACCCCGCCGCCCCCCTTTGCTATGCCACTGTTCTCAGGTCATTTGCAGGAAAGTTCACTCTTGAATTTTTGTAAAGTTTTTACAGGGTTTCCAGGTGGTTGCAGGATAATCTGTTAAGAAATTTATTATAACTCTGAATCAACACATGTGAATTTGTTGGAAACCACTAATATGCTCATAGGAATTTAAAACCTTTAGGTTTCATGATTTGAAGTTTTTAAATGTTTGAAAGTATTATTTTAACATGTTAACCAATAAAGATAAACATCACATCAGTGTTATACAAATTAACCTTCAAAAATAAGAATATCTTCAACTTTAATATTTTAGGATGACATTCATACACACAATTACTGTTTTTATGGTTGTGCCAGACAGGATATTTTATTTGGTAACACTTACCAGGCATTTAATGTCTTTATGCAGCGAGAGTAAATGCTAATAGACTGTTTAACCCTTTGGCTGTTTTGCAACAATATATCTTTATTTGCTTTTTTTTTCCAAAAATTTTTTTGCAGTTTTTCACTATAGAATAATTATTTTTTTGTAACATTATTTTTTCGTTAAAATAGCGTATCTATACACGAAAGGTTAGAGAATTAAATTCTCTTCACAATGACAATAACGATTTACACTTTCCTATATGTTTCCATACAGGATTGTAAAAATTTTGCAGTAATTTGGATGGCTTTGCGCGGGCCATCCTTTTTTATAAGTTTGACATATTTTACCCAAATTACTCCAAATTTTAAGCTCTTGTTCATGATTATATATATTTTTTAAGTATTCAATTATCAGTGTAATAAATAAAGAAGATATGTTTTATAACTACAAACTAAAAAAAGCAAATACCGTATTATAAATATGAATAACCATGTTTTTACACAATTTTTTAAAAAAGCATTTGAAAAGTACCGGTATATACTTTTTTATATGCTTGATTTTTTTCCTCTTTAGTACAATTCTATTTGCTGAGGAACAAAACCATTTTCTAGCAGATATTATGATGTATAAGTGTTAGTTACAAAAAATCAATTTGAGCTGAACAGTTTTGGGTATTACACATGTTTAAAAACTGGGCATTTTTTGGAAACTCTTTTTTTGTTGTGAACAACCAGAGCGTTAATATAATGGGCCTTATTAAAAATCTAAAATTCTCTTGCTAACTTCATAGTGGTAGCAAAATATGTAAACATTTTTTTCTGACGAATGTAATATTTTATTTATTGAATTACTGATAAAAAACTTTCAGTAGAGAAAATTGTTTTGAGCCCTTAAAAATACATACTTTTATTAAAACTAAACAGTTAAAATCAATTTTTATATCGTGTTAGAACTAGACCATAATTTAACAGGAATAACACAAGTTTTAATTGAAACAAAATAATGTTATTCAAAAGGTTGATCAATTCAGCCCATAGAATTGAGTTGTTTGTTGCTTTCCCGTTACAATGATAGTCCAGTGCACAATGACAGAGGATTGCCCAATCAGTCTCTCAATAACCCCTGGATGGGTTCCCAGTAGCGGTCATTACTGTGAGATTGTGTTTCCCAGAACACTGTGTAATGAGTCCCTACTGGGAACTTTATATCTGGGCATTGCTGTCTGATAATATCGTAATAGTTTGATATTTCTGCTTCTGATATTTCTCATAAAACATTTCGGCTCATTTCCCTGAAATGTAATTCCCAATTTAGATAAATATTTTGCAGTTATCATCATGTTGAAATACTGGGAGTAGTTGTTTTCCTTGTAGAGATAACACTTGCACATTTTCTTTCAAATGAGATGAGAAGTGTTAAATCAATGTTGGGACCAGTTTTACACATTAAAACACAACCATTAAAACCTCTGACTTTGTTTCTTGATTTTATTTATGCCGTTAATCATGTTCAATTCTTCCTCTATCTGTGACAACATCGTTGCTATGTCTAAATAATATGGTGTTCCCACAGTTTCTAATTAAAATTATATATCATATTATTGCATTTTCGGTATTGTTGGAAAATAATTCTATTTATACCAAAATTGAGCATATATTTTTTTCAGGAATTACATATTATTGGCTAGCAACAGTTTTTTTTTAAAGAACCCTAAAAACCTTTCTGGAAGAAAGTAAAACATAGTAGGAAAATTCTATAAAAGTTTCTTTAAGAGTGGCATTATTGTTTTATAAAACGTTCATATTATGTACAAAAATACTGACAAATCATTATACACTATTTGTATGATAATAAAGTGACGAATAAGTAGCAGTATTTTATATAATTAATTTAACTAACTTCATTCTAATATATGTGTGAGAGAAATAAACAAACATGATGAAAAGTACTGAAGTATCTAAATTTCTGTATGATATACGAGGATTATTTTACAAGTAACCGCATTCGTGTATAATACTGGTATTGTTGGGGTTAGCGCTCTCTCTCTCCTACATTGATGCACGCACGTAGCCGACCAGTTAGCATCATTCATACATAAAAAGCCATATAATGAAAAGGTTGTATAAGTGCTCGATTATTTTGTATAGTTTTTGCAAAATATGTGCTGCAGTCGAGTTTCCCGCCAAATGCAAAGTGTATGCTGTAATTAGATTTTTTTAGAGCAAAACAATATTCAACGGTAGTTATTCATTGGGTCTTTTGTACTGTTTATATGGGCCAAACATTGTGGGTAGAAGGAGTGTAGGTGGATGGATTTGTTTGTTTAAAAGTTAATGAACAAACAAACATCCACGATGAAGAAAGGAGTGGCATGTCATCAGTGGTGAGTGATGAATTTGTTGACAAAGTCAATGAAACAGTTAGAGAAGATCAACGTTTCATATGCTCTGGGCATTTGAATAAATTTCCACCAAATTCCAGACTACTGGCTTGACTTTCAGCGTTTTGATGACGATAAATCTTCGCAATTACGTATAGAAGTAAAGAAAATATGTACTTTTCAAATATATAATAAAATATGTTAATCTGATTGAGTGATTTTTTAAAAATAACCAAACAGCTGTTACTTGTGAAATAACACTCATAGTCATTTAAAAATGCTTAAACATTCAAATATGTCATGTAGTTGATGAAGAATTAAAAATTGATCTAATTTAACTCGGTATAATTAAAGGGAAACATTTTTGAATTACCTTTATGCAGTGAATTACAGTGTAATTATTCTCTTTCAAAACAAGCAATCGTATTGACTATCTTCTCATTAATGTAATGTTCTATTATTGCAATTTTCCTAGTAAGTAATTATTAAAATAAATAGTTTGAAAAATATTTATAATGTTAACCTCTTAATATTTATGAAAAATATCAGTGAAAGTGCATTCAAATTGAAAATAGCCTTAGGTGAGGGTAAAACAAGCTGATAAATCGTTGCATCCTCACACATCCCCAAAGACTAACTCTTCTAGTACCAGAAATCTAAGGCAGCTTGAGAAGAACATCAGAAAGTGTCAAACAAGCTGAGAAACTTTGAATACTCACGTATCCCCAAAGACTAACCCTTGTAGTACTGGGAGTCTATGTCAGTTTGACAGGAACATTAAAAAGTGTCAAAATATAAGCTGAGAAGCGTTGTATAAAAATTTTGACACCATTCTGTGCTTGAAGCTCATGAATAAAGTTATCTGTATCTGTATCTGTATTCCCACAAATCCTCCAAAACTAACCCTTATTGTACCGGGGATGTATGTCAGCTTAAGAGGAAAGCCCCACTTGGTTTGAGTGGCCACAGGAGTAAAGAGAGTACATCATAATTTTAATAATAAATAATATAAATACTATTAATTAATTGTATAATAATTTGTTAATTAACCTTAATTATAATTAATGGGAAACTCTTCAACAATTTTAAAACAACTATTAAGTACAGTATAGACAAAATGTTTTATAATTTTTTATTGATTTGAGTAATTTAAAAATTTTTTAAAAACTTATTTGCATTAAATTTTTTTATTTATCAGATAAGATATCGGAACTGATACTTTACAGTAAGTTTTTCTCAACAATTAATGAATCATTGTTGAATTCATTGCAGCCCCTTCAAATTCATAATATGCAAAATGCATACAACAGTGTATTGTAATGTACTTTGTACATTGAAGGCACCCAAGAAAGTAATTCAGTTAATGTAATTACGTTAGAACTCAGTTTCACATATAGCAGTATAAAACTTACAAATTATAAGCAAGTAGTACATTTTAACAAATCTTTTCATTTTGAAAAAAAATAAAAATTAATTATTAAATCTCAAAATTCAGCATTTAACTAGTTGCAGTGTAAATTAAAACGGATTATAATTTATGTCAAAATGTATGAAAGTGGTAATTGATGCATTTCTAAAATATAATCAATTAATATATGTAACAGAACTAATAATTTAAACTTTTTAAAAATCTGTTATGTAACATATAACTGATCAAACTTTGTGAAAATTGTTATTCTTTTCATTAAAATACACAATCTGTCAGATTTTTATAATGTGCCTAAAAATCTTGTGATTTTTATGGATTATTATTGAAGTAAAAATGGTTGTGTAATATTAAAAAATTATTTTGATGTTTCATTTGAAATACAAGGACATATCCAGCAAGGGGATCCAAGGGACCCATACCCCCAAATTTTCAATTTTTTCAATTACTTTTTTAGTAAACGATTATTATTATTTAAATAATTCAGTATTACTGAAATGTACTGGTGAATGGTTTTTCTCAAGAAAGAAATGGGTCAAAAACTTTGAAGGAAAAAAATGGGGCCTTACTCTCTGTCTACTACGGGAAAATATTAGTTGTCTGGACCCCCCCTGCCCAAATTTTGTCTTGGTTACGTTATTGTTGAAACATACAAATTAACTTATTTGTTATGTTTTAAAGTTACTCATTTGCTTATCTGCTCCCTCTGTTGTATGTTTTTATTTAGTTATTTATTGTAAATTTGAGAACTAAAACAACTTTATAAAATGTTTTACAAGTATATCTATAAATTTTTTTAGCATTGAATAGTATCTATTGTTTTTATTTAAGCATCAGTTTTAAAATCTATACCTGATGAAATGTAAGATTACACACTTATAATGGATCTCTTAATTTGAAAATGTTTTCAAGATCGTAGTAGTAAAAGAATTTATTTCATTTCTAAGTGTTAAGGTTGAAAGTTTTAATCAATACAGACAGAAATAAGAAGCCTGATTTTGTGTATATTTCTCTAGTAAATCCATTTTAATGTTTTCTGTGGTTACAAATCAATTAAAGAGGCTAGTTAAAGATATCCACAATGAGACGTTAGTCTGTGTAGAGAGGCGGTAGGATGCTGTGTCTTTGTTTGCGGCACACTTAATCCCTGAGTAATTAACTACTGTAGTAGCTTTGTTGTCTCCGTGTAGCTTAGTGTAGCTCTACTTATGCAGTTCAATGGCTGTGTAGAGCTTCACCGCTAATCTTTTAATAATTATTATTATTAAAGCTCGCCTAATTGAAATATTAATATGCAAGATGTGTTATTTTTCACCGTTTCAAACCTAATTTTTGTGTATCTAACAGTATGATACAATTTCAACAACCATTCAGTTGAACAACTGGTTCATAGGTATTCGGACATTTGCCATCGTTATATGTTACAAAATTTATAATACAACATTTCGAGGATTGAAATTTATCCTCTTCATCAGGTAAGGCTATAATTAGTTCATGAAAAAAGAATTTTTCTTTTTATATGCTAACTAATTATATGCTCAACTGATGAAGAAGATTTCAATCTTCGAAATGTTGTGTTATACATTTTGTAACATATAACAATGGTAAATGTTCGAATTCCTTTTATCCTTTCTTCAAACCTTCTATCGTCATTAGCAAACTTTAAACAAAAATCTGATTCATGCTTTTACCAAAAATAATTCTGAAAATATACAACAGTGTAGCATATTTATTAATCTTAACTACATTTAGATTTAGGATCTTACAAAGTTTTACCAATCCAAACAAATAGTGTTTTATTCTAATATAAAGGAACAGTAATGAAGGTGAAAAAGAGTCGAGGGGTAGGAGAGGTAATGAGCTGGAAGCCATGCAAGTAGGCCACTGCTGATGGAATAGAAATGATTACTTATTCAACAGCGGTGGCTGAATCTGTCTTGACCTGACCTTTGATCCATTTCTTACATTCAAGAGTTGGCTGTGATAAACAACTCAAGTTAGTCCTATAAGAACAAGTTTTTAAATTTTCAGCTAATCTTCTACCAAGTATACCAGCAACACATCTTATTACGAAAATACAACTTAAAAACATAAAAAATTATAAAATATGTATAATTTTGTTATTGAGCGTTTTAGTATTCTTTTTTAGTTCGAAGTTTATTTGTTAAATGAATAATAATATTACTGAAAAACCTAAGAGACTTGGAAGTACTGGTATAGAAATAACATCTTTACAATCAGACTTTTTCAACTATTGAGTAACAAATAAAGGTAATTGAAATGTTTAGTTTATCATTCATTGGTCTAAGATCTCCAGGTCAGTTATAATCCTTCAACGACCAACAGACATTTCAAAGGAAATTCAAAGATTTAATGAAGAATAATATACATTTTATTGATTGAATGTCAGAAGTTGAAGTGAAAATTCCAGTAGTTTTTATCTAAATCTCTGCAAATAATTATTTTTTCAGTTTAATTAGTTGCTTTTCATTAGTTTTAATGACATCTGTCCAACAAACTTAAAAGGCTAATTTTGTTTGTTATGTTTCAAAACTGCATTGGAGCATATGTAGCATATTTGCTAGTTTTGTTGGGAGGAGGGAGACTAGAGCAATAATGTTTTCATTGGCTGTTATAGACATCTATAAATAAATTGTACTTAATATATTTAAAAGACCAGTGAATTTTGTTTCATCTTCTGAAGAACATTGCAGCAGAGTTGTTCTAATGTTTTGTTTAAAACATCTTAATTTTCATAATTTATTATCTAAATAGAGCAAAGTAAAACTAACAAATGTCTTGAATTGTAAACAATATAATGTTCATTATATAATTGTAACTTTATAAACATCAACAATCCTCATGCTGCACATTTTATTTTTTTATACGTAGCTGAGTTTAAAGCGTGGTGGTATTGCTAAACAAATTGGCCTTGTCTCAGCTATAGAACCAAATTCCCACGAGCTCTACGTGGGGTCAACATTCATGTTAAAGGATTTCATGTCAGGATCCATTTAGTGGTTAACATTTTGATGAAATCTTGCATGATCTTCAGCATGCAGCGGAGTCAAGTTAAAAGGAAATATTTTCTATAGAAAATTGTTTGGGTTTGCAATTATAACAAGAAAGTGTTCAGGAATTAAGCTTAGGACTTAATTAAGCTTCAAGGCTGCATTTTCAAACTCTATCAACTTCTTGTTCCTTGTTCTAGACACTTCTCTCTCCTTTGGTAAAAGCATGTATTAAAAATGTTCAAAAATAGACCAAAAATTCAAATTTCCTCCTTTCCTCACTGTCACTAAATATCTCTTAGCTGATTTTTGTGGTGAAGACATTAACTTGACGAGATCTGATAGGCACCACCATCACCATAATGTGACCAAGCATTGTAAATTCGATCAAGCGGAGTGTTTTATAAATTTGGTTAATTCAAACCTGAACTAACTTGAAATGTTATTACAGTGCTTGGATGTTGCAATTATGACCTCTGAATTAGACAATAATTTTAGCCTCACTTGATAATATAATCTCAAATTTTTCCTACAGTGCCATTTTTCTCATTGACATTTCAAATTTTAGTATTTCTTGCAAATTTTGTTCATGAAGTTCATTTCGGTGGATTGGATCAAGGTGCATGCTAACTAAAGTGCTCGTTCTTATTTATTTTTGTCACCACATTCAATCACTTGAGATCTCCGCTTTTACCGAGCACAGCCGAGGACAAATCGACCAAGAAGTTATAATTACTTATTTTAAATTTCAGTTACAAACATTTACCTATGTTAAAGTAAACTCTCCTCCACCTCCACGTGTAAGTAAATTTGACACTTGCTATACTGTAATACGTAATTTTAATGTAAAATAATTTTGTAATTGTTTCTACGAGTATGTGTTGTTATTCCAATCCATGTATTGGTGTAAGAGTTAGATAAGATCAAATACAAAATATAGTATTAAATATTATGGTAATGTTAAAAAATGTTGAATAGGCAAAGAAACATTACAAGCAAGTACATATTATTGGGTTTTGGGTTTTATTGTTAGTCAAATTTTAGATACATTTTTATAAAATCTGCTAACATTTACAACTTTGAATAAATCAAATTAACCGTATATGTAATTTTTCCTCCGATGTTTAATGTTATTGTCAGGCCCAGTGTTTACAAGAGGGCCGGTGATGTTGAACGCACAATGTTCTAAGTTGCCAGGTTATTGTTCCGTCTAATGTACTTGGCTAAGGCTACACTCTCGCTGTACACTCTAATTATAGAATGAGTCTAGAGCCAAACTGAGTTGGCTGTTCAGTCGGTTCTTCTCTCCTGATCGGACATGTAAGTCTTGTAGTACGAATGGGGTTTTCTTATCATACGATATATACATAGTTATGTCTGATAATATGTACAATATTTGTCATATAAGTTTTCCAGTTTACACCTCTTTGGAATGTCTTGTAACATAGTGTAAAACCTTTTTATTGTGTAAATATTTTGGCCTTGCAACGGAAAGCCAACTTAAGTCAACAGATGTTAAATTTAAATATTGTAAAATTTAAAATTGTCAATAAATTTGACGCAGTTTGAGCAAAAAAACAGGTGGTCATGATACCAACCATGTAAACTAAGAACCGATTTAGTAGTGTAAGAGCGCTTTCCCAACAAGTTCATTGGTTCACGTTTTAAACATATAAACATGATCTGTTTATTAGATATTTAATACCATACAATGTAAAAATAACCTTCTAACTGGATATAATTATAAACCTTAATATCAAAGTATCATTCATCCCAGATGAAAATAGTACCATTATTTACAATTAATTTTTAACATACAATGAATGCAATAATCTTAATACCAAATATCCAAACATTATTTAGAATCAAGTTCTGACATGTAATTTCCTCAACTGTTACTTATTATCAAATGTAATGTGTTATTCAGAACTAGATAGCCACTAAATTTTGGTTTCATACTCTCAGTAAAAAAAACTTGCTGTCTTGAATTTCTCACTAATTGAAATTTTCATTAATGTCACTGAGGTTTTTGTTATGTATCTCATCTCCAATGAGGGTGATGAGCATTGTGCTTGAAAACAGCTGTTCTGGAATCCACATTTGATCACTCGTGCAGTGGTCACTCTTCACGCTTTGGAGTATGTGGTCTGAAATCTTTTTTTTTTAAGGAGAAGCCAAATCCTTTTTAAGCCTTATTCTGCTTGTCCCCATGGGCCACTGGTCTGTGTGAGGATATTATCATGTAGAATAAGGGGGAGAGTGATTACAGAACAAGGTCGATGGTACTGACAAATAGTGCTGTGGTCACAGACAGGATTTGAACTTGTGCTTTCTCTAAGTTAAATGCAGTTTTTGACCAAGCGGCCGTCCACTCTTCCAATCAGAGATGGTTGTCTGGTTTGACCACCAACGGTCACGTTTGGTCACGTTTACTTGGTTGACGACTGAAGTTAAAGCAGAAGACAGTGATGACGATATTTCATAGCGTACAGTGTTGGATTGCTTCAGCATCAGTGTAGCAATGTGGTACAGTCCCACATCAGCTCTTGAGACCTTTTAAAAAAATTAGGTGACCTTTATTGCTGCAAGACTGCTTCATGTAATGAACCACAAATTGTGCAGTATAATCAGAATAAATCAGGCGCACCTTGGACATGATCATCTCAAGAACGTAAGCGGAGCAAAGTTAGTAGGGTGGATATTCTACTGTGGTAACACTGTTCTTTGCTAGATAATTAAGCACTAACAAAGACTGATGTGCAGGGACATTGTTATAAAGCAAAATCCAATTGTTTCCTGTCCATTTTTTCATGACATTTCCTTATGATGGTATCTCTTAAGCATGTAAGAATTTCTACATATAGTAGTTCTTTGGTCACTGTTTGTCCCTCTGGAATGAGCCCATAGTGAATTAAGCCTTTGTAGTCAAAAAACACCTCATGTCTCCAGGTGAAATTTTTCTTTCCTTAGAGGTGTTTTCGATTTCCATTCAGAGAACTAACATTTTGTTTGAGGGTCACGTAGGGTTATGCAATTTTGGTAATTGTTAGTCTCCTGTTTGCTTGTACAACTTGCCGTATTTGCTCAATGTTTTCATCACTGCTTGCACATCTTCAATGTTTACGTGACCTTCACGAAAACATTTGTGCCACTCATAAATTTGCTCCCTCTTCATCATCTCATTTCCATAAGCATGAACACAGAATTTAATGTTTGATCACTGTTTACTAAATGCCATTTTTTTTAATCGAGGAGGTTAACTTGCAGGCACATGAAAAAACTCCACAAGAAAAAATAGCATTTGAGCAATACAAACACTAATGATATTCTGTCTCCAAAAGTAGAAGTATTGAATGCTCGAAAACAAATTTCCCACCAGCGTACATGCTGGGGTGTATTTCAGGAAATTTTTGACTCTACCTCGTAATTGGCTGAGTATGAAAAAGTTAATAAATTTGCAAACAGTAAAATGTTAAAGATTTACTTTTAGCAAAAAACTGAAAGCAGTAACACTTATTTTTGTTTATAAATAAAAAGTTTATTTATGAGCTTTTGGGAACCATAATTGGAGGAAGACGTGGATAATTTCCCAGAAAGAAAATATGATGGCTAGTTCCTTGTAATATGTTTATTGCATAGTTCTCACATAAGTCAATGTAATACTTCATAATACATACGTATTTCCTTTTTTTAAGATTATATTTTAGTCTATTTATACATTTTGTGGAATGTTTTAATTTTATTTTCTTTGGCTCTGCGGACATTGCATCATCTGAAACAATCCCAAAAGTTTTGTAGATTTTATGTATGAAATTCACAAATGTCAAATATTTTTTAGAGCACATTGTAATTTTAATTTTTTTTATCTAAAATGTTTTTTAAGTTATGCTTTTTGTTTGGATATAAAAATTATTCAGAAGTTGTGTAGTTTTTATTAAATTTCCACCATTTATAACTTAGATAGACCCTATAGATTTTAACATTATTCATTCAAATCGTAGATAACATATTATATATATGCATTAACATAATGTCAGAAAGATTTCATATAAAAATGCAAATTATGACCATAGGGATCCACCTAGATTTATCTGGTTGTGTGGAAACATGACATAATATCTGTAGTACAGCAATATATTTTAAAAGAAGCCTGTAGAAATCAAAACTGTGCAGAACTTAATAAAATTGCCAATAACCTGCTGAAATATGTCTGAAACAAACATTTTCTTACATTATTCTTGTTCAGAACTAAACAGAGAATAATAATATGGAAAAAAGTTTGTATAATGTTTTTGACGGGAGTGCCGAATCCACTCAAGTACCATTCTATGGCTTTACATTTATAGTCTTGAAAACATAGAGTAAGCTAAAAAGTAACAACCTTCTTATCATCATCCTGTGGTACAAAAAATATCTTAGACTGGAAGTAAAAAGTGGAGGTTTTATGATACAAGTAGGCTTTTTATACCTGCTTATGCATATCTATTTTGTTGATCAAGAAAACAAGACAAACTCAACTGTGGCGCCAAGTTATGTATATATTCTGTAGATCAGGGCAATAAGGCAAACTGAGCCAAAGCATCAGAATGTTTTTGAAAAAAGAAGTACTCATATACGTGCAAAACATAAAATAATATGTACCTCAAATATGCTTACTTTTTGATGCTACTTTTAGTACTTTCGTTTCTAGTAAAAAGGTTATTAGTACTGAAAAGCTAAGTACTTCGACTATAGGATTCATCCATGCCTAAAATATTTCAATTTGTTACTGGAATAGAGCTATTCAATCAAATTTCATAAAATATTGGCAAGTAATCCGAGTTATTTCGTAGGTACTTATAAAAACTGTTTCACTTTCTGACATCAGAGCTCTAAAGCACTGTTCACTAAAATTAAATCTAAAATGGGTCAGGAGATTGGATTATCTTTCAGTAACTATCACGTATCTCAGAAGTATATAGAATGTAATTTAAACAATAATTTGCACATGGTGTCCATGTTTTTCAGAAGTAAATTGCATGGGAAGCTGCATGTAACTGCCATTTTCAGTGTAAAAATAACGACACTAAATTGTAACTCTTCTTGTTTAACAACAGTACTAAAAATGAAAACAGGGGTTTATAGCCCGTAAACTATACAATAGCTCATTGTTGTCTATTACAGTGATATCTTCATTACGACCTAATCACTAGTCAGTGACTACTGCTACCTTAAGAAGTTTGCTGCAGATAACATGATGAACAACATTACTGTCTATTAACGGTACTTTGGCGTGGTTCTTTGACTTGTTTTGGAATTGTAATTCCAAGTTCAATTTCAGAGAAAACATTTTAAATCCCACTTTAATCGGAAACAATATTGTTTTCTATTAACAGCACTTTGGATTTGGTTCCTTGAATGGTTTGGGAATTGTAATTCCACGTTCAATTTTTTAATGCCAGTTGAATCGATGACGCTGCGATCATTGCTAACGCTTGCAATGCTCTTTATCTGATGTTATAGCGGGAAACTCTAATCATCTGCCAGATCGTCTCGGAAAGAATTATATTTAGAAAGTAATTTCCTGACGGTATAATAAAGCACATAGGTAGGGTGGAGGGGCGCGTATAAATAGTAACGTGGGATGCATCAGGGTTGCACTCTCGGGCCGTTTTTGTTACGCGTCCTTATTATACAACTCCATCCGTACATCAGCAAACTTCGTTGTCCCCATTTTTGTTCCATTAATGGTCAAATGTGGGAGGAAATGTCAAGATTTTAAGTCAAATAATATTGTGTTCTTCGTGAGTGAGTTTATAGATTTATTTTCTAGAGTTTACCGATTTTAAGTTGCGTGCCGTACTCGACGCGGTGGCCATTGGTCCATCGGTCGTTTTTAGATCGGTTATTTAAGAACGTTTTTTCTTAAATAAATGTTGTATATATGTATTTACCTAACCTAACACGCTGGTTGATTTAAGTTTGATGTATAAGAAGATTCCAGATAGAAGACATCGTGCACGATCACTTAACGCGGAATCTAAAAATGCGGAGTTCGGCTGTTTCAATGAGTAGGTAGTTTATTTTTAATTTTTTCAGCTCCTATCCTTTCACTTTTCTTCCCTTTTGGTATATCTTTTCGTCGCTTTCTAATTTAGTTGGCGATGTCAAAAGTGGTCGATTCGAACTTTCCCTTGCGACATCGATTGTAGTCATCGCTCTGCCGATTGTTTGTCTCGAACGTGTTCTGTTGATCATCAAAGGACCGATAGGCGACGACCCTACCCGAAACTACGCGACGCATTGATTGGCTCGCGACGCCTGCGCGTAGCGTCCCGGTGCCGACGCCATAGCGTGTCCTTCTGTACTGTGGCCACCTCGACGTCGACGTCCTCTGCTAGCGAGTTTTTCTCGGCCGAGTGTTAAACTCGACGACTGCACGTTCCGACCGTACTACCATGATTACGCTTCTGTCCATGTACGTCAATTTGTGTGATTTTGGTTGTGGTAGTTCCTAGTATCATTAAGCAGCGTTTATCGCAAGGTTGTCTTTCGCTCAAATCAGTTCGGTTCATTTAATGGCAGCAGTTTAATAATTACGTGTTAAAAGCAATGCCAGTTAAATTTAAATAAAGAATGACTTTGTTCATGCATGGATGCACGATTGATGATAATATTTTAAATTTTTATCGTTTGAAAAAAATATAAAATCGTTAGGCCAATAATAATTTTCTCAGAAAGTGTTGAATTATTGATTTTATCAATTTGCAGGAATTTGTGTTTTCTTTCTGTCCGACCTATACAATGCAACTTGACAATGACTTGTAAATTTAAAACAATATAACGTCTGAGAAGGTTTTTATATTTGATTTTTTTATATGCTCGTCTATGTAAAAGAAGCATGAGTAGTGTGCACGGTTGTATTTTTGTAACTCTGAATAAACTATACAGTGTTTTATTTTGTTTGTTTATACACTAAAATATTAATTAATATGTGGTTCCCAAATTTTGAAACAGTTTTTTTATTGATGTAGATAGTCTCCAAAGGGAGTACTCAAGTAATGAGCTTGATCTAATTATCATTGTTGTATGCAATTTAGTTTTTTGTGCTAGCTATACGGACAATTTTGGTTTACGTTCTTTAGAAAAATTCTTAACGTTTTTGGATTACACGGAGGTGTTGAAACAAACGAAAGAAAACAAACAGCGATGCAAAATTAATTAAGTCGTTTAGATGTGAAGGAGAAGATTATAAAATTAATACTTATAATTCAATAACTTCTTATTAACAATGCCTTGCAGTTTATAAAATGTTAAAAGCAATGCACGTAGATTGTCTGACTTGGCTTACTAGCAAACTTCGCAGTTTAGTATAACCCAATATGTTTCTGACATTGGTAATTTGTTTGGTTGGTTAAAATTGGTGTATTAATTTAATTGAAAATCAAACTGTTATTCCAACGGCAATGACGTTTTAACATCTGAAATCCTGTTAGATTTGGCAAAGTTTCCGAACACGTACCCCTGGAATTGATAACGTCAATGTAGATTACTGCTTGTGTAGTTACTATTTTTAGTAACTAAGATTGTACCTTGCTTTTGGTGAATTACACGAAGTTGATGATTTCATTCAAGTATTTAGGAGCTTGTACAACAGTTTCGTACTTCCGCGGTTACGTTACGCAAACGCTACAGACGCTACTCGCCGCGCTATAGTATGGACACTTCGTTGCGTTTTAATAATTTTCCACGCGATATAATATATTAATGCCCATTTTACGTACAATAATAGTATTTGTAATAAATTATTGTGAGATGATTTAGATTTTATTTTAAAAAAATTCCCTTTTATATTGTTTGCCCGACAAGGCTTGTCTGATCACTAGCCCTCAAAGGCTACGTGGATCTTCCAATTTTTATGCACGTGTGTTTAATTTGTAAATGTGTTAGACATATTTTTTTTTATTTGTTTTAAAATAATATTGTACCCTTCATAGTCTTAAATAAATTATCACCATTTATACTCAATTTGACATAAAAAATTATTTCTATAAAATTTAGCAACATTTATAAGGCGTTGATTTTTAATGTTGTGTAAAAAATACACAGATGTATTTAATTTTTAATACACAAGGCCGTAATATTTGGAACATATTTTTGAAAATGTTAATGTTTATGGTTATTTTGCTCAGAGTTATAATTAATATAATTGAAATTATTTAAATGAATGCACTGTGTCCAACACACAAGTGAAACCTTCACATTATTTAATATGATGAGCCTATGTTTTTATAATATCATATATTTTTATATCATATTATATAAACATATAGTATATTACAATACTATATTGCATTAGATTTGTAATGGGTAGGATGTAGGTCAGTGATGTAAGAAAGCGTGATGTAAGTTTAAAAATGAATGCTGTGTAGCTGGAAGGATAAGAGTGGGAGTATGCAAATAGAAAATACCATGTGAAGGAAACAGGACTTTTCCGGACATTTGCCATTGTTCAGTGATAAAAAAAATCAGTACACTACGTTTCAAGATCTGCAATCTGATTTCTTCTTCAGGAAACTAATCTAACACAATGGAAAAGACATTTTTCATACTTCCACATTTAATTGATTTAAAAAGCGCTTTCGCCGGTTAAGGCATCATCAGTTAGATATTGTTTACAGAAAAATAGTTAGATATTGCTTTTTCTGTAAACAATATATAACTGATGATGCCTTACCGGCGAAAGCGCTTTTTAAATAAATTAAATGTGGAAGTATGAAAAATGTCTTCCATTAAAACCTACTCACTTCCATCAAGAATACAAAGCAGAAAATAATCTAACACACTCTAAAAAATTGTTTTAATTAAAAAAAAACTTCAAGCTCATTTCATTAGGCTACACATGTTACTATGTAATATGTTATAATGACATATGGCTGTAGTCAGATTGCTTAAACATTTATTTGTTATGCAATTTTTTTGTCATCACCTATAAGACTGATATAAAAATGTGCACTAATGGTCAACCCAATCTCTTGGAGTGACATGCACAATCATCTAACTGGATATTGCTTATGTAGAGATAAAGCTTCATTCAGACAGACAAAAATAAAAATTCCATCCCCTTGAGTGATATGCTTCGCTAACACTCAGCCAATGAATCAAGTAATTTTTGGAGAAAACATCTTATTTATATATATAAAAGAAGTCGTGTTAGTTACACTATTTATAACTCGAGAACGGTTGGCCCGATTTTGATGATTTTTGTGTGTTTGGAATTGTCTTTGTCGGGAATAGGATAATAAATATTAAAATATCATAAAAGTTCACAGGATTCCGCCCCACTTGTCTCTAAAAGTTACGGAGATACCCATAAAAAATGCATTGCAGCAAACATATGTTATTAAGTGAAAGAGCCTGTTCAAATTTAATCAGCTGTTCTTTGTAAACATATATAATGCAACAAAAGAAATATATGTTTATATCATTTAATTACCATTTTAAATTTCTTTACATTTATAGTTTGAAAGCATGAGTAAGCTTAAGAGAAACAGCAAATTTTGTTACAAAAACATATGAATGTTTGTCTGTGTGTCCTTTATTGAATGGTAAACTATTTGACTGATTATGAAAATTTTGTATGTATATGTATTTTTCCACGGAGAAAGTTGATATGCTATGCCCATTGATGGAACTCACCACCAGGTGGCACTGCAAAATATAAAAGTTTTCAAAGTGCCTGCACATTATAAACTGCAATTACAAGACAGTTACGTATATTAAATAGCCAAACGTTATTTGAAGGCGCTAAGTTATGATGTATATTTGTCTTCATTTTTTAATTTCTGGTTGAACTTAAAGGTTGACTGTTAGACAACTTTATAATATAGTACATTCATGTACGTGTACAATGCACCTTTGACAGATTTTCTTTATCGTGATATCAAGGCAAACTCCACATCGGCTTTGAATGTATAATTCACGTGAACCAGAAATGCTCATACACGGGCAAAGCTTACGAAAAGCGTGCGAAACCACGGGAAACAGCTAGTACGTAATAAATTTAATTTTCATAAAAGCATTTTGTGAAATATACCATAAAATTCTATAGAAAATCAATAAATAGTTCAGGTACTATTACTGTACTTTTTGTTTGATACAGTCAGTATTAAAGTTCTTTTCCTGATTAGTAACAGCTAGAAATGTGTAGGTCTATTTAGACATACAATAAAAAAATATAAATACATTAAAAAGATAAGAAATCACACACACACTTTACTGTGTATGATACAGTAAAGATTGGTGGGAACTGTTTTCTTTAGAATTTTGCAATAGTTGTGTTTGATTTCGATAGATTGTGTGAGAGTCTGGACAGGGAACAAGAGAACATAGCCAGGAAAGATTTTTAGCGAATTTGAGTAAATCAATGCTAAATAGCAAAACGTTTATCAGCAGTATGTAATATCAAATAAAAACTACATTAATTGTTTTGCTATATACTATTGTGTGTTGTGACAAGGAAGTCCATAGAATGAGGCAGACTAACTGTCCGTAATGTTTAGTGGCTGAAGTGAGAAACCTACTTTTTTCGCTTTAACAAAACCCGGTATATTTCAACCCCAAAAAAAATTGTGAAAATAATATATTTTACTACCCAAAAATACCCCAAAATGGAACTTTTGAGGTATTAGGGGTCATTTTTGAAAGATTTTATAATCTACTTGTAAGTCAAGTTATACCTCATTTTAAAGGTCTCTATATATGTCAAATTTTATATTCACTGGTCGTTTTGAAAACAACATTGTGAAAATTAGTATTTTTATTGTCATTTTCCAACCAGCCAAGATTAAGCCAAACTTGAAATACAACAATAAATGTAATAGATAAGAGAGCTATTGAACGAAAGTAATACCTTGCTATTTGAATTTTGTAGGTTTTTCATGTTGAAATATCCTTAATTTGAACTATTTAAAAAAATTGGGAATGTCCTGTAAAGTGACAACTGTCACATATTATTATTAGTAAGAGTACCTCTTTGATAGTGTTCGATAAATTTGGATTTGCTACAATTTTTAATGAGGTAACAGTAAGAAAAAGTAAAACCGTACAAGTTTTGGACCACCCTCTTTATACAAGAAATAAAATGAATTAAAACTTGTTTTCAAAATGACCTTTAAAATTATGTACGGCTCTGCCTAACTTGACATTTAAGTCTTTTAAAAATTACCCCTATATTCCAAAAGTGCAATTTTAGTGTATTTTTCAATGTTAAAAATTATTTTCTTGGAGTTGAACTATGGAGATTTTCATTAAAATGAATGTAAGTTTCTTTATTTCAACCGCTATACATAATGGAAGGGTGGTTTGCCTCGCCCTACATAGACATACCCTAAAACACATATTCAAGCCGTCACAGAATGAACATGAACTTGAGGGATTTTGTGTGAGGTTAGGTCTCATCCTCTCGTGACAGTTGAGTGTACAGACACAAAATTATGAGTCAAAATTAAGATATATTCACATTTTTACTCATCGAGTTAGGTTTCTTATTGTTTAATTAATAAAAGTTTAATTGGGGCAGAGAAGGCACTTTATTGTATGAATAATCTATATACGTGTTAATATGTCACAAGCTAAAAGCTCATATGAATGTACTTAGTTTGTTTATAAAAGTATTTATTCTGCTGTGTTCTCATTGTCATCACAGCTACTCATAAGACTAATTTTAAAATATTTGCTAACACTCATCCTAATTCTCTTGGAGTAGTGGCATGCAACATCATTGAACTCATGCAACTTCATGTAAAAGTTAAGTCTAAAGTTTTCTAAAGTTTAAAGTTTGTTTTTGAGAAACAACCTTTGTTTGTGCAGACAGACAGGCAGATGGACAGACATAAATACATTTTTTGTTGCCCACGAGTAATATGCTTTGCTAATGCTCAGCCAATTAAGAATTTCAGAGTTCAGAGAAATTTTAAATAAAGTATAATACAAATCAAGTCAAGTATTGGTATGCAATAAAGTACAGGTACGTTTAATAAAGTTTTACTTCTAGACCAAAAGTCAAAGGTTGGTGAATTATAACATTTTCCTCTACAAGGTTGATGTTTTCACCAAAGAAATATAATCCAGCAAAACAGACATACAGGTATATTAACTTTCTGTTGCAGTGGAGATCAAAGAATACTCTTGGCTATTCCTTATAACAAAAAAATATTTATTTGCAAAGAGTGAGCTTGGACTTGATTATAAAATTTTAGAATGGTACAATTAACTTTTGGTTGGATTAATAAAAATAATTTAGTCATATTTTTTCTCCTTTTAAAAGGTGGCTTTTATTTCGAGGCACTTGAGCCTTTTGCGCACCCCAGAAATATCAACTATTGCCCCAGCAGTTTACAGTTTAAGCTGTCCAGGTCTTCCTGCGATAATTTATCAATAGTATAATTATATCAGTAATATAATTTTTAAGAAATATTTAATTTAATGTAAAGAACAGTTTTTGAACAATTTCATTGGTAGATATTCTGACAGCACTTTCAAAATAAAAATGATGTAAGGCAATCAATAATTGAGCGGGATGAACAGCAGATCCAAGAAACTCGGTTAGTGGAGCAAGGAAACTTTGCCAACAATTGTAGCCGTGGCGCAGCGAGACGTCACCATGGCAACAGTCCAGATCAATACAAACAGTGACAGCTGTACATGGACCCCTTGGCCACCTTTCTGTTTCGTTCAGGACGTGAAGAACTAACTTACCACCTACATTTGCGACGTTGTCGGACATGAGTCTTCCCCCCATTATTTTAATTTCGTTATTTTATTTTCATTTCATGTAAGGAATGGCGAAATTATATGATTGATACTATAGGTACTGTATTTTCAAGTAAGGGTAATTTGAAATGGGGTAAGAATTTTACTTAATTTTACCATTACAGTTAAATTATAAAATGTCAACACTTATACCTAATTTTCTGTTTTTAAATTAAGTTAATGTGTTTCCACTATTTTTATCCAGAATATCACATCCGTCTAAGTATTGACCGTAACTCTTTGAAATTATGAAAAGTAAATGAAAATTATGATATTGAGTTTAAATTGGCTCTTTTTTTAGGTCAGCTGTTAAAGATAGAATTTGTGGGACGACATTAAGCAATGTTTAAGTTGTTCCGATCACCTTTGTATGATATAAGATGTAATTTGGCAATTGTCAAACAACTGAGCAATCTAACAAAGTAGATGATGTTGGAATTCCTGTAGGACCAGCTGGGGTGCCATTGGTTTTTTCACTAGTTTCAGTTACTAATAAACACTCAATTCTAGCTGCTCACTCAGTATACCATCTATATTCATACCAAAATGTGTACTCGGATGTTTCAGGTCTCAAGTCTTTTATACACATCGTTTCATAATGTTTTAGGAATTGATTGATAACTGAATAAAATGAAATGAAACATTATTCACAAAGTATATTTGAGGATGAAAAAAGTCTGACAGCAATAGTATAGAAAATGAAATCAATGCTTAGTTTTTGGAGGAGTAAAGCTAGTCAGATTAGTTTTTTAACAATATTGTATAAATTATCAAGCACTTCACAACACATATTACAACTACTATTAAATTTGTTTGTATGAAGTAAACATCTACTAAAATTTTTTTACATTATTACAAAAACTATAAATCTGCACCACAATTCAGCGTGGAACGCTGTTCAGGGATCTCAGCTGTCAGAGGGCTGAAGGGTAACAAGGTGTGAAAGGTCAGGTTGTTAGCCGGAGTGACCTTTCTTTGATGTGAGGGCAATCAATACCTTTAGCTAATACACTGAGCGCTCCAGTGGACTGTTGGAAGTTCAATAGAAATTGGCAAAACTCTTTGCGATTACTGTACTTGTAAAAACTTTTGCGATGGAAGAGAGTGACTAGAACTGATTGATTTGTAACATTCTCTCATTCCTATGTGTATACAATTTATACATGCTTATTTTTTGTGTGTATCCCATGTACTTATAATTTAGGTGCACCATAGTTCACCTCCAAAATTATTAGTGACTTTAGGCTTGTTGGAGTGTGTCAATGAATATAATTTTTTTAAACGAACTAGTTTACATATATGCTATTTTTATTACATAGTAATACATGGGCTGGCGAGAAAATAAGTATATAATTAACAGATTGTATAAATATTATACACTGCATTTTGGAATTAATCTACAGGTATACCTTAAACGTAATCAGGCTATTTACACCAGTTATTTTATTTATTTATTTATTTAAGAATGGCTGTACTGATTATAATGAGCTCTGATTTGTTCGATTCATCACCACCCTGAATAGCAGAATAATTATTAACAAAAAAACTTAATGCTATTTAATGTGAATTATTGTTATTGACAAAACTTATATTAGAAGAAGTGCGTGCATAGCCAGTATAGCTTGTACATAGGCATGAGTTGTCTATAATTATGTCAAAAAGAGTAAGCAAAATAAATGAGTAAATTTAAGTATATGTGAAAGAGTAATTTGTTTAATATGAACACGTTACGAGCCAAAATTTATTATGATATGGATATGATTAACTCAACCGTATGGACAGCAAACAGATGATAATGGAGCAATACACTCCAAAACAGACACTGGCAGAAACTCCCCTTGTTTGTATCTTGTATTTATCTGTATAAGAAAATATTTGGTCTCCAAGTCATTGGGCTCCATTTATTTAAATTCATTACAGGTTTAAATACAGTTCATTACAAGTGACAGGGATTGCATCCAGTGTTTGTGACTTGATTACTGGGACATTAATGTGGGTATTTTCAGTGCTGCAGTTTGGCACAACTTGTCCCACGGTGCGGGGCAGCTTGCCAGCCCTGCTTCAAAAAGCTGGTGTGCACTCAACTATTGCACTACTAACTATTCTGTGTTTATACCTTACCAAACACCAAACGCATCTTTATCTTTTGTCATGCTGGCAATTTTTGTTCGTAAGTGTGAAAAACGTGGGGTTTCTGCTTATAATTTATTTCTAATAATCATTTTCTATAAAGAAGGCTATTAAAGTTTGTATACAATGATTATTTTGTACATTTTACAATGTTTAAGCAATTTAAAACAACTTATGTTCTTAAATGTGTTGAAATTTCTTCACCAACATTTTTTTTTATAAATAAAAATGTAAAATAACTTCGATAATTAATCAACAAGTATTTCAATATATTTTAAGTATTCAAAATAATGACTACTTGTTTTTAAAGGATTACGTTTGTATTTAATTTTTTACAACACTTGTATTTATACATTTTTTATATATTGTAAGCTTATTAGAGAAGGTGTTAGGTAAAACATTGAGATGTTTACAATAACATAACCAGAATATAAGTGCCTAAGATAACTTCCATAACTCCTAACTGATTCTATCACATATAACGTAATATAAGAATAATAATTACAAGTCATATCTCTTGTAAAACCATGTTAGCCAATTTTATTCAATAATAAGAATGTAGTCATTCTCAGTTCGCTCACACACAGTACTGAGAAGCTAATACACTGCTAAATATGTACAACAATTAACAACCGTATGAAAAATCACACATATTTTCTTCAGAAATGTTATATAAAATGGATTTAAAATAACAATCTTTTTCAATACATGAGCAATTAAAAACTTTTACGTTTACGTTTCAGTAACGCATACTTTGATGTTTTATTAAAAGCATCTATACATTTCACAGACTAGTACCATCTGCTGTGTTTCTTTTTTAACTGGTCTTGATTTTACTTTATTTGTAGGTCCGGAATTTTCAGTAAACTCAAGTAAATCATACTGTGAATATTTCCACATTAAGTTGTATAAATTATGTATCTATCCTCAAACACACAGATATTTTTTACTTTTTTTTATCCTTCTTACAAGTAAATAAGACAATCCTCCCTGTCATGTAGCACTCTTTATCAGTACCATCAATCTCGTACTGTACCAATTCTCTCCCTGATAAGATCCTGTGTAGAAAATGGGAAACCACTGTTTAAGAGGAAGCTAAGGCACCTACTGGTGCAAGGAGCCTACTACTCTGTTGGCGAGTTTGCGGATCATGAGGATTAATCAATTCTGTTGGGTTGGGGGTGCCATTATGTGTAGCACTTTAGCTTTTTGCCTTATAAACTTCTTGCATTCTTTGTTTAGATTAATTCTAATTCTTATAAATTATTTATAAGCATTAAACAATTGATTTTTTTATTTTTAAGGGTACTTGTTTGTTATTTCTATTGTTTTGTTACGTTTACTTATACTCGTATATATTTTAATTGATATGATGTGCGCCATACAATATTGTAATTGTCTACAGCAATAAAGCTATTATTATTATTATTATTATTATCCTCGCACAGAGCAGTGGTCCATGAGGAAGGACATTATAAGGTTTAAAGAGGATCACCCTATCCTTTTATTAAAAAAGATTTTACATATGTCAGTTGGACAAAATCTGAAATTGGCATTACACTTCAAAGCTATATAAAGAAAAAATATTTTATAGTGGGATAATTTAATACACTCTTACTACAAAATAAGTCAGCACCGTATGAAACGGGTCAAAAAGTTGACTTTCCACTCGATTTGGCTAATCTATACTTTGTCTGCCGAAGCTTGGAAGTTTTTCAAGAACAATGGTCAATTATTAATGAGTGTACTTTGAGAGAACTTTGTATACCAAGTCAGGCGGTTTGTTTCCCTGACAACTTTTGTTCTTAATGAAGTGGAAGAAATTTGTTGGGAGTCTTTTCATCTAGCTTTATTCAACAGCGGCCTTGGAAACGCCTTACGCAGCTGTGCTCTTCTGAACCTTAATTATTACATTAATTAAGGGGATTTATCTTAATAAAATAAAACCACTGAAAGAATACAGCAGTTTAATAAAATTCATTTTATCATGAATAATTCATTGGCTTATTTATTTGCAACTCACCATTGCAAACTTAATTATTAGTGATTACAAATTTCTCAGGAATCTTAAATTTTTTTCATAGATTCTCAATTACTTAGGTTTTGCTACTTAGTGTTTATCACAATGTAGTATTTATCTGTGATGTTAATTCAAACCTTTTCTCTGCAGTGGGGTGAATTTAATGTTCATTAAATAGTCTCAAAAGATATTATTGTTATCATTCTTGGTGCAATATTTATGAAAACGTTTTGAATGCAATTTTAAATCTAGCTGCTCAAAGTTGGTAGTGCCATTCATATACAAGTCTTACCGTTCTTGTACCATCTATGTAGGATTATAAGTAAGTACATGATATAATGAGCTATTTCATTATTTGTGTATAAAAAGATATTATTTTTATAATTAGTTACTAATTAACATTTTATCTCAGGACTGATTTGGTAAATTATAAGGCATCAATGAATACACACACAATTTATTGAAATTTTGAAGTTATTTGTTGAAATTGAATTAAAAGTTCATATAAACATTTGAATTGTTATTTATATTAAGTCAAGGTATTTAGAGTAGAACAAAGTCCAAATTACTATATATAAATTTAGCCTTTAGATCCAAAAACATGTATATGGTTGAAAATTTCAGTGTTATACAACAATCCAATTTTAGAATTCTTTACAAATGTTACATTGTGACTAGTTGAATGTATAAAGCGTCTTTATTTTAAATATAAGAGAGACGTGTCGAGTATGGATGAATGTCTATAAGATCATGCTGTTACAACACAATTACACAGAAAAATGATGAAATTTTTTCAACGTACAACACTGCCAAAGGTTGCAAGTGTAACGATTAAAACTGTATTTCAAGTAATTAATGTTCTGTAACAATCCGAATTACTTTAATGTACTTAAAACATTTGTATAATTATTAACTTATTCTACTTTATATTATTATAATACTTTTGTATTACGTTTCCTTCATCAAAACATTGCATTTAGTTGCTTATTTGTGCTTCTCAAACATTCTATGTCATAGACGCAAAGTTTTTCAAACCGCCAAATACTAATATTAATAATTTTTAAACTATTATTTGTGGATAAAATCCTAGAAAGAATGGGGGTGGGGGGGGGGGGGGGTGGGGGGGGGGGGGGGTGGGGGGGGGGGGGGGTGGGGGGGGGGGGGGGTGGGGGGGGGGGGGGGTGGGGGGGGGGGGGGCATTTAACAAATAAACTTCGAACTAAAAAGAATACTAAAACGCTCAATTACAAAATTATACATATTTTATAATTTTGGGTGTTTTTAAGTTGTATTTTTGTAATAAGGTATGTTGCTGGTATACTTGGTAGAAGATTAGCTGAAAATTTAAAAACTTGGTTCTTATAGGACTAACTTGAGTTGTTTATCACAGCCAACTCTTGAATGTAAGAAAATGGATCAAAGGTCAGGTCAAGACAGATTCAGCCACCGCTGTTGAATAAGTAATCATTTCTATTCCATCAGCAGTGGCCTACTTGCATGGCTTCCAGCTCATTACCTCTCCTACCCCTCGACTCTTTTTCACCTTCATTACTGTTCCTTTATATTAGAATAAAACACTATTTGTTTGGATTGGTAAAACTTTGTAAGATCCTAAATCTAAATGTAGTTAAGATTAATAAATATGCTACACTGTTGTATATTTTCAGAATTATTTTTGGTAAAAGCATGAATCAGATTTTTGTTTTAAAGTTTGCTAATGACGATAGAAGGTTTGAAGAAAGGATAAAAGGAATTCGAACATTTACCATTGTTATGTTACAAAATGTATAACACAACATTTCGAAAGATTGAAATCTTCTTCATCAGTTGAGCTTATAATTAGTTAGCATATAAAAAGAAAAATTCCTTTTTCATGAACTAATTATAGCCTTACCTGATGAAGAGGATAAATTTCAATCCTCGCAATGTTGTGTTATAAATTTTGTAAGATATAACAATGGCAAATGTCAAAATTCCTATTATCCTTCCTTCAAACCTTCCATCGTCAGTAACAAACTTTCAGTCCTCCAAATGTTGTGTTACACACATTTTGTAACATATAATGATGGAAAATATTCCAATTCCTATTATCCTTTCTTCAAACCTTCCATCAATATTAACAAACTTTCAGTTCTTGAAATGTGTTATACATTTTGTAACATATAATGATGGAAAATTTTCCAATTCCTATTATCCTTTCTTCAAACCTTCCGTCGTTATTAACAAACTTTCAGTTCTTGAAATGTTGTGTTATACATTTTGTAACATATAATGATGGAAAATTTTTCCAATTCCTATTATCCTTTCTTCAAACTTCCATCGTTATTAACAAACTTTCAGTTCTTGAAATGTGTTATACATTTTGTAACATATAATGATGGAAAATATTCCAATTCCTATTATCCTTTCTTCAAACCTTCCGTCTGTTATTAACAAACTTTCAGTTCTTGAAATGTTGTGTTATACATTTTGTAACATATAATGATGGAAAATATTCCAATTCCTATTTTCCTTTCTTCAAACCTTCCATCAATATTAACAAACTTTCAGTTATTGAAATGTGTGTTATACATTTTGTAACATATAATGATGGAAAAAATATTCCCAATTCCTATTATCCTTTCTTCAAACCTTCCATCGTTATTAACAAACTTTCAGTTCTTGAAATGTTGTGTTATACATTTTGTAACATATAACGATAGCAAATGTCCGAATACCTATGAACCAGTTGTTCAACTGAATGGTTGTTGAAATTGTATCATACTGTCAGACACACAAAAATTAGGTTTGAAACGGTGAAAAATAACACATCTTGCATATTAATATTTCAATAAGGCGAGCTTTAATAATAATAATTTATTAAAAGATTAGCGGTGAAGCTCTACACAGCCATTGAACTGCATAAGTAGAGCTACACTAAGCTACACGGAGACAACAAAGCTACTACAGTAGTTAATTACTCAGGGATTAAGTGTGCCGCAAACAAAGACACAGCATCCTACCTACCGCCTCTCTACACACACTAACAGTCTCATTGTGGATATCTTTAACTAGCCTCTTTAATTGATTTGTAACCACAGAAAACATTAAAATGGATTTACTAGAGAAATATACACAAAATCAGGCTTCTTATTTCTGTCTGTATTGATTAAAACTTTCAACCTTAACACTTAGAAATGAAATAAATTCTTTTACTACTACGATCTTGAAAACATTTTCAAATTAAGAGATCCATTATAAATGTGTAATCTTACATTTCATCAGGTATAGATTTCAAAACTGATGCATAAATAAAAACAATAGATACTATTAATGCAAAAATATTTATAGATATACTTGTAAAACATTTTATAAAGTTGATTTAGTTCTCAAATTTACAATAAATAACTAAATAAAAACATATGAGAGGGAGCAGATGAGAAGCAAATGAGTAACTTTAAAACATAACAAATAAGTTAATTTGTATGTTTCAACAATAACGTAACCAAGACAAAATTTGGGCAGGGGGGTCCAGACAACTAATATTTTCCCGTAGTAGACAGAGAGTAAGGCCCCATTTTTTTCCTTCCAAAGTTTTTGACCCATTTCTTTCTTGAGAAAAACCATTCACCAGTACATTTCAGTAATACTGAATTATTTAAATAATAATAATCATTTACTAAAAAAGTAATTGAAAAAAATTGAAAATTTGGGGGTATGGGTCCCTTGGATCCCCTTGCTGGATATGTCCTTGTATTTCAAATGAAAACATCAAAATAATTTTTTAATATTACACAACCATTTTACTTATATAATAATCCATAAAAATCACTTAAGATTTTTAGTCACAATTAAAAAACCTGACAGATTGTGTATTTTAATAAAAAGAATAACAATTTTCACAAAGTTTGATCAGTTATATGTTACATAACAGATTTATAAAACAGTTAAAATTATTAGTTCTGTTACATATATTAATTGATTATATTTTAGAAATGCAAGCACTGCCACTTTCATACATTTTGACATAAATTATAATCCGTTTTAATTTAAAACTGCTGAATTTTGAGATTTAATAATTATACATTATTTTTTTACAAAATGAAAAGATTCGATAAAATGTACTACTTGCTTATAATTTGTAAGTTTTATACTGCTATATGTGAAACTGAGTTCTAACGTAATTACATTAACTGAATTACTTTCTTGGGTGCCTTCAATGTCCAAAGTACTTTACAATACACTGTTGTATGCATTTTGCATATTATGAATTTGAAGGGGCTACAATGAATTCAACAATGATTCATTAATTGTTGAGAAAAACTTACTGTAAAGTATCAGTTCCGATATCTTATCTGATAAATAAAAAAATTTAATGCAAATAAGTTTTAACAAAATGTTAAAATTACTCAAATCAATAAAAAATTATAAAACATTTTGTCTATACTGTACTTCAATAGTTATTTTAAAATTGTTGAAGAGTTTCCCATTAATTATAATTAATGTTAATTAACAAATTATTATAAAATTAAAAGTATTTATATTATTTATTATTAAAATTATGATGTACTCTCTTTACTCCTGTAGCCACTCAAACCAAGTGGGGCTTTCCTCTTAAGCTGACATACATCCCCGGTACAATAAGGGTTAGTTTTGGGGGATTTGTGGGAATACAGATACAGATACAGATAACTTTATTCATGAGCTTCAAGCACAGAATGGTGTCAAAATTTTTATACAACGCTTCTCAGCTTATATTTTGACACTTTTTAATGTTCCTGTGAAAACTGACATAGACTCCCAGTACTACAAGGGTTAGTCTTTGGGGATGCGTGAGTATTCAAAGTTTCTCAGCTTGTTTGATACTTTCTGATGTTCTTCTCAAGCTGCCTTAGATTTCTGGTACTAGAAGAGTTAGTCTTTGGGGATGTGTGAGGATGCAACGATTTATCAGCTTGTTTTACCCTCACCTAAGGCTATTTTCAATTTGAATGCACTTTCACTGATATTTTTCATAAATATTAAGAGGTTAACATTATAAATATTTTTCAAACTATTTATTTTAATAGTTACTTACTAGGAAAATTGCAATAATAGAACACTACATTAATGAGAAGATAGTCAATACGATTGCTTGTTTTGAAATAGAATAATTACACTGTAATTCACTGCATAAAGGTAATTCAAAAATGTTTCCCTTTAATTATACTAAGTTAAATTAGATCAATTTTTAATTCTTCATCAACTAAATGACATATTTGAATGTTTAAGCATTTTTAAATGACTATGAGTGTTATTTCACAAGTAACAGCCGTTTGGTTATTTTAAAAAAATCACTCAATCAGATTAACATATTTTATTATATATTTGAAAAGTACATATTTTCTTTACTTCTATACGTAATTGCGAAGATTTATCGTCATCAAAACGCTGAAAGTCAAGCCAGTAGTCTGGAATTTGGTGGAAATTTATTCAAATGCCCAGAGCATATGAAACGTTGATCTTCTCTAACTGTTTTGTTGACTTTGACAACAAATTCATCACTCACCACTGATGACATGCCACTCCTTTCTTCATCGTGGATGTTTGTTTGTTCATTAACTTTTAAACAAACAAATCCATCCACCTACACTCCTTCTACCCACAATGTTTGGCCCATAAACAGCACAAAGTACCCAATGAATAACTACCGTTGAATATTGTTTTGCTCTAAAAAATGTAATTACAGCATACACTTTGCATTTGGCGGGAAACTCGACTGCAGCACATATTTTGCAAAAACTATAAAAAGTAATCGAGCACTTGTACAACCTTTTCATTATATGGATTTTTATGTATGAATGATGCTAACTGGTCGGCTACGTGCGTGCGTCAATGTAGGAGAGAGAGGGCACTAACCCCAATAATAACAGTACTGTACACAAATGCGGTTACTTGTAAAATAGTCCTCGTATACCATACAGAAATTTAGATACTTCAGTACTTTTTATCATCTTTGTTTATTTCTCTCACATATATATTAGAATGAAGTTAGTTAAATTATTTATATAAAATACTGCTACTTCTTTATTATCATACAAATAGTGTATAATGATTTGTCAGTATTTTTGTACATAATATGAACGTTTATAAAACAATAATGCCACTCTTAAAGAAACTTTTATAGAATTTTCTACTATGTTTTACTTTCTTCCAGAAAGGTTTTTGGGTTCTTTAAAAAAAACTGTTGCTAGCCAATAATATGTAATTCCTGAAAAAATATATGCTCAATTTTGGTACAAATAGAATTATTTTCAATAATACCGAAAATGCAATAATATGATATATAATTTTAATTAGAAATTGTGGGAACACAATATTATTTAGACATAGCAACGATGTTGTCACATATAGAGGAAGAATTGAACATAATTAACTGCATAAATAAAATCAAGAAACAAAGTCAGAGGTTTTAATGGTTGTGTTTAATGTGTAAAACTGGTCCCAACATTGATTTAACGCTTCTCATCTCATTTGAAAGAAAATGTACAAATGTTATCTCTACAAGGAAAACAACTACTCCCAGTATTTCAACATGATGATAACTGCAAAATATTTATCTAAATTGGGAATTACGTTTCAGGGAAATGAGCCGAAATGTTTTATGAGAAATATCAGAAGCAGAAATATCAAACTATTACGATATTATCAGACAGCAATGCCCAGATATAAAGTTCCCAGTAGGGACTCATTACACAGTGTTCTGGGAAACACAATCTCACAGTAATGACCGCTACTGGGAACCCATCCAGGGGTTATTGAGAGACTGATTGGGCAATCCTCTGTCATTGTGCACTGGACTATCATTGTAACGGGAAAGCAACAAACAACTCAATTCTATGGGGTGAATTGATCAACCTTTTGAATAACATTATTTTGTTTCAATTAAAACTTGTGTTATTCCTGTTAAATTATGGTCCAGTTCTAACACGATATAAAAATTGATTTTAACTGTTTAGTTTTAATAAAAGTATGTATTTTTAAGGGCTCAAAACAATTTTCTCTACTGAAAGTTTTTTTATCAGTAATTCAATAAATAAAATATTACATTCGTCAGAAAAAAATGTTTACATATTTTGCTACCACTATGAAGTTAGCAAGAGAATTTTAGATTTTTAATAAGGCCCATTATATTAACGCTCTGGTTGTTCACAATAAAAAAAGTTTTCAAAAAATGTCCAGTTTTTAAACATGTGTAATACCCAAAACTGTTCAGCTCAGATTGATTTTTTTTTGTAACTTTTATACATCATAATATCTGGTAGAAAATGGTTTTGTTCCTCAGCAAATAGAATTGTACTAAAGAGGAAAAAAATCAAGCATATAAAAAAGTATATACTACTTTTCAAATGCTTATTAAAAATTGATGTAAAAACATGGTTATTCATAGTTATAATATATTTGCTTTTTTTAGTTTGTAGTTATAAAACATATCTTCTTTATTTATTACACTGATAATTGAATACTTAAAAAATATATATAATCATGAACAAGAGCTTAAAATTTGGAGTCATTTGGGTAAAATATGTCAAACTTATAAAAAAGGATGGCCCGCGCAAAGCCATCCAAATTACTGCAAATTTTTACAATCCTGTATGGAAACATATAGGAAAGTGTAAATCGTTATTGTCATTGTGAAGAGAATTTAATTCTCTAACCTTTCGTGTATAGATACGCTATTTTAACGAAAAAATAATGTTACAGAAAAATAATTATTCTATAGTGAAAAACTGCAAAAAAAATTTTTGGAAAAAAGCAAATAAAGATATATTGTTGCAAAACAGCCAAAGGGTTAAACAGTCTATTAGCATTTACTCTCGCTGCATAAAGACATTAAATGCCTGGTAAGTGTTACCAAATAAAATATCCTGTCTGGCACAACCATAAAAACAGTAATTTTGTATATGAATGTCATCCTAAAATATTAAATTGAAGATATTCTTATTTTTGAAGGTTAATTTGTATAACACTGATGTGATGTTTATCTTTATTGGTTAACATGTTAAAATAATACTTTCAAACATTTAAAAACTTCAAATCATGAAACCTAAAGGGTTTAAATTCATATGAGCATATTAGTGGTTTCTAACAAATTCACATGTGTTGATTCAGAGTTATAATAAATTTCTTAACAGATTATCCTGCAACCATCTGGAAACCCTGTAAAAACTTCAAAAAATTCAAGAGTGAACTTTCCTGCAAATGACCTGAGAACAGTGGCATAGCAAAGGGGGGCGGCGGGGTTGGGCCGCACCGAGTGTCACCTTTTTGAGGTGACACCCACCCGGTCTCTCAACTTTAAGAACAATGTAAAAACAAACAAAATAAATCACTAGCACAAAAATTTCTTTTTCGGGGATTCCTCCACTAGCACTAGCTCAGCTCTTTGTATAATTCGGGGATTCCCGCAAAAGAGCCTGACGCTGTCGTGGGGGATTCTCCGTCCCATACTCGTGATCTTTGATGTTTTAGTTGCAACATTTCTCATTTGTTTCGTGAAGTGTGTTGTGTTTTTGTTGGCGATATTATAAATAATAAATGACCCATGACCTTTATCAAATAAAATTTATTGCTTTTTACTTTCGATGGGGTGACACCACCAACTTGCACAATGGGTGCCACCCAAGGTAGCTACGCCACTGCCTGAGAGTACTAAAGATTGTTTCTATTTTACCGCACAATCTATAATACCTGATATATAACCATTTATTAACCTTAATTCCTATTAAAATCTTTCCTTTATTTAATCATTCCAATCTCACTGACTACAGACACACATTCACAATCTCATCTTAACCAAGAACTCTATTGAGAAACATATATTTCTGACCATGTACTTGCCATAGTCATAGAATGTCTTTAACTATGAACAATAAATTTTGAAGACTGTTCTCATGGAACTACCAATTTCCGTCAGCATTATAAAATCATTGAAATATCCTTACTTTCAATAGTCATTTGAGACACCTCTCCTTACTCTCCATCAACAACAGTATGTTAGTTTAGGTGACATAGATCTGGCTCGGGAGTGTACCGGAGGATCCCGGGTGATGAAAGGAATCCAATCTTCTCTGGATTCATTAAAGATCATTGGTTGCATGCAAAGAGGCTCTGCTGCATCAACCTAATTGGGGAAGTGCGTAGTTGGGAGTGTTACAACTAGAATGCAAAATTGTGGATACCATTCATCTTCGTAAGCTTATTATTAAGTAACCCTAAATTATGTAAGGTTAACGATTTATAATAAGAATAACTATTCATTTTCTTCCTTCATAGGGTAGATAAAGACAAAAACTTTTTATGTGAAACATATGCAAAGTTGGGATCCTTTTCCATCTGATGTGTGTGCAACATAGGGTCATTTCATCTTAGCTCTCCCGAATCTCAAATTTTAAAATCTAAAGACACATCCCAATCTCCGCTGCAAACTTGATCCAAATTATTGGGTTTTCCGATGCACCTGAAAAGGGCTCTGCAACCAATTTGAATCCACGCACTGAACATAATGATGGTGTAAGAACTCAACTCTTAAATACTAAAAGTAGAGTTGCTTTATGGTGCTCAACTTCTCTCACCACTTTTTATGTTCATTAAGGAACTAATAGATACAGTATCGTCTCATGGTATCTTACTATTCTCTGATTCACGTATTGTACATTCCTGGCTTAGGATGGCTCCTCATGACTTAAAAACATTTCTCATAAACAGAGTAGTGGATATTCCAGAAGAAATTACTCCTGATCAGAGGCGACATGTTCATTCTAGGGATAACTGTTGTGATGTTGCCAGTACAGACAGGTATTCTATATCAGGACCTTGTGAAATGTGATTTATGGTGGAGAGGGCCTAATTTCTTTTATAATCCAATTTTAAGATGAAAATCACCTAATTACCTAAAGTACCTAAATCACTAGTACCTACAGCTACTGAAAACTTGCCTGAAATCAAATCTGGTCTCATGGTCACATTAGAAAAGAAACAATCCAAAATTTTTGAAAACTCACTTAGCTTAACAAAGGGTAACTCTGTATTAGTTTTTGTACTGAGATTTTATCCACAACCTTCAGTTAAGAAGAAAAGGTACAACTCCTTTAACAGGTCCTATAAATACTCAAGAGTTATAAGTCTAGCCTTGTCCCTAAATGAAAATTCTTTTGTATGGGTGGGAGGGTGCATAAATATTCCATTCTTCCTTACTCAGCAAAATATTCTCTTCTAGCTAATTACTCAATTTTTATAAAATACTTATTTATATATCATAGAAATAGCCTATAATGATTTTTCAGTATCTTTGTACATAATACGAAGGTTCCAACTCTTTAAGAACCTTTTATAAAATTTTCTACTATGTTTTACTTTTTTTAAGACAATTTTAAGATTAATTTTTTTTATGTTGCTAGCTAATAATATTTAATTTGTGAAAAAATGTATGCTCAATTTTCACAACAAAATATTATTTATTAAAAAAAGCAATAATACGTAAAATTATTTTAATTACAATTTGACCCCAACACATATTACTAAGGCCTAGGAACATGAACACTTGAGTGAAAATTGTGTAATCTATGTTATGTTACATTAAAATATGTTAAACAATTCCTTAGAGTTGAAACTGCTGCACCCTGAAAACTTTTCTACTAACTAATGACGCGTTTAACAGTATCTGACATTAGATGAAAACTAGACTAGACAAACTATTTTATATACTCTAGATTTTAAATTATTTTTTACCCTAAAGGTTTTACTCCTACCAGTATTTAACAGAGATCCAAAAAAGTATTATATAACAAGTACCACACATTTAAAAGAATTCAAATTTGTAAAACTATTTATCACCATAATTAAGAGTAAAATGTCGAATTATTTTATTTGAACAAAAATTTACAAATCATAGTGGTGTTTTTACAAGGAAAACTACAGTATTTGAACATGATGAAACTGAGAATTCAAGGAAATTATCTGAAATGTTTTTTTAGAAATACCAGAAGCAGAAACATCAAACGATCATGATATTATCAGACAGCAATGCTCAGATATAAAGTTCCCAGTAGGGACTCATTACACAGTGTTCTGGGAAACACAATCTCACAGTAATGACCGCTACTGGGAACCCATCCAGGGGTTATTGAGAGACTGATTGGGCAATCCTCTGTCATTGTGCACTGGACTATCACTGTAACGGGAAAGCAACAAACAACTCAATTCTACGGGGTGAATTGAATAATCAACATTATGACAAAGGTTCCATTGTGTTTAACCCTATGTCTGTTTACAACAACGAATATTTTTCTACAAATGTCCCGGTAATTTTAAGATGTATAATACCTAAAATTGTTCAGCTAAAATCACATTTTTGCAGTGTTTTACTTAATAATTTGTAACTTCTTTATAGATCATTATATTTGCTTGAAATTGGTCTTGTTTTTCACCAAATAGAATTGTATTTCAGAGAAAAACATTTTTCAGGCATATAGAAAGGTATTGATTTGTTACATGCTTATTCATACTCACCATATTTTCTTTTCTTTAATTTTTAGTTATAAAACATGTTTTTTTTTTTCGTTGGTAGTTAATATCTAGAATGTTATATTTATTGTCAAACTTTTATGGATTTGGCAGCAATACTGGAAACATTAAAAAAACTAAGGCTTGTTGCAACGCAAATATCCAAATATTCAGGAAGTATTGATATTATAACACTAATAAATGTAAATTGTATACTGCTTTATGATTTATTATTACATTAAAACACAATTACGAAACGAAAGTAAACAGTGTTACTAGTCAAACAGGTAATATGCATCTGACAAATTCATCGGCTGACAGACCATAACCAACATCGTATTTAATTATCATTCCAAAAACCTATGAGGAAGAAAAAATCTAGTATTAATCAAAACATATTGAATGCAGCTATATGGTAATGCAGCTATATTAAATATCGTCGGATTAAAACGCATGTACAGATCATGCCAGGCCATTACATTAAACCAATCAATGCCGGTAATTTACAAGGTTTTACCGCGTCTAATATGCCACTGCAGCGGCACTCAAAGGGTTAAATTGTATTTTTTAATAATGAAGCAGTTTTATTTAATCACTATACCAACTATACTAATACCTTTTTTGTGATAGCAAGGCCTCACAAAATAAAAAGTTACTAGTATTGGTTGTTATGTTTTCTATGTAGTGATTAAATTAAGAATAGCCAATACAAAGCTCCATCTTCAACATTAAGCAGTTTTTTGTATAACTTGTTTAATTTATACAACTGATTATATCACATCTCAATTCTTCCATGGTGTACCTCTCCAAGCTTCATAACAAGTAACTCATATTTTCATCTTAAATTCTCTAACTTCTGAGTTAAATAAACTAATTTGAATTATTCCTAATACAATCGTTCAACATTTTTGCGCTTAATTGTGGAATAGTGAAACTTTTAGAATAATTGCGAACGTCCAATTTAAAAATTTTGTATTAGCAGAGGCTAGGTTACAAACTGATCCAAAGCATCTGTAACTTTTATCTCTGTACCACGCTTAGTTTGGATCAAGTTGAAACTAATGGAGTTATCATGTTATATTGCATAAACGCATACAGAATGAATACATATACATAAAGCCCGCTCCCTTGTTAATGTTTTAACAATTTAAGTTAGAGAATGGAAATTCAGGAAATGCCACTGGACAAATACAATTTACTTTTTGATGTATTTCAAATTTTCAAAAATGTTCCCCCAACAAAACTTTTTAAATTGGGTCCCACCCCCCCTTTTTGTTATACTTTTTCAAAAAAAGCATAAAAATATACAAATTTTGATAAAAACTCTTTACGTTAATTTATTTTTGAAATATTCAGGATCAAGTATAAATTTAATATTTTTTTATTTATAAACTCCATCTAAATATTTTGTAAAATTAATTTATGGATGCAAAGCATTACATTTTTTTGAATACAAAAATATTGGATAGTTGTAATGATAACTCCAAAGATTAATATTTTTCTGTGTAAAACTTGTGCAGAAAAACTGTTTCAACACATGATAAAAATGTTTTAAGATGTGAAATCAGATCTTAAACTTGATTTGTAAGCCTTAACACTCTAATTTTATTCCTTCCTCTTTCCTCTAATAATATTCTAAAATATTCCAAATATTCTGTTAGTTAGTTAGCTTCATAAAACCAGTAAAACTAAGAATTAGGATGAAACAAGATCTTAAGAACATAAAGAGTGCAGAGAATTGAGATACCTGGCTCGAGCATGTGGTATTAAACACTCTTGGTTTGATTAAAATGGATGGGATAAAAGTTTTGGCTAGGTCACCAGAGAATAAGCAACATCTAATCTAATTCATTATCTTTAATTGTATGCTTCACTAAGCTTGTTCTAGAGTCTGAAAACATTCAACTAAAAAGTAATCATTCAGAGAAAAATTGTGTTCAATTTTTTTGTTCACTTACCCCTTTTTATTAATTGATGAAATTGGGAGATTAGCTTATTGCTTGAATAGAATTTTATTTATTATTCCATTTTTTGTTTAAACGTATGAACTAAACCTATGAATATGAAAAAGAGAGTTTCTTTTAGAACTCTAGTCACTTTTTCTGTATTAATGTTGATTCTTCATCACTGTTGATTCCCTCCCAAATTAACATACAGTTGAGATGGTTTCATTTTTTGGTGAAACAGGGAGTAATTACCATGAAACAGTGTGACTATTCAACGTTCATCCTAAGTGGCAATTGGTGGAAGCTGCCACTTTTACCATCAGACTCTACACGAAGACACAAGAAGACACACGGCTGCCCTCAAAAAGAAGAAGACATATGGCTGGAAGTTTTACTCGATGTAACAAAATCACCATTACCATCAAAGACTCTCCAAGATCCGGAAACCCTCAACAAGAAGACACACGGCTGGAAGTTTTACTCAATGTAACAGAATTACTACAGCAATATATAAGAAAACTTGCGCAAAAACACGTATCTCCACAAAGACCTCTTATTCTACAAAAAAAGTGCATCCGAATTCTTGCAGGTTTACAGCCCAGAGATACTTGTCGAGAAGCTTTCATTGAACTTAATATATTAACTGTAGTATCTCTGTACATACTACAAGTAATAATGTATGCAAACAATAACAACTTGACAAGAGGAAGAGACCTGCACACATACAACACCTACCGGGCTGCAAATTTCACTTTACCAGCACATAGAACCGCATTGTATTCGGAGAAGCCATCATACATGGGTGCCAAGCTCTTCAACATCCTACCCGAATTCATCAAGTCACAAGAAGAGAGCAATGCCATCAAGAGGGAGCTGAGAAGATGGTTACTGAACTACCCCTTTTATACAATTGACGAATTCTTAAACTGGAGGATCCAGTGGAACTTTGAAACTTAAAAACCACATTTGAAAGATTGACTCAAACTAAATAACTAAATTTAAACCATACTCACTATGTATTTTGTAAAATGTTGATGCTATTGTAATTCTTGAAGAATGTACAAATAAAGATGATTGTCTATTGTCCATTGTCTCCTATGAACTTAAGCAGAATATTGTAAAAAAGTGTGTATCCTTATTATTACAGTATTATAGAATACAACTTGTGCATGAATAAAAACTCAGCTTATTCTCAGACTCCTGGGCGGGTGGCCACCCTGAAAGTAATCTCCTCAGCATCAATGCACTTTGGAAGTTGAATATTCCATTCGTTGAAGCCACCCAATTTTTGATTTGGATTCAAAATATTTATGATTCTTATCATCAATTTTGGCTCCAGAAGAAAAGCAACTATTACGCAAATGTTTCTGCAGATTGAAGAATAAAAGTTGCACATAGTGAGATCAGGTAAAAAAGTGAGATGCTCTATTTTTTATGCATTTATGTCCAATATCCCCAAAGTTTTTGCAGCAGTGTGAGCGAAAGGCATTATCGTGATGCAAAAGTAACGTTTTAAGTCCTGAAGAACTTCTGGCAAGCATTGTTCAGCGTACTAACTTGCTGTGACACACCTTTATCCCTCTAGTTAATATTAATAGCCTACACCAGTCTCGTAATTCTGAAGAAAACAATGTTCACTTTCTCTGTCAATCGTTGTTTCTTCAACATTGTGGGGGATGACTTGTTTTCAAACATTCATATGTAACACTCTCCTCAAGTTGGACAGTCATAAAATGGCCAGAGACAATGTTGGAAATAATGCAATGACCACCACTAATAAACAGTTGGAAGGTCTGCTGGCTGATTCTCACATGCTTAACTTTTTGCTCATATGTCAAATCATAAAGTGCCCATTAAGAATAGGTTTTTCTGTCATTTAGAAAGTCATACAATATTATTTGCACTGCTGTTATTCCTTAGGGATGCTTTATCATTAAATAAGTGCAGTGTCTGTCTTCTTGAATCATAGAGCGCACCTGATCAATGTTTTCTTGAGTGACAGCAGAATGCAGTCTTCCTGAACATTCGTCATCTTGAAGCGAATTACGTCCCCTTCAAAACTCTGAGTACCACCAAAGAAAATAGTACAAAATAGTGCTTCAGAATCAAAAGCAACTTTAAAACATTCGGCGCACTCTTAATGAGACAAACCTACTTAAAAATCATAGTCCGAAAATGCTCTATCATCAATAAATCCATGACTTGAAAATTTATCTTTCCAAACAGACACATAAGACACTGATGAACCTAAATTGCTGTCAGACACTGATAAGCATTCAATCAGATAAGAATGATAAGATTATTGCAGTATGCACTGTCTGTCAGTATATCAAAACTTTCATTAATAACTCTTGTACTTGAAAAGAATGAACAGGACCCTGATTACGTCAATAAGGCATGATTTAGAGACAAATGCACTTTCTTCTTTAACAGTGCTCTAAATAGACACAACTGCCGGTACTGGTGTTTAGAAAACCCGCATGAATATTGTAGAACATCCCTAAAGGATGAATGTTTATGCGGGCAATTTCCAATCTTCAAACTCTCCATTTAACGGGTCCAGATTATCGAGCACTGTTAGAAGATGCTATCGTTCTGAGAATTTTTGAGATGATTGGTTGTGAAGAAAACTTCAACTCCATCTTTCCGCCTAACTGTGCACCCCCCACATATTGCTGTCAACATATAAAGCTCTCTTTGACTCTCAGGAAAATGGATTGGTGCCTGTGAACAGTCAGTGCTATTGCCTGATATAACTCACTCAATGCGATTTTATTCTGTGGGGCCATCTAAAGAGCAAAGTATTTATGACTCGACCCCTGAATTGGGATGATCTGCTGCTTCGTGTTTACTGCAAAGAGCAGGAAGATTATACCTGCAGTGTTGAGGAATGTGTGAGCAGAGATTATCCACTGGCGGTACTACTGGCACTGGAGGGGGTTTCAAGCAGAGCTCCAAAGAATTTCCAGTAAGAAATTGTTACTAAAATATTAATGGTTAATTAATTTAGCCTTATTAAATTGTCTTATCCTAAACTTGTTTTTAATCATCATCCAGTCATTGTAAAAAACTCTCTCTGATTAATTTAATTTTAGAATAATTTTTACATTTCTTTACATTGTTAGGAGTAGGAGGGATCATTTAGCGTTGTTATTACAACTGTCCTCTAATTTTCTTTTAATAGTGATTCTAACGATGAATGTAATTGATCTACTCGTATATTTATATTACATTTAGCAAAATGTTTATGAATAAAATTTACGGATTTTAAAAACAATTGTTAAAGTTGATCCTGAACGTTTCGAAAACCAATGTAAGATGCGGTTTGAGCTGAATTATTACTTTTTATACCCTTCATCAAAAGGTACCATAAAGAGATGTTGCCAATTAGAACATTTTGAGTTTAAGGGCGATTTAAAAAAAAAGTTTAAATACATCAAAACTAAGGTAATTTATTCACTGCCATTGTGCACACTTTTTGGGTATTGGGGCACACCATTATGTGTTGTAGAAGCCCTATACATGTTAACACTGGTTGGGATTGCCCCAGGCGCACCATTATGCTTCACAACAATGGCCAGTTTCACACTGCATTACAGAAATAACAAAATTTCAACAACAAAACTATATGAGATCATTTGTCAAAACAGTGCAATAAATCAGTTGGTGACTCAACTATACCTTGAGCAAGGTGAGTATCTTCTGACTGAGCTCGTAGTCAAAGTTGGAGTACTTAGAGTTGGACATGTCGTAGATGAAGACTAGTCCGCTGTGCTGCGTGTCAACGCTCTCCAGCGCAACATCTAGCTGGTACACCACGCCCTGCAACACGACCACACACCCTCACATTTATTCTTAACATTATCATTGGCAGGGAAACATAGGTGAGACATATTAGTGGAAAACGTCCATAGGGAAATTTGAGAAGGAACACATTGGTGGAAACATATTTCAATACAATATCAGTAGGAGAATATTTGGGGCAAAACATAGAGATATTAAATTTGGCATCGGTAGGGGAAAAATTGTGGGAAGTTTCTGGTGAGAAAAATACTACAGATCATCAGCCGATCTACTAGTAGATATCAGTACAGGAACAAGAAGGGAACTTGAAAAATTTTGTTTGCAAAAAAGATCATTATGTTGGCACTATACGATTGGTTAGATGAGTTCTCCACAAATAATAGATTTTGATTTCTGTACTGATTGAATTAATCAGAATAAAGGAACAATTTACTAAAAAAATTACATGTTTTGAAAACAAACATGCAGGTTACAATTTTTTTCCGTGCAAGACACATAAAATACAGAACAGATATACAGTATTTTATGTATCTGTATAATCTTTCCAAAAATATTTAATTTAGGCTAGGTTGCTCATTTCACTTAAAAGCTAACAAGATATTTAGTAATGGGAGGAAGCACAGCAAGTTTGGATGGATACAAATCACATTTGAGTCAGAAAGTATAATTTGTAAAACTAACAGCATAAACAGAATATGAGACTGATTTAATCAATTATAAGGTCAGTGCAAATTTTAAAATAAGCTCTCACTTTGTAAAAAGTATTGTTTTCCATCTAAAACTTTGGAATAAAATCCCCCTTTGTGAGAAGTGCACTTATTCGGCTTGGTGGAATTATTTTGAATTATTAGGATAATCCAGAAGGTCCATTGAAATGGATGAAATTGAACATAATACCTCTGATGACAAAAGCAACATTCACCACCATAATAACATCCTTATTTGTATTGATAGTAGCCCCAAAAAATTATAGGTACCTTTTCTAATTACATTCCAGAATATACCTTCAGCCCGAGTTAGTCTCACCAAAAACACTCTTTGAAGTACGTTAAGAACAAGTTACCTGAAGTGTGGTCTGGTGCGAGGATAGCTGGGGAGAATGTATCCTGGCTGTGAACACTGCAATTGCTGCTCCTGATTCGTCTCTGGTCGGCTGCACAGAATAACAACGTTGTGAGTCTACTGATCACGTTGAGACTTTACACTATCAGGTATTTGTAAGATCTGTCTAATCATGAACATTACAATGTCCAAGTGGGATCATCAATGGCTCTGTACATGTCTGAATAAACAATAATTAACAATTTATAATTATATAACAATATTAGAAAAGGCGTTAAGAATTATACAAAGGCTAAATTACAATTCAGTTAAAAATTAATCCTGCTCATTGGCTCTACATGCAGCTTCAACGTTGTTAATACATATTTATACATATTATATTACATGTTCTTTTGTTTAATTTAAATACATAAACTTTATTATTTGAACCCATAATAATATTTTAAAATACATTTAATAACGTGTGTCGTCATCACGGTACTACACAGTGCTGCAATTAGGAAAATATTAATTTAGTTAGTTATTTGATCCAGAGATTGCAGCACTTTCCAGCCACAACTGGATAAGGATTTAATTTTATAACTGCGCAATATAGTGGGCCACACATAGTGATCTGACAAGCTGGACCGCAAAACGGTGAGGACCGCAACATGTGGCTTGCCAAGTTGAGGAACAAGACGTGTTCATAAATCAACAATCTGAGAGAACAGCCATGGTCACCGCCGTGGCCAAGTGACATAAGAGGCAAATCATATGAATTTAATGCCGATCCCAAAGAGTTCATGAAAAATTATGATACTGGGCCTAAGATTGAGCCTTGTGGTAATCCTTACTGTACATGGCTTTGATAGAAGTAACAGAATAACAGAACTCTACAAGATGACATGTTTTCGTTTTGAGCAAAACACCTAATAATTTATCAACTACTATAATTCTCATGAAGTTAAACCAATGAATACAAATAAAGGTGCGAGTGGTACGAATGAACATACAAAGAACAATCGAATTGTGTAATCTCAGACTAGCATTAGTCACTTGCATGAATAATGAATATAGGTGACGTTGATTAGTCACTGAAATCTCACTTTCACTTCAAGGTTTGAGTAATTTATTTTTGTTTGTTGATTGGTAACTACTAGGTCTACCAAGATTAGAGATGTACCCCCCAGGACGCATAATGAGATACATCCCCCTACAATACTGAGATATATATTTTCTACATTCTATACTCTGTACACCTGCTATTGTGCAGTAAATCACCTTATTAAAAAAATGTTTTAATGAATTTAGACTTTAAAGTTATTGTCTTTAATACAGTGCAATGATTTCTATATTCAAATACACTTCGTTAATAAAGCTTCATTGTTAGCATATGCCTGTTGCCTAAAGCGACCAATATCTTCTGTAATTTAATATTTTTTAAGAAAACACTTAATTTTAAAGAACTTTTTTGCATGCTTAGAAAATAAAAATGGTTTGTTACGGAGTATTTTTTTATCAAAGTATACTTTAAAGTATAATAATTTAACATATACAGTAAACAGACAAGATAAACATAAATCTAAGTTGCAGCAGTCATTCTAAAATTTAAATAATATTATTTATTGCGAGCTCTGCACACTGTTCGAGATCAAAAGTAATGCTTGGTTAAGCGAAGGTACTGCTGTGGCCGTGTTCAGTCAGTTCACCGTCATGCTCAACTCAAGGACTTGTCACAGGAAATTAATGTTAGACGGAAAAAATTGTCAGCCAATCAGTTCCTGGGACCTCATCCGTGGTCAGGACATGTCCCATGTCTCAGTCAGTGCTCTGCTATCAAGGTTGGTTACTACCAAGGCTGTCAGATGATAAGATAACCACCACACTGAAAATTTCTTGATATCACGAAAATAGTTATTAAATAAAATGCAAGATGCTATTTTAAAACTCATATGCAATATTCCAAGATGTTTTACATTTTTGGCAAGAGTGCAGCTTATACTATCAGTTTGAAAAATATTATTTTGTATTTACCTCAAACGATTTTAATTTCAGATGTTTAGAGCTAGTTAAAAACGTGCTAATAGAATATTTTACAATGTCTTTTTAAACTTGCACCGACAATTATTCAGACAATTTAAACATGTTTTTTATTATAAATACATCTCACAATATTATAAATTGAATTATGTTGTTTTGTTTTCAAAACAGGCTATTGCAATTGTACTCATGACAGTACTTATGGAAAGTTTCTATATAATCTAATCCAATGTGATCTCCAGAGCCCAAAAGCACTTCTCATTTTCAAGTTTATACAATATATAGAATACATATCTTTGAATAACTCGGCTTGTGCAAATTTTAACAGCCCAAACAAATTCAAGCTTACATAAAAATCGATCTTACAAATATTTTGACCTAGTTCATTAGCCAGCTCAATACACTACTTCGTTCCAATAGAGCGACTGTTAACGCTTCTAAAGAATTATCAGTCATTTATAGGAATGTTTATAACACATCCTAAGCTTTTTGAAACTGACAATTTTTTGTATATCAAATGGGTTTTGGGATATTGATTATATGTTAACATCATAAAAAGTAAATTATTAATGTTTCTTTTCTGTCAATAAATCTACATATTGTACTTCTTCCAACTGAGCTGGAAGGACACTTTTTACATTACTTCCCCATTAAAATTACAATAATTACACTACATGTAATTAATTTATTAAATTTATTTTAAAATCTATATACCATTTGCATGTTTTTATACAAAACACTTAGATATATTTTTGAATTTATATAAATGGTTTTATTGTGGGACACACAATTACTGTTACCATGATTTTGACCAAATTGTTACAAAGTTTATAACATAAAATAAAATATTAATGTAAACTATGTTTTTTTTTAAATTTAACATTACATTTGTTGCAATTGTTGTTTTCATATTTTTAGAACCAATTTTATGAGGGTAAGCTGATTACTAACAACGTGTTACATGAAAAAGAACTAAGATTAATGTACCAAAAATTGACACATCTATAAAGTTGCAGTAAAATACGCAAAATCTAAATCTAAGAATAACAGTCATTTAGAGCTAGATTTCATAATGTATGACCCTTACAGATAATAAGTGTAATATGTGATACGGATTTGTAAAGCTCACTAAAAAGTTGTTATTGGAAACTGACAATGCTGACTCGTTTCTTCTCATGATGTGAGGGAAAAGTTATAATTCCATACATACGTGTGTACATTAGTATAATGTCACTCTACATGTATGCTCATCCACATGTGGTATATTTGTGCAGTGTATTTTATGTGTGTATGAGTATGACAAGAGAAACTTCTGTGATTCCAAAATTAATTTTGAAATTGTAGTTTATAAAGAATTGCACAAACAGGTTTTCAACTTTGTATGTATTTGAAAATGATATAAATAATATTTCATACTTTCAGAGCAATCTCAACAAGAAAATGGGGAAAATGTTACTGGACAGGAGAAGAAAGGTGCTGGTACCCATAATTCTATAATTCTGACTCATTCCTGTTCATCCAATTCCCACATGGGGATGGTTGGACAGACACCTGACGACGTCGAGACAATGACACACCAAGAGCACACGGTTGCACCTCTAACACGTGTGTTAGTGCCTGGAATCACCTTCACTAATCATGAATATACAACGACATCACATTTCTCCTAAATTGTGCAATGGCACACGACTGCAAGTTGAGTCTACACACAGAAATGTGAACAAGGTTGTCATAATCACCGGCTGTGTGCATTGGTGACACAATCTTTACACGCCACATTCCTACAATCCCTTTAGATAATCATTTTCGGTTTTCCGTGAATCCACGAACAAAGGTCATGGGCAATCATTGAAATTGCTGAAGCGGAACTCCTGTTTTCCTGTTTTTCTCAAGGACGGCCTTATGTAGCCTGTTCTCAAGTACGCCGTCCAAGCAGTCTGGTAAATTTGCAAGTTGAAGGCTGAACAAAACTTTTTCAAGGCAAATTTTAAGACCATATTTACGAGGGTCGTCCACAAAGTAACCTCCGTTTTGAAATAAAAAATAAACCAGTTGAGATACAAAAAGTGTATTATGTAAATGTTAAAACTACAGCTTTTCTCTACTTTTTCTACATATTCACCATACAAATTCAAGCACTTATCATATCTTTTAACAGTTTTTGAAATTCCGTCTTTAAAAAAAATCTGCCGCCTGAGAACGTAGCCAACCTTTCACAGCGTTTTGAAGCTCTTCATCACTCGCAGACCTCTGAGATGCAAGCCACCGCTTCATGTACGGGAAAAGATAGAAATCACTGGGAGCCAGGTCCGGGCTGTAGGGGGGGTGGGTCAAAAACGTCCCATTTGAACTTTTCCAAAAGTTCTGTTGTTCTTTGAGCTGTATGAAGACAGGGGGTTGTCATGGACAAACACAACACCAGATGTCAGAAGACCATGACGCTTGTTTTGAATCGCTCGTCGTAGCCATTTTAAGGTTTTACAGTAAAAGGTTTCAGGAAAATGATCCGAAAGTTCCGAGATTGTGAAGCGACGGTTCTTGCGAATTTTCTCATCCACTTTGTTCACCAAGTCATCACTGACGAGAGATGGCCTACCACTCCGGTCTTCATTGTGAACGTTCGTTCTTCCATTTTTTAAAAAACGAACCCATTGACGGACTCATAGTGTTTGGGCCATACACCGCACTCAATTCACGATGAATTTTAGCTGCTGTGTAACTTTTCGATCACAGAACTTATTACACCACGAACTTCACACTTGGCGGGATTTTCTATCACGGCGCTCATGTTTTTGCGTTGTAACAAATGAACGCGCGATCGCACGATGCTCTCCCTTGCACAGCTAGAAGCGTACTGAACGGCTGCGCACACCGATGTGAGAATGGCGGCGCTACCCCCACTACTTATCGCGCCACGCCCAAACGGCGGTTACTTTATGGACGACCCTCGTACGTTCTGAGAAGGAATTTTCTATCCGATAGCTGTGCATTATTCAACAAGGTACACACGAAATGCCGGGCCTCCTAATCCTGTAACTCTAACATCTAACATCTTGCAGCAGTTTGCCCTGTAAATATTGAGTGGATTCTCACCAGAATCGTGAACTTGCCGGTGTCCAGTTCGCTTTTCAATGGTTCCTGCGTGGGGTCAAAGTGTACGAGGCCCTCGCGCTGACGAGTCGCCTCGTGCTGCTCGTACAGTGCCACGGCTCGTGCCACGTCAAACTTACGCGCTGCCAGGAACTTCACCGCTGTACCCCACGATACCAGCCCACCACTTCGCCGCCGACGCATACGGTTCACAACCTCTATGAAGTTCTTGGTGGCCTGCAACACAAAAAATAACAATCAGATATCAAATGACAAAAATTTAATAGAAGTGGACCTTCAATGTATGCTCACTAGAAATCTACACAGATCAACCTTTGTTTTGGTTGATTTTACGAGAGAGAGAGAGAGAGAGAGAGAGAGGGGGGGAGAGAGGGGGGAGGGAGGGGGAGAGAGGGAGAGGGAGGGAGAGGGAGAGAGAGAGAGAGAGAGAGAGAGAGAGGGGGGGGGAGGGGGATTTAAAAATATGAGGCAAAGTGATTAACAAGAAAATTAAGAACTAAGATTTTGTAAGTACTGTATCATATAAGCTATAAATAAATATTACAAGAAACCAAAACAATTAAAAAGATGTAGTAAAGGTTTGAGGTCTAAAATTTTAAAAACTAGGGGTTGCTAAAACATTACTTATTGACATAAAAAACAAGTACGTAACTAAATGTGATTTGCCTTATGAAGAATATATAAAAAATAAAAAGGTCAATGAGCTAGTAATCTCAATTTTTAAATGTAACAATCACCTGATTATTAAACAGGGGTTAAACAAGATTAATAATTTCATAAGTATATTTTAAGTGAGGTATGGCACTCAGTAAATCCATTAATACTTAGTTATTATTTAGCAAGTGAAATAAATTTGTATCAAAATGCTGATCTAAGACTAACCCAAATTTCACTATTATACACTTTCAATCGAGTATTCCAATTTTTTGTCATTACAGTTTGAAGATGTGTATGGCTATCATTTTCTAACCTGATATGATAATTTTCACAAGATTTTTGTCAAAACAAATCTTCTATAACATAAACATTTTGTAAGTTTAAAATTTACACCCTGATTCAATTTAAATACATAATTTTTCCCTTAATAAACAAAAAGAGACTATAGGACAGGACTATAGTTAATATGACACTTCTTATTTATTTTTATCTGATACACCAAAAGGTGGACGGACATTGATTGCCATTTTACCAGATTGTTTCAATGTAAACAGTGCTGTTAGCATAAGTGAGGTTTTATCAGGTATTTGTTGTATTAATATTACAGCAGTTGAAAGTTACAATTAATTTGTAAAACCAGTTGGTTCATATTCTCAGAGAAAGTATTCAAAAACTGACAGACAAACACAGCGAAGGATTCATCTTGCTCACACAATGTGGCTTGAGCTTTATAACGAAGTGGGCACTGACATTACAAAGCTTACCCCTTCCAATGCTGCTATTGAGATATGCTGGGTGTAAATAAAGTAAAGCACTCACTCCTCAACAGTTAAAGTTGTAGTTGTAGTTTATTACATTACTTGAAGTTCGATTTCAATTATTTTTTTAAACTTTATTCCTTTTCCAAAATTTGGAGGGGGGAGTTAAAGAAGGGAGCAGTCAAACAACGATACAACATTTTTAATAATCTGTTTTTTTTTCTCCTACATAAAATAGGGGATACTCAACTGATATTACTTTACACAGTACATAACTTTAATATCTATTTTAAAATGCCGAAATATTCCCCTGACTCACCATTTTGGAAAAATGTTTGAAATGGAGTAATATCTATAAACAAACTTTGAGTAGTCACTGGTTTAGCCTCTACAGTTTTAGACTTTATTGACAGTATTAAACAAGGTGGGAGTACACCACGCCCACGCTGTGTGTCAAGTTGGCTGAGGTTGCATGCATAATTTCAAGCCTATTACTTATTTCATTAAGCTACATGTGTCACTAAACCACATTTTAAAATAGCCCCATATTTGTTCTAAGTTTGTTTACAAATCTATTTATTCTACCTCGTTGCCATCATGGTTACCCGTAATACAAATGTAAAAATGTTTACTAACGCTCAGCCGAACCCCACATAATGACAAGTAACGCCATCAAACTTAATGTTGCTTATGTAGGGTGTCCTGTAACTATCTGGACAAAACTGTACCATATTATTGCTCCAGGTCAAGATAAACATATTTCACCATATGGACATGGGTCTTTGATGCTTAGTTTCCCATATGTCTGTCTGTATGTGTCTTTTTAGGTAAAAAATTATCTTAAAATAACTAATAAGTTTAATTATACCACATTTGGTTCAAATGTTTATATGATAACTAGACAAATTTTTTTTTAATTATCATGAAATTATCTTTACTATTTTAAAATTTGCGACCATTAAAACTTTTAAACTTTGAAAATCTTAAAAACCAGCAGTTTTTCTCAACAATTATATGAATAACAATTTTTAAAGAGTATTATCACAAATCTAATGACGCCAACATTATTTAAATCGAATATTAAAGAACTGATTTAGAGCACATTTACTGTGACAAGACATGGCCCCATTGAGGTTCTCAGCGAATAGCCAACAATACAAAAACTAATTAACAGCAGCTCCTCATTTGGGGCCATGTCTTGTCACATTAAATCTGCTCTAAATAATTTATTGTTCCTTTTAAATAATCTTGGTGCCATTATAATTGTGATAATATCCTCTAAAAAAACTGTTATTATTGTAGTTCTTGAGAAAACCTGCTGATTTTCAAGATATTCAAAGTTGAAAAGTTCTTATGGCCGACATTTTGAAATTACTAAAGATAATTTGATATTTTTAGTAACTGGCCTTGTTATCATAAACATCATAAATTACAATATAATTAACAATATAATTTAATTTATTGGTTTTAGATACATTAATGTTTTAATAAAACACACACACACACACACACAGATGACAGATAGGAAATTAAGCAACAGGTTCATATCGTGAAATATGTTTGTCTTGACCTGAGCAGCAACATATACCTTTGTCCAGAGAGTTCTGGGACATTCTGTATAGAAATAACCTTATGCAAAAAGTGCCATCAGGAGTAGGTTAGCTATATCAAGATATTGTGGGACAGACAGAAATGAACTTCACTAACGATTCCAATCGGAATTAAGTTAAGGGAGATTGTATTATTTCATCCTTGAATGTGAATAAATGTATAGAATATATATACTGAACTCTTGTCATAATACTTTTAAATTATTATTCCCAGATGTACATGAATTAATATATTAAATTTGTTAAAAGAGACGTGCAGATGCAAGTGTGTTTTTACTTTAAAATTTATAATTGAAAACATTTCATAGTGCAAGATTATAACAGCAGATTTTTCAAGACATTAATTAAATAGCAGTATTAATAAATATAGTAATCGTTACTATCATCAGTTTTAAAACAGTGGAGTTTAAAACTAAGTTCAAAAATAGCCAATTGGCAGACTGTAGCCTATATTGAAATGACACAAAACAGTAGTATTAGGACAGAAAGGATGCCGCTTTATTATCAGGTTTAAAATCCAGCATCTGGAAAAACCACTTTCGTTTCCTTTAATAAGCTAAAAACGCCGAGAACCGAGCTCAAAATAAAAATGTAAGAGACGTAGAGCGTTTACGAAGTGATGACGGAAACGCTACCCGTGACATACGACCCTGACCTATTTAACTCCTTCGGCCGTTTAGTCGAGTAAACACGCGAATTCAGTAGCAGACTGCGCGTACCTTTCTGACAAATTGCGTCTGTTTCTTGGCGCACAATGTGCGTACAGATTATTGTCGTACTCCGGCAATAATTTCGTGCACACGTAGAAATAGCGACATAGAAACCCACTCTCGCCGCTGTTTCCGTCTCGATTATTAATGAAGCGCTTGTCGCTCGCGTTGCTGGCAGGCGGTCTGCCAGAGCGGCGGGCGCTCGGGTGGATGGGGGGGGGGCACTTCCGGCGGGCCGGGCGGTACACTTCCGCTTATCACTCCTCCAGTCTAGGTGCTGATAGTGATAGTGACGTCATCTCCTCGCCTGATGCCGCGCCACGCTATCCGCCATCCATTCAGGACTGCGCGTGTCAATGTCAATGTCTCTGTCCGGTGAATGGTTACCAAGTCGAGGAATTTCAAAACGAATGGTTTTACTTGAGCGACAGATACCACCAGTAGATTTTCTGGAAAAGGACTGAACTAAAGTGAAACTGATCTACATCGGCTGTTAAGCGGCTGGGTGTTAAATTTATCGGATTTCATGTAAAATGAACTGAAAAACTGAATAAATATGTCCCAGACCTTAAAGGCCATGCATACCGGAGATATCAGACAAAATGTTAAAATTCGGTCTCGAAAAAACATGCTTTGTTTAGATTTGAAGTACACTAACTTCATTAAATGGATAATAAGAAAGACGCAAACCTTTTTTAACCAAAATTTATACAGAATTTAATTTTGAGGAGAATGATGTAAGAGAAAAATAGGCCATTAACAAACAAACACGAAGTTTTAAAAATTACGAAAAACGTTCATGTAATAAACATATATTGCAAGTTATGTCTTATTTTTTGCATGTGTTCATTTAATTAAACATTAATCTTTTTTTAACTTTGTATAAACGAAACTTCGTGCAACATTGCAAGTCTATATACCAGTTCTTTAGGCAGTTAATATCGTGCTGACAGATACACAGAAACGAAGTTTTCTTAGCCCTTCGTCTGATATGTTTCACTAACGCTCAGCCAATTACCTACGTAATTTTTATTAAAATTAAACAACAAATGTTGAGTATCTAAGGAGCAGCGAAGAGATGTATAATATTTTCAGTTAAACTATTTTATTAAGTACAACTCTGTATGTCAATTCACACTACCTAGTTTTGAATGAGTACCTGGACGCGTTAGACGGGGTATTAGGGGGCCTACAGTTATAGCAATAAAACAAAAAGACTCTATTGCACAACCTGCATTTTTAACCACACGCTAAAACTAGCAAAAAATCAGTGATGAGCTCTGACCACATGACATTTACTTGTAGTAACCGGTATTCAAATTGTAATCGAAACAAGTGTGAACACAATAAAGAGCTACTTCCACTTAATCACCAACGAATTCAACAACCTATCGAATTTGTAGATTAAACTTACGGTAATTACTTACAGATTTCGAATATAGATTTTGTATTCCATTTGTATTCAATACACTCATTTTGTTTGCGGGTACTGCAATCAAAACAACGAAATATCTCTTTGAGATAAGACCTCTCTGAACATTTCCAGGTCATTTCACTTAAGCAATCAAAAGTCTTTCAGTTCGTTTAGAATCCATATTTATTTGTAAATTAAATTCGTCTATATTGCATTAAACAATTTACTACATAATAAGAAGTATTGCAAGGATTATCTTATATATATAAAAATCTTGAGTCACGATGTATGTTGCCAATAAACTCCAAAACGACTGAACCAATTTCAATCAAATTTCACATGTATCCGTAATTTAGTCTAACTTAGAAGATAGGATAGTTATTATCTGAATTATTCGCTTATGTCGTGAATATAAACGAATAAAATGAAGAAAAGTTTTCAAAGCGCCTGCACATTATAACCTGCAATTACGAGATAGATACGTATATTAAACAGTGAAACACTATTTGAAGGCGCTAAGTTATGATGTATAATTGTCTAAACTAAATTTTTGGTTGAACTTAAAGGTTGAGTGGTAGACCACTTTGTAATAAAATACATTATGCATGTACAATACATCTTTGACATATTTTCTTGATCGTGACATCAAGGTAAAATCTACATCGGGGTTGGAAATATAATTTACTTCAACCAGAAATGCTCATACGCGGGCAAAACTTACGAAAAGCGTGCGAAGCCGCGGGAAACAGCTAGTTCTTTAATAAAGACGTAAGTCTAATCAAATAAAAATAAATAATGCTGTCCAGTAAACTATTCTGACATATCAAACGTAAAATTGCAGAGACAATTTATACTATTCAGATTTACTGTCATCCCTGTGGAACAAAAACACTCCAATAGATAGATATGACCTGACTCAATGATTGCGATTTTTTAAATCGAGGTTTCAATTGTTCGGGGTGACCGAATTGTCTGATCTGAGACAGCCAGAATGTCCATTTTGAATATGAAGTACACAAATTACGGAAAAAATTTGACAAAATGCACTAACTACTACTATTATTATTCAAGGATAATAAGGAAAACCTTATAATTAAAAAAAAGAAAATACTGTACTCTAAAGTAGTCAGCGTGAAATTGTCGAAAATCTAGAAGTTTATGATACAGAAGACATCAAGGTAGTTAGGGTATCGTTGATTGTTAAGCTCCTGCCAATCACGATAAAGCTCAGTCAGTTTCAACTCATCTGTATAGACGAATGCTTATTATTGGCAGTTTCGGTTTAACATTATGTTGACTTAAGATGGCTGTACATAGCGAAGCCGAAATATCTCAAGAATTCAATTGTGTAAACAATGTCCTTCGACGCAGTGCCAGGCGAAGTCAACACTCTCAGAGTATATTCCTTTAGACTATTATACAGGTGTTCAGAAAAGGGTGCGTACCTTTAAAGTGGTCGTGTCCACTTATGCGTTGACGGATTTCGTTGAAAAAAGTACCGTTGGAATTGTAATGGAAATTGCTACATAATTGGTCCCTTGTAATTTTGTTTATAATAATATTAGTTTTTGTTATTTAACTGTACAATTTTCAGCACGCCCCATTTTATCAATATTAAAGCAAATCACACAATTATTTTTGTATCACTTTTTTATTATGAGCAATGTTTGTATCTATAGCTTTACTAGTTCTAGAGATAATAATTATAAAAAAAAAACAAACAAAATGACGGCTAGCGGCTAAACAAAACATTTCTCGACCAATGTTCACAGGACTTTTTGTTTGAAATGATGAATACTCATTCATCACAGCCACAGAAGTTTGTGGCACACTTTCATAAACTTTCCGTTTACAAAAATTGTCCATAATTACACCAAACCTTTTTATACATAGTGTGGTTTATAATGTACATGCATGTAACCATACTGTTTTGTAATAACTATTAGAAATAAAGGGCTTCTTACTTTTTAAGCCTAAGTATAAATATTAAATAACCCCCACAGAATGTTCAAGAACATGTTTAACTCCATAATAACAAGGTGGGAAGTACGTAAAAATGAAGTTTCAGACAAATTTTTAAATCTACAGATGACATATACCTCGAGATATTTTATACTGGGTTTAATATCAGTGTTTAAATAATAAAAGCCAACACACCAATCAACATAAAATAATGTTGGATGTGTTGTGACAACTAGGTTACCTGTGTTAATATGTCGCATGTTAAAATCTCTTATGAGTATACAGAGTTCGTTCACAGATTTATTTATTCTGCTATTTCCTCCTTGCCGTCATGGTTACCCATAATGTAAAAATATTTGCGTTTTCCTCCTGAAATTAAACTCCATACACGTACTGTAGGTCAGTTCGGTTTCGAGATATCGTGCGGACAGACAGACAGACAGACGTTACATTTTTCCACCTCCACGAGTGATACGCTTCGCTGACGCTCAGCCAATTATTTATGGAGAGAACGATTCCTCCTCTTAATGGACTAAGGGCCGTCGCTAGGCGCAGTGTAGCAGCAAGGACACGAACGGACGACACCGGACCCGATGTCCTGCTGCACCGACCGGATGGTATTGACGAGAAAGATAATGAATGGGCCATCAGCAGTGACGCAGAGGAACACGGAAAATGGGCTTGAAAGTGGAGCGGACGCGGTCCTGTTCACACGCGCCGCGCGTCACATTGTTGCTGTAATACGCGAAAGAAACAGAAACAAAACTTTCTAAACAAACGCGACGCAATATACTCATGTGTTTTACAACTTGCAACTTTTCCTATTGGACCATTTAAAACTTCATTCAGCTCAATCACAATGAATATGTTTTTTCCATTATACGTGCAATTGAAAATCTTGCCCATAGAACATCTATACGTAGTCTATACAGTTTTCAGAATTTTTTATATTAGAAGCGAAAATTTAGGTACAAGTAAGCTGACGTATAAAACTAGAATTAGCGAAAGTAGAACCTTCAGGTTACCCAAAGTTCATAAATAACTCTATAGACAATCCATTCAATACATAGGCCCAAAATGATTTAATCAAATGACTGATGAAATCAAATCGGGTAGTAACTTTAAAAAATTCTGCTCCTTGCTAAAATCCTGGCTATTTACAAACCCTGATATCGCTCTTTAACGAGTGCACTAATTTAAGTTTTATGCAACCATTTATTACATTATTTACATCATTATTGCACAATTTTTAACCTGATTCTGTAAAAACTACTACGAGTATTTTCATAGTAGTGTGTGCGTGTGAATGTTTTTTTTTAGAACGGGTGGATGTTCTAACGTATTCACGTATAAGTACGTATGTGATTTTTCTGATATTTGTATGTAATTTTATATAATACATTAATTAAATTTTCAATCATTTTAATATATTTGTTTATACATTTTTTGAAAAATTATTTATGACTTTAGTGGATAAGATTGTACTTAATGTATTTTTCAAAACTGTTTTTTATTCTTTACATTGTCTAATTACTTTCTAATAATCACTTTATACTGTATAAAAATCTGATATACGTCTTTCTTTTGGTTGTAGTTTTGTTTGTAGTCTCTAGCAGACGTCGCGGAAAGCAGTCTGTTGACTTTTTAGGTTTGTTTGTAGTCTCGAGCAGACGTAAGTCAGTCTGTTGCGGAAGTCAGAGTCAGTCTGACTTTTTAGGTTTGTTTGTAGTCTCGAGCAGACGTTGCGGAAGTCAGTCTGTTGACTTTTTAGGTTTTTTTGTAGTGAGAGCAAGCTATAAGCTATAAACTGTTTATTTATGTATTATTTGTCTGTTACACTGACCAGCTACTTGATTTTATGTATTATTATTATTTATTTATATTTGGTTTCTGTGTTTAAACAAATTGTAGAAATTTACCAATCAACCTATTTTGTTTTCAAAGATTTTATATTTATTTTCCCAAAACTAAAACAATACACATATATGCACAAACCCGTCAGCTATATTTTACTGTATTTACTTTCATTTTAATTTTTACGGCACTGCTCAGCGATGTTGAGCATCTTGCGACACGCCATTGGGGGGTTTCGGGTTCGAATCCTGCATCGCGCCCAAAGTTTCCTACTCTCGAATCAAAAGGTATAGCTACCCGAGTATAAAAGTTAACCAAAAACTAACTAGTATACCTGCAATAACGGAGGTTACAATAAAATTTAGCTTGTTTATTGCCGTGTTTAACATAAAAAGCAAATTATTTACAAACAATAACTTACAGTTCTTATGCCAATATGAATAACAACGAAAAAGGGTACAGTTTTCAGCGCTTGCTACAAAACTGCAACTTTGACAATTCTAAATTTAAAAAATAAAACTGCTATCCGATTAAGACAACATTTTATACAATACTAGCAGTTACCCGCGGCTTTGCATGCAATTTAGTATTTAAAAACAGAGACACCATGGGTGTATTAAAACACTCCAAAGATAACTGAAGGTTACCGAAAGGTATTTTAATCTCCTGATCCATTTTATACGTATGTTTAAAGAAGAGCGTTTTGGGGCCCCGAAATAGGGAAACAGTTTTCATAAGTATCAGTCAATAACTCGAATTTTCTCTCCAACAATCCATGATTTTTAATTGAATAGTTTCAACGATTTCAGTAAAAATTGATCTATTTTAGGCCACTGTAGAGAATTTCAAATCCTTAGCTTTCATCAGTAATAAATTATAGTGGTATACGTAGTACTGCAGTATATAAAGTTTAGAAGTATGCACATTTTAGAATCGAATTATGTTAGTGTTCATGGTTAACAACTTCAGATATTCAGTTAAATTATGAATGGCTTTTATTTTAGTCTTTGCGCGTTAGATATAGACACTTCTGATTTGAAAGTACTGTAATTTTTTGACACAAAAGTTAAGTTTGCCTTCTTGGGCCGGTCAAGAAAATATGTCAATAAATGCTAACTAATGGCCATTTTAATTTACTTTCGTCTGAGGTATTTCTGGTGCCACAGTTGAGTTTGTTTTGTTGCCTTAATCAATAAGATATACACATAAGCGAGTCTGGGTTTTATAACAGTAACTTTGTCTCTGATATCTGCATTACAGTGAATATCAAGGAGTTCAATAAAGTTCACTGTGACAATATTTGATGAAATGTAAAATTCAAAGTATCGTTTAATAAATCTGTGTCATCAGCGATCTCAGAAAGAAATTGAAACGAGGAGTGTTTTACTATGGAGCTTACTCTATTATTTCAAGACTTATAAAAACAAATTTAAAATTGTAGTTAAATTACAACTGTGCTGTCATTTTACTATGTTTACATAATTATAACAGTTTATTATATTTAACAGGTTCTTTGAATTAATAACATATGTTTGCAATGCATTTCTTACGGGGAACTTCGCAACTGTAGAGGCCAGTGGGGCGGAGCCCTGACATCGAGAGAAAATGCTTTCTTATTGTGCCTCTACGGCACAAGATAAAGCTACATACCAAATTTCATGTCTATATCTTTCATGGTTTTTTAGCGTTGGGAATTAGTCAGTCAGGACATCTACTTTTTACTATTTTGTATTTTTTAATTATTTATAGTTGTATAAAAACACATGTTATTAAATAACATCTAGCTCAAAAATTTTGGCATTGGTGATCGTCATGGAGCTTTAATTGCAGAAAGAAAATAGCTAAATGTTTATGAAACTCTCCTTAGTGAAGCTATACTAACTAAATAGTGTGTGGCTAACTTTCAAACTAGGGCGTCTATAGCCTACTCTTGATCCACGATCAGATTCTTTCTACATGCGGTACAAGTCAAATTTTAAGATGGACACTGAATAATCCCACCTTTCCCACAATACCGACCGGATCTTCAAATTAAACCATACAGTTCGCAACTGGATTGCTTCCTGAAGCTGAAAGGGATCCAGTAAAGCCTGGAGTTGTGGGAAGCGATGAGGGTTGACGCGCCTTGAAGGGATGGCCACACCTGTGATTCTGGACTTCCGCTTCCGTTTGCAAAGAGGGGCTGGTTCTGTCTCCTCGGGAAGTGTAAAACAAGAGGCTCCTTCTCTATAAACGGCACAAAAAAATCCGTCCTGTGTATGAAAAAACTAGCTAGGCGCCTCCGTATCGAATTTCGGCTCAATCTTTAAAAAAGCTATTAAGAGTACGCCATACCACGTGTCGCGTAACAGGCTTCACTGAAGTTCCAAGATTATCATTTCATTCTCAAGATAATAACAATAACCTATCTTTATTGCGTCAACAATTACAAGATTGCATGCATGCACCATTCACATTCATTACTATAGACATCTTGCATTGATTTAACTATAGAAATGTATAACAGAACTAGAGTTTTTATCGTTTTTTTTTTAATAGTTTTTAATCATTTTCAACCCAGTGATTCAAATATGAACTTTTCAACGCAGTAAAACGCTTTTGACATCAGAAGGTGTTTTAATCCAGATTTGAATAGTTTATAATCACTGAGATGTTTACTTCCCTCAGGCAACTTCTTTACAAGTTTCAAATGTCGTCGTCCTATTGTACGATCCGACAGTTATTCCTGCCTCTAGTCTCATATTGTGTGGACGTCACTGCCTTGGACCAACTCGCATTTGAGTCGACAGTATAGGGCTATGTCGAGAATAGGCTATAGAGAAAGGGTAAAGTTAACAATCCAAGCTCCGTGAAGGCATCTATGCACGATTCTCTAAAATTCAATTTGGAAAGGATTGAGACAGATTTCTTTTGAGTTTTAACTACTCTTTCTAGTTTGTATTTAGAACAGCTGCCCTACAATCCCAAGCCGTAAGACAAATGTGGATGTAACAGGCCAAAGTAGGCTATTTTTACATCAATAGAACAAAATGTTGCAAGGTTACGCAAAACATAAATGCCAGAAGCAACCTTTGAGCAGATGCTGTAAATGTGAAAGCCCCCTGTCAGCCCTCGACCAAGGTACATTCCAAGGAACTTGCCGGATAAGGACCTCTTCCAGGAAAACATCGTCCATCATTACCGCAGGACGGTACTCTTCTTCTTGATGATGTCAAAGGAAAAAATGTATTGAATTTGATTTTGAGCTGTTTTATTCTGTTTTTAAATTGAATCTTGAGAAATATTCTATGCATGAATTTAATTCAATAAAATGATTCCACTTCAAGATCATTTTTAGATTTCGATTTGATACAGAGAGTTGTGTCATCAGCATATTGTTTACTTTTCCGTTTTGGATTGATGTACGCAACTTGTTGACATAAATAAGGAAGGGAACTGGCCCTAATATTGATCCCTGAGGGAAGAGGTCCGGCGGACAGACAAATCAGACAAAAACAATTTTACATCCCACAGGCAAACATACGGAACGATCCAGCGATTTTCATGCATAATGTTCCATCATCGAATTCAAAATCGCTTTTTTAAAGGCTCATCTAAATTCCTAGAGGGACCTGCCCACCATGAAACACTATGTAGAACAACTTGGTCAATGTAGAAATTACATTACATACAAAACTTAAGTTTATAGGTAAATTCATTCTTGAGATATCCAGGTGAAAACAAACTACATACAACATTTCAAATTTATACCTTAACTAGCAGTTATCGGCGTTTTAGCAAGCAATTTCCAATTGAATAATAGATACGTCCAAGACCTAATTAAATGTCATAATAGAGACTCCTGAAATTAAGTGATGATCAATCGAATATATGCCAATCGCCTCATCAATGTCAGAATAATTGGACTTTTAAGTTTTAAAGTTAAAACAGCAATGTGAATACTTAACCTATTTAAACTGAGTGGAAAAATACTAAATCCTTAATGATGATGATCTTATGATGTAATATGATAAGAGTGCTATAAAAATATTTTTGAATCCGAAGTAGAAATGTTTAAAGTATATATTATTTTAATGCACATTTTGTTTAAAAGGTTCAAAAGCAAAACAAAATTTGCACGGGCTCTAACTTCAGGTTTAGCGCGTGAAGAAGCACACCTGGTTCGGACCTATCACATTTCACATGCCAGGGTAAACTGCTTGGTTCCACGATCAAAAAATATTTACGTACCTCGACCTGCGAAGGCTGCTGTAGTTAAACATTTTCTACCTTTGAACTTTGTATTCTTCTTCTTGACTAAATTATTCCCGGTGCCCCAAATTCGCACTTACAGTACTGCGCCCGATCAAGAAAATATATACATAGGTTGATCCCAAAGGTCAGTCGATATACTTCAGTCAAAAAGCGACTACTTCCGGCCATTGTAATCTACTTCCGATTTAATGTATTTCTGGTGCTGTAGATGCATTTGCATTGTTACCCCGATGAAGGAAATATAAACATATCTAGATATAAAAAGTGTAATTTGGCCAAAAAGCGTTTACTTCAGGTTATCGCAATTGACGTCCGATCTAAGACAATATCAGTTGGCTATGAATGAACAAAATGATACTAACACACATGTTTAAAAAGTCTTCTTCAGTGAAAAGGCGTGTTCTTAATAGCATTTTTATTGTTACCCGATCAAGAAAATATATAAATACATAGATCTGGAAAGTCGTCGCTGAATCATCGGCACCTACTTCTGACCTCGTAGATATATCCGCTACTCGTAGATTATACACACTCATGTGTATAAAATTTAACCTTTTTCTAGGACAGCGGGAAGGTATAAAAACAATAACATATTTCTTTAGAAGTTCCAATCCCATTTTAACCCTGCACCTCCTGCTTTGGTTAGCTGTAATACTTTTTCATAATAATATGTAAAAACTACAAAAAATATTTCAATATAGGTACCAATAACAGGGCGGTGACAATTTGAACATCTTGATCCAAAACAGTTTTTTGAGTGCAACGAGTGAACGACTCAACCAATAAAAACACCTTGACCACATTAATGTGTTAGCCTTGTCACTATGCACATCTTTGTCCATTTTAATCTTTGCTGTATCTCTTACAGTTTCCAAGATCCCTTCTGTGTACATTAAATTTGGAACACACCGCATAGAGATTCATTAAAAAGCCTGGTAGAATGTAACGAAAGGCTTACCTTGTTGGCACATGTTTAAATATCATATTATTGTACTCGTCTTTTTTAAAAATTCGTTTATTCTATGATTTTATCCTTGCCATCACGGTTACTCATAGTACTAACGTAAAACTGTTCGCTAACGCTCAGCCAAATCCCATGAGGTGACATGCACACCATTGAACTCAGTGTTCCCCATACAGAAATGAATCTTCAGGCAAAATATCAGGGATATACTCAGCTAGATAGACAGATAGACACAGAAATTCAATTTTTCAGCCCCTCAAGTGATGGGCTTCACCAACGCTCGGCCTATCATATAAAATCGGCCACCATCTAGGATTTCCGTGCAAAAACTGCTAACGCCAATTAAAACCTTGAGATATTTCGGTATTGCTGGATAACCATCCTCAGTCATGCGATGTCTCCACCGTGTGAACCGCTATAGTAAATTATAGTTGATACCGGTTACGTAACAGACTTTACAAATTGGGAAAACATTAAAATTATAAGGCGATGAAGGACACAGCTGAAGTGTATAAATGACCACATTCGAAGATTAAATGCCCTCTATACCGCAACAAAGTCACTGAGACAAGGTACACAGGTCCTTCAGTCACCAAGTCATCCAGAAAGACGTGCGATGCGGCGCAGTGGTCCGAGACCATTTGTCAATATTGATTGTAATGTCGGAAGTCGGAAAAGATTAATGGTCACAGATAGTATTCAATGACAATGGTCTCGACTATGGAGCCCCGTCAACTAACGAGCATAGGCGTCACTGTCCTGATTTCATTGTTAGTTCACAATCGTGGAATTTGGAGAAACACTTCGTTGCAATAAATTGTGACGATAAAAAAATAAGATGAAAACCAGAATATGAAATAACTTTGGACGGTACAGAGCCTACTATCAAAACTCCCTATAAACAAATTTAACTCATATTAAATACATAATGCAGTAACAACAAATTGACTAATTTTCGGTACTTTGGTATTATTCGGTAGCCATTCTTTTTTTAAGAGAGTTTCTTAGCAGGGTCCTAAAAACCTACATTATTAGAAAAACCAAACTTTGTTTGACTTACTATGCCTATTTGACTAACATGTTATTATGACGATCGGTTCTTGTTTTCTACCTACAAAAAGAAAGCAATGTCTGCGAGAAGGTGGTCACGCTGTCCCTATTTACTAGTTGCCATTAGGCCATTAGTAGGTAAATACGTCCGTACATATTGTAAATATAAACAAAGTTAACTCACGTGATCTGATCTTGAATTTAGGTAGTGCGGGTTGCCATCCAAGGCGTCAGCGAAACTTGCTCTAATGGCCAAGGGCATTTCCGATCGGTACTTTCCCGACTACAGATCACGTGCCATATTGTCCAGCGCGATCTTGGACATGCATATGGTCGGAAAAGTTAAGACGATCTGGGTCGTGATCTGAGGTAGGGAAAGTACCCATCGGATATGAACCTGGCCATTAATGTGGGCTTAGGGGGGGGGGGTGCCACACCGTATTTCTAAACCTACATATATCACGTACAAATAGTAGACATAAGGTTTGGACTTTCTAATAATGCAGTTTTTAGGCACCTGGTAAGTAAAACGTTTTTAAAAATATATCCTGATGTCCTTAGAACTAACTTTGTCGCTGACTTGGTGAGCTCTTACTGCGGTATTTGTTCTCCAGAAAGGCCGAACACAAACGACACACCACGCGAGATGATGCAACTACACAAGGATACTATAGCATACAGATACCTACACAGCTCATATGTCAGGGCTGCTCTGTTCCTAGCGCCCAGAGGTTTCCTTATAACTAACTTTGTCACTGACTTGGTGAGCTCTTACTGCGGTATTTGTTCTCCAGAAAGGCCGAACACAAACGACACACCATGCGAGATGATGCAACTACACAAGGATACTATAGCATACAGATACCTACACAGCTCATGTCAGGGCTGCTCTGTTCCTAGCACCCAGAGGTTTTCTTAGAACTAACTTTGTCGTTGACTTGGTGAGCTCTTACGGGCGGTATTTCTTCTGCAGAAAGGCCGATGGCAAACGATACACCACGCGAGATGATGCAACTACACAAGGATACTATAACACAGATCAAGTATGTGGATACTGTGTTTCAAGTAGGATAGCCACCAAGTCTATGGAGGAAGTAGTATTGTAATACTACACTCAAAAGTTCTGGAGAAAAATGTAATTTCTATATTTGGCTAATATTAGTGAATTAATGAAAAAAATTAAAAACTTTTACAATGAATACTGTACTGTAAACCACAGGAGGTTAGATACTTCGGTGTTCGGAAGAATATAAAGATGGGAATTACATCCAACTAAGTTTGTCACACGTGAGAACTTACAGTTTCCTAGTAAAATCCTATATAGACGTTGAATCACCAAATATGAATAGTCTACTTAATCTCTCAGTAGATTTGAATCAACGTTGAACTGTAGATCCCTGCCATAAATAGAGATCATAAAACGTCCAAAAAGATATTACCAGGGTCTTACGCAACTGGATAGCACTTCTTACGACAGATCTGTCGATGTTACACAGTAACACTGAGCAGAGCATGCCCACAATTCCTCCTACACCAAACCATCTTACATTCTCACTAACTTTCATTATCTAATATAAACTAATAAAATGCTTTCTGCTAACCAATTTTAACTACAACAAACACTAAACTTCAAAATGTACATTTATAAGTGCAGTAATGATGTACCAAGTTTTATTGCTTTACCTGTAATTGTTCGGGAATTATCACGCCCGTGCTGGATTTTTTTAACACACTGCATAAAGTCTTCATTTGAAAAACCAAAGAGTTTGAGGAACACCAAAACAATGATTTGTATATTTATCAACGATAGCTTATTACTGTTTATAAATATATGCATTGGTTATTTTTGCAAATATAATAACATTATAACAGTGACTGGAAATCAATAGTGGTCATAGTATCAGATATTATGCAAGGAACATCTGTGTAAAATTAAGCCACTTCCTGTTTTTTATTAACTTTTCCTCATACCAGCTCAACTTCCTGGTCACAACTTAGGTTTAAATATTATAGAATATTTTTTATGACTATAGTCTAAAGGAAATCTGACGTCAAATTAATAAAATGTATTTTTTTATTTTATATATTTTTGTTCCTTATTTTATGAATATTTTTACATAAAATATTAGATTCTATTACATTATTTTGAACAGACTAACTATTGTTGACAGTTTTGGTACATACGGAATTGTAATAATGCCTCCTTGATTTAATTACTGAATAAAATTCTCAGTAATGTACACTAAAACTTTTATGCAATTTAAATAAACTAATTTATTATTGATTTACATTTACAATGTTAACGTGTACTTTCTATTTGGACAATTTGCTTAACAAATACAAAATATTTGTAAATAATTTGTACTGTAAAACAATCTTTTGCATGGGCAAAAATATTATGTACATATATATTTAATTTACTAGACCACTCAAATCAAATTTCCGTCATATGGCGCATTGTTGGGTTTTCCATTTTTTATTCTTATACTAATATAACTTTTGAAATGTTGTCCCATATTTTATTTCGGCTATACTGCTCTTCACTTCCTTTTGCTGTTATGTAAACAACTAAGCCTGAGTTCAGTTTTCAATCACGACTCTACTCCCGAAATGCCTGCAAGGAAAGACTCAAAGTCCAAATGATTCTTTCAATAATGCTCTGTCAGGACACCAAAACGAGTGTTTTTTTTTCACTTGAAATACTCAAAATAGGGGTTTGGTATTCTATAGTAACTTACAACTATGGTTACTTAGATGGAACAAAGGTGCTGCAAGAACTCTTTGGTGAGGCTGATCCAAACTGAGTACTTGGGAAAGAAGCAATTGATAAAATGCGGCAAATAAAAGCCGATAAGATAGCTGGAGGAGGTGACCAAAAATACCAGAGTAGCAGCAAGAACAAAGAAGAGGAAGCTGGAAGACATGGGATGAAGAAGAGCTTTATGGGACTAGATTGACGATGTTTCCCTTTTGGCTTAATTTCGTGAAAACTTCAAAATTTCAACTTTACTGCATTTCCTTGAAATTTTCACCACATATTCCTGACACTCTACTTTGCATGATATACCTACATTTACTGGATAATAAAACTCTGTATTACGCAGTATTAATGTACTGTATTATACAATTCATAATTTAAAACATTTAAGTTTCTTTAGCTTATTTTTATTCAAAACGTATATACATTCTTTTTACAAAATCATAAAGGTATTTTTATCTTAGTTTTAAGTATTGACGAAACCGAAATATGACAAATTAACATTAGGTTAAATGAGTCGACATACTCCCCTTTGGTACAATAGCTTACCGCAAATCGTTGTACTTACAATAAAAAGTACAATCCGATATACGATAATTTGCGATAGCACGGGGGCAACGAAAGTTCCACATCCGCCTTGGACCTAATTATTAATAGAGCTGACGTAGAACTGCGGAAGGTTCTAGGCCGACTTCCAGGTAAAGTTCCTCCACGTGATGTTGCCAGTAAGTCTGACTCTAGCACCTGACCCGGGTCCCTCCTCCGTGTTCCGCGAAGTGTACGTGAGTCACAGAGTATTTCCTAACGTCGGTTGTGTACAACAGGGCCTCCCGCCACATCTGATGTTATGCTCCGACAAGGATAGTTGTATCTTATATTACTACGACCACAAGAGATGTGAAAAAGTCCAACAACGACTGGGACTGGTTCAAATCTCCCAATAGTTGTATAGATAGACCTATGACTTGTGATATTATTTTTTGTTTCAGACCGTTTATTAGGAAGAGAAAATAACGTTCATGCAAAAAGTATTTCTCTAGAAAGACGCACGCACGCACGCATTATTCTTGTGGTCATAGACCTACAGCTTAACCACGGACGAATTTTGCTCAAATGCAGCGCGCAGAGTGTAAGACTCAAGACATTTTTAAAATTTTCGACTTTATTGCCCAGTAGACGTAAGCCACCGCAGTGAGATAGATCATGGACACCGCAGATGTAAAATTAGATTACATACATCCGGCGGATCAAATATTTAATAACCCCAACATCAGTATAGGAAGTGACCCGACTTCCGTTGTTTTGCAACACTACGTGGTTTTGTATCTCACTGAACTACTCGCGCGTCAATTCAAAAACTCGGAGTCGGTAACCATACAAAGCGATTTGAACAGTTATTTCACAACACTACGTGGTTTCGTATGTCACTGAACAACTCATGCATCAACCCAAATAAACAGTGACAGTAGCTACGAGGGCTATCCAGAAAGTATATTACGTTTGTTACAAACAAAACTAAGTACAAGAAAAAAATTGTATTAGATACATTTGAAAGTTGACACTAAATACTATTTTTCAACATAGTCACCATGCAAATTCAAGCACTTATAATAGCGGCGAACTAATGTTGAAATTCCAGCGTTATAAAATTCTGCCACCTGAGACTTCAACGAGATAAGTTACACCCTACCGCAGTTCCACTTCGTCATCAAAGCGGTGCGTCGCAAACCAGGTCTTCATTCCTAGAAACAGAGGTAGTCGCTGGGTTCAAGTTCCGGACTGTAAGATGGATGTGGAAGGACTTCTCGGACCTAATTTTCCGTCTGTGGTCGGGCGTTGTCGTACCCATATTGCACAAAATGCATGGTAACCTAAGTTCTGCGTAACAATTTCGTGTAACAAACTCCTTGAAATTTGAGGAAAACTAAGTGAGAGCTGTGTTATTGTGAATCGGAGGTCTTCTTTAATCTTCTCGTCGACTTTTAGAGACAATTTCACGGTCACAATGTTTGGCCGTCCACTCCGTTCGTCATCAAGAATATTAGTTCGGTCATTTTTAAACGTAATGCACCACTGACGCACTCCACCGTCAATAATCGCATCGTTCCCATGAACTTCACAGTTGACGATATCTCTACTGGTTTATTGTGCTTAGCCAACAAAACCCGTATTACCGACCGCACTTCACAAATCGCGGGATTTTTAATTGCATCACACATTATAAACTACTATTGTAAAACAACAAGGGGCGACAGAAACCTCTCACGGCTAAATAGCCACTGAACGAAGAAACGCCCTGACATCAAAATGGCAGCGATGGTCCCACCCCTAGTAGCTACAGAGCGAAACGTAACCTATTTTCTGAATAGCCCTCATTTATATTATTTATCATTATTATTTATTTATTTATTATTTTATTTTTATTTTTTTTATTGTTTGGGAAGCAAACAAAGTTCCGTTGTTTTATAACTCTACGTGGGTTTGTGTCTCACTGAATTGCTCACCCAGTAATCTTTACGTTTAAAATTTCGTCGTATTAAGTGACATTTGACACTGCAAAAACAGAGTGTAAGTTTTGTCAAATTTACTCATACGAGATTTACTGCGAAACAGATGAACTCATATTGCCCTTGAATAAGTTCCGTCCCAAAAGTTTACTAATTGTTCAATAACCTTTTTATTCTATATTCTGCAATCTTATGAAAAGAGAGAACTAATCATGTTAGGGCCGAGTGAAAGCGAATTATTGGCGTAAAAACGATGGGTTTAAAACGACATGATTTAACACAAAGTAGTTTAACTTCCAACATGTATTAAAGCTCCATTTCTATATTCATATTTACACACCATAATTCTACTGGTCATATAGGGCAAGCCCAAACTAAATGCTTATAATAACCAATTGGTGAATGTTATATAAAACGTGTATTTCCACTACTTACATTTCTATTAATACTATTCATTACCAATACAAATTATGTTCGACAATTTTGTAGGTCATTAGTGTTTATGCCACATTTGCCCATATTTAAATAGACAATTTTTTAGTGGTTTTTATTTTTTTATTTTTAAAATATTAAACTTTTAATTAAACATATATATAATCAATATTGCAATCGATCTTCAATTAGAATTTATTATCTAAAGCAACCCGTAAGAATATCGACATTTGTTTGTAGTTGTTTATTTTGTTTTAGAATTATACTCAACTAATTAACTCTCATTATCACATAGTACATATACCATGTAGTGGTACAGACAGGTTCACACCTGAGTCTTTCTATGGCAAAACGTCTTCACACACAAACTGTTCCAGACAGTTACGTAATATTACGGACTTACGTCCAAAAGTTGGAGGAGAAGTAAGGAGTCCCCGCGAAGCACGGTGGGCCAGCAATGCAAACTACCCATGCCGATGCCGTGGAAGAGCGAGGCGGACAATCCGACAACCCACACTCACACTCACACTCACACACGCGACGGGCAGCGGCGGATATACGACTACGAGCCCCACATATCAATCACAATGGTCTAATAGAATTTCTGTGACCTTCTGCCTTTCAAAACGTTCCCATTAATCTGTTCCCAGGCGGCCAGCAACAGCTTCTGTGCTGAATAACTTAATTAAATTTGTTAACAGGTGTGGTAGGCTCAGAGGATTCACGAGCAACAAACGACCGACACAGTCATGGCGTATTATTTATGGTGTTTCAACCAATTTTAACCAGTGATATACGATACAGTATTACCAATAAACAATTATTCAAAAGTAATGTGGTTTTCATTTACGGAACGTTTTGCCCAAGTATATGAGGGCTCTAACTGCAAAAGTCACATTCTCCCAATTTTTTTCGAAATTGACTTTTGGGTATATTCTAATTATATTCATAGCTTTGCACATATTGATCTAAGAGTTTTTAAAGCAAAACTAACAGTATCCCACTTTATTTTAACGGTGAAAATTACGTTTGTTTTCAAACTCACATTCTCCAAAGTCTTTGAATGCAAAATTCACATTCTCCATTTCAGCCAATAGGAAGGCTTGTTTGAGTCACGTGACACTGCACCCTGTATCGTTCTGTTTTGCTAATGTTTTGTAAGTAGGAAGTCAGTGTAGTGGTGTACTGTTTCTGTTTTATGCGTTAAATAGCTTAAAAATGGATATTAGTGTAAGACCAAGTGATAAAAGTAAAGGAGAAACACCCAGGAAGAAGGTTCGAGCACCAAACCACTGGAAAAGAGCCCAGGCAAAAAAGAAAAGGTAACCAAAACCTTCATACATAACCTCTATGTTCATAACCTATTTGCCATGTTTCAAAGACCCGGGTTAATTAAGAAATAAAAAACTTTTTATTGCATAAATATTTACTTATTTAACTATATTTAACTTACGTACCCGGTCTGAGGCATAGCTTTTTGGATGCTTGTCATTCTCTAGGCGTATGCAATTTTAGCAAATAGGACTTAGGCCTTTGTTACTTTTGACACGAAATGCTAATATATCATTGTGGTTCTCTGAGACAAGAAAATAGAAATAATTGCTGAAATAAAATGTTAGAATCAGCATATTATTTTTATTTTTTTTTTTGTTTTCAGATATGCTCCGAAGGGTTTTCCGGATTTTCCTACGTGTAACCACACCAAAGGCGCCCTACTTTGCCGATCATTGACAGCCCAGGACATAAGAAGATTTCATTCTGCTTTTTATAAGGAACATGATAAAAATATACCAAGACAACTTTGTTCTAAAGCATATAACAATGAACGTGATAAAGCGAAGAAGACCAAAAACCAAAAAAATATTAAAAAACAAGCTAGAGCAAAATATTTCATAACAAACCGTGAGAAGAAAATGGTTCCGGTGTGTTTGGGTACTTTTCTGAGGGCCTTAAATATTTCCAGATTTAGAATTAATAAAAATTGCTGACCGGTTTTATTTACAAACATGAAATGCCGAAGGAGAGGAGAGGCGGTGACACTACTGGTAACAGATTTGTGGCTAAAAAAGAAAGTATTATGACGTTTATTAATAGTTTAAAGTGCAGTGAAACTCATTACTGTACAAACAGAAGTGGCCGGAAAATATTTGCCTGCAGAACTAAATATAAAGAAGCTCTGGCGAATGTATCAGACCAATGCGGAAGATCACCTTAAAGTGAAAGACAGTTATTTTAGATATATTTTTAATAGAAAATACAACTTGGGATTCGGATCACCTAGGGTGGACGTATGTTTCTAACTTGCCTAGAATTGGCAGAAAAAAATAAAGTCGACAAAGAGTGATGCCGAGCGAAACATGCTTCTTGTTGAGAAACGGGTTCCACAAGCTACGATCACAAGCATTTACGGTTTGTTACAAGAAGACCGTGAAGATCTCCTAATATTATCTTTCGATTGCCAAAAAAATCAAACTCTACCTAAACTTCCGGATCAGTCCTCCTACTACACACCGTCAGCTATATTTAAATTAATTTTTGTGTTGTAAAGGGCCATTCAAAATCCAAACTTGACAAAGATAATGTAACAGCTTACAACGTGGACAGAGAAATGAGTTTTCTAAGGGATCCAATGAGATTTCATCCTGTTTATATGACACTTTGAATTCTATTGATCTGACCCCCTACATGACTGTTCGACTTATTAGCGACGGGTGTGGGGGTCAAAATAAAAATTCAATTTTAATCACTATGGTGTGCTCATGGTTTGTCAATGCACCTGATAACATCAAGGAGGTACAGTTAGTTTTCCCAATGACAGGTCATAGTTTTATCCCCCCAGATAGGGTGTTTGGCAATGTCGAGAAGGAGATAAAAGCGATGTGAAAGTAATTGTAAGCCCACAGGAGTACATTGACATCATAGGAAATTTTGCTACAGTGAAAAAACTTGGCGTTGATACTGTGAACCTTGATTGGAAATCTGAGGTGGGAGCAACACATACGCAAGACAAGTACATGGCATTTTGGTATCCAGTCTTGTAGGCGGGTCTACTTTACTAAGGAGAGTAATGGTAACAATGAAACGGTTTTGGTACAAGGAGAATGTACCTATCGCCTAAAAAGCAAATCCTGAACAAGCAGCAAGAAGTATAGTAAAAAAAGAGGAGAAGCCTTAACAACATAAGACCAGTGACTATTGTTAAAGGTAACAGTGTTGGAAAGGAAGAAAAAAAAGGCTGATGTAAACACTCTTCTACTAAAACATTATGGAAATGAATGGCGACAGAATGAATCCCTGGAGTTTTTTTAGACATGTATTAGATGACCCTGAAGTCGAAGTAATTGGTGACGATGAGGAAGGTTGCCAACGAGCCGAAGAGATGCCTTGTTACCAAATTTAAAATACTGTACAGAAGTCCTAAATGAATAGGCAATAAAACTTTGGTTCTCTGATTTCTTCATTTTATGAGTTTTAATACCGTACCTTATAAATCCCCAGTAATTATGTCTAAGCATATTAATTTATTACTATTTTTTTGTCTTTGAAAGCCTACAATGTTTGGTGTCAAAAGTAACAATCTCCATATCGGATTATTTGCAAAACTAACATTCTCCAGTTTGAGAATACAAAAACTCACATTCTCCAAAGTTTAAAGGCATTTTTCACTATGTTAGAGTGCTTTTAATATACAAAAAATGTTGTAAATCTAATTCGATGGAATGCCAACTCTAAGAACATATAATGGTTACCAAGGTTTTACTTTATTTATAATGCAAGTAGCAGTTTTTTTGCTATTTTCGTAAAATTTTAAAAAAGTGGAGAGTGTGACTTTTTGCAGTTAGAGCCCTCATATGTCCTACCTACTTATGGAAAATGTACAGAAGCTTTAACTAAAACATCATTTAGTCTCTTGGTTAATTGAACGTAACAAATACTGTATTTTAAAATTATATTCTATAATTTCTATGCCACTAAACTAAACATTGTTTTCCTCTTTATTGTGGTTCAGTAACAACTTAAGTTTAGTATAGTAGATATTTCCAAAATTCGCAAAGTGGACTTTATGGTTATTTAAACATGTCAAGCTTATCATCTAATCGGTACAGAATTGTAAGAGGAAGATGATACGTAGATTTTCCTGAACGGTCTACATTTTTACAATTTTGTCCTGCATAAAAAAAAATATTTGGGATAGTCAGAGCTCTTATTTTTGGATTTGAGTCAAAATATGTTTAATCATTTTCAAACTTAAAAACACTGAAAATGGTAAAAAGGACCTACAGTATGTTATTTGAGTTATTTAAATACCAACATATTGAAAATTAAAGTGTTCACCCAATATAGCATATGTATTGTAGCATGATATTGGGAAAACAGAAAAAGTTACCTAATAATAGATTATTTCAAATACTATTGGGTAGTTAGAAGACTAATGTACTTCTCGTTATTTTTCTACGTGACACTAGTTTTAATTACCAACAAATAGAATGTTTATGTTTATATGTTGCCAATGGCGCATTGTAGCGGGTACGGTTGTTATCGCGAGATAACCGAATCAAGCAACGCCGAGCGTGGCTGCTGCTTGGATGGGTGACCGCTGAGCGATCATGTCCTTGCAAGCAATCCGCCTGCCCGGCCATTGGCGGTGGTTCGGAAGCCACCTTTAAGCCGCTGGTCCCCGAGTCAAGTGTTAGAGATGGCTTCTTAGTTCTAACTTCGTCTAGTAAAATAAGACATCACTTTACTTAATGAACAAACTATGGTCATCCAACATAACTCAGTTTAAAACTACACGATCAGTTTTAATTATTAAGATAATTTCAAAAGAAGTTGCGAGATATTTTCAGAGACCTTATGAAACAACCTTGTCCAACCAATAAGTCTATCTAAAACGGTAATTGTAACATTAGCTGTAACTTAGATCAAGTTATTTAAATAAGTCATATTGAAACCATTAAAAATATGTGAAAACGGAATGTAGTCATGATAAGGGCCCAATATTTTTAACACATAAGGCTATTTTGACTCAAAATTATGATCACAAAAAAAAGAGAAACGACAACTGAAGAGAAGTACAACAATATATGTAACGTACAACAAAATGGTGGGGGGAAAATGTCTTGCTTGGATCTATTAAATTGAATTTTATACCGCTTGACAGACTCTGGTTTAAAATGTATTATTTCCGATAGAAGGTTTTAAAAGGATAAGACAATCTTTGTTACAGTTGCTCAACTTTAGTGTTACAAAAATAGCTATAAAAATACTTATTTTTAATACCTTTAAATTCTTAAAACAGGACCAAGCAGAGACTGGCAATTTTTCACAAGTATTACTGCCATCTAGATAAAAGCTACATAAACAAAATTTAGATAGTCAGAAATAACCTCAGGTATATATTTTAAAGACCAGCATCACGACTGAAAAACTAAACCATTTTCGTATTGATGAAACAACAATAGGGGATGATATGGGATTGCAACTTCTAGAAGATTTATGGTTTGTTATTAATCTTCTCGATGCTTTAGAATAATTAAATAGAGCTGAAATAGATTATAACTATTTAGTTTTTTTATTTTCCGCTGTCCTGGAAATGTGAAATTTCACTCACACACACACACATATTTCTTGTAATATAAGTATAAAAACAAAAGCATTTTCATTTAAGACCCATAGCTGGTTTAAATCAAGTTACATCTAGAAAAACTACATTTGTTTTTAATTTCCAGATTGCTTAGAATGATGAAATTTAAATACTTATGTCTTATGCTCTCAAAAGACAATTAAAAGATTTTTCTTAAAGATTAAACACCATTCGAGTTAAAATGTGGTTGGGGCCTGTAGAAGAACTAATTTTTATTTTTCCAACTTCCCAACGTCCCTAAAGGAGCTATATATTTAACTCCTCGCTTCACACACGTTTATTATGCCCTCAACAAATACTAGTACCGGAAATACCATACATCGGAAGTAGATTGCAATGGGTGAAAGTAATCGCTCTAGGTCTGAAGTAGACTTTCATGCTTTCATTCACTTTTCATACTATATTGCTCCAGAAATATTTTAAAACTGGAAGTACGTAGATTAAAATGAATGGAAGAAGACGCTTTTTGACTGAGGAATACTTTCCACATCTATGTGTGTATTATATTTTCTTCATCAAGGAAACAATGCAAACAGTACTAGGTCACTGGGAACAACTGGGAGCAGAAGAAGGTTACAAGGGCCGAAAGCAGATACTTTATGAATGAAATAGGCTTCTCGGACCGAGTATGCATATATTTTGTTTGGTCGTGCATGGGATATTACAATTTTACATGTATGGAATGCTACTAATACTGTAGTATTATTAAATAAGGTATATGATTGAAGGGCCAGCTAGTCGACTCAAATACACGCATCCCTCGAGAACGCAGAGGGTTGGAGGCTAGACCGTCACCTCGCGATTTTCATTAGTCGCCTATTGTCACTGACTGAATTATTTATTAACACTTTAAGACTCATGACTATACAATACTTCAAGACAATGTATTCTCAGTGTATTATCTGATGTTTAGTATCATCGTTCTCAATATGACGTTTACAATTTCAATACACTAATCGCTTTAAGATAAAATTACGAATAATAAAAATATGTGTTTATTTAGCAAAGTACTAATGTACCGTACTGCATTGTATGAGTTAGGCCTGCGTGAGTGTGGTTGTAAAACTACCTGGGCCCAGCTATACTCTATTTGCTAATGTTATACTCCACATCTATGCAATAAACAATCATCATCAGCTCAAACAAACAGGAGGAACAGCTGATGGTCAGCAACAATATGACAACATCGTCTCATACTTCATTGTATTATTTTTATGCAGATTTCAATAATGGTTAATAATAAAAGAATTTGACAATCTAGCAATCGTTTATTATTTCCAGCCTACCCTACTGAAGTTTATTAAGATATTTTTGTACTGTATCTTAATTTCATAGCCTAGTTTGGCCGTTTTGTTTACTACTGCTGTAATCGTTATTTTTCGTAATATTACATATTAAGCTATCAAACACAAAAATTGTAAATTGTTAAGGCAGACTTTGGTACTCTTTAATAATTTATGTATAGACAAAACTTAATCAATTTTATTTTTCAATAACTTGATTATCGAATTTGTATTGAATGAATTATTAATTAATGGTCAGAAACATTAAATTCATGGACATATTTCAAATCCATTGCATAATGACACTAAAATTAAATGAACAGGACAATATTTAATTATTTATTATTTATATATTTAATTATATTTTAATTTACTTTATTTAGAAATAATTGAAGGCCATTTTTTGATTTGAGTAAAGTATAGTGTATGAGATTACGTTAAATCAAAGCCTTATTTACCAAGATTAAAAAAATTTTGTTCTTTAAAATAATTACACTGCTTAATATGAAACATTTACTAAGATTAATTAAAATTTTGTTCTTTAAAATAATTACCGTACACTGCTTAATATGAAACATTAATTATTTTATAATAATACATACATAGTTATTCAAAACATGTACAAAGTAAAACGTACAGTTTTTATTCTGAGTTGATAAAGAAAAATATTTTAAATCTAAAACTAGCGTATAAGCGTACCTTTAAACAATTTATAAAATCAGAAAAAAACAGAAAAATATTATTATTACTAAGTTCTTACATATTTTATATTGAAAATATTTTTCTATCTTGAATAGTAACCCCACCAAAATGTTTTATTTAGTTATCCAAAAATCATTTATGTAGAATTTTTTATTTTTAGCTCACTCATTTAATACTTACACTAAAAAAATGTGAAATTGTATCTAGAGATTTTCACATGACACCTGTACAGACTTTCAAAAAAATGGTCTGAAAGAATTTTGGCTACATTTGTTTTACTTTTCAGTTTCTATTAACTGCTAGTTACTTATCCAAAATCGCTAGGTAAAGCTATTATCATGCTTATAATTTAATAGTAAATGTCTTGTAAAACATAAAATAACAAATTTAAGTTTTTTATTTGGAAAGACAAAAATGGCTGTTTTTAGTCTATTAAACTTATATAAGAATACACTGATTCGTGCAAATTCCACACAAAACAACCGTTTATTTAAGGTGCCCCAACTTTAACAGACCAGTGACTCTCATAAGTCACCGTGGACCTTAAAAATCCCTAGTCAGGGGTGGGAATCGAACCAGTGACTTCAAGGCCAACTTTCGCATCCGAGAGGAGCATCTTAGACCACCAACCATCCTGACTAGGCTGGCACTATAGATGTCTTAAAGTAAGCAGATAGTTCACTTATAATTTCATTTCAACTGAGCTCACTCACTTATTGCTTTGACGTTTTAATGCGTCGTAATTTGTAGCACTTATAGGGTTCAATGCCCCAAAACAAAGTTCAACTGGTGTATAGTAAGATAAAATGACAGTTTTTAAAATAAATTGCATAATTACACCCATTGATATAACCTACCGATTGATTTAATTAATCAGAATATTTTACTTTAATCATCTTTACCAGCGTAAAACCATTTAAAGATTTTAAACACAATATTTGATAAGTCAATGGTAATGTTAATGTTTACCAACTACATCCTGTCCTAAGAGACCAGGATTTGCCTAGTGACAATATAAATTTAAAAATTATAGCTAACTTTAAAAAAACTAACCAAAATAGCGTTGACAATAAACAATGTTTTAATTTGTTTCAGTATGTTTATTTTGTTTTTATAGTTTTTTTTATTATAAATATTATTTTTGCTAGTACCTACTGTAATTGTTTGTTTCATGGATACGATTCCTTTAATTACTTAAAATATAGGGTTATATTAATATTGTTTTTTTTTTTTATTTCAAATGCATGACTTTATTTATTATTTTATATAGGCTACATTGATATTGAGTGATAGTTCACATATTCGATGTAGGCTATAAAGTATCAACGAATATAATACAGGACAGGGTCTAATATCATACTCTACCCTTCAACTGTCTGAGTATTTGTACCTGTGACATGAAGGAGATTAAATTTGTGATCTGGTTAACAGATAACCACAATAGGGAATATTGGTACAAAACCGTATGCTTTCTGCATAAATCTGAAACAATTGTTGACCCTGGTTTTAATAAGTGATAATGTATACTAAGATATCTGAATGGCTTCTATTGTATTGTACAATTTTGATAATCAATGTTTACATAGTAAAACACGCAAATATAAAAGTTTGGTTTTATTTCATGACATTCAATACTTCCTTAATTCATTAATACAAATTGATAACCTAGTTGTTGATTTAAAAAATTGTTCATTTTGAATCACCCATTATCAGTCTTTCCAATTGTTAATGACCATAAACATTGTCAAAATGTAGAAATCCTATTATTCAGTGTTAGGTTAGGAATCAAATGTCAAAAAACAAACCTCTGACAACAACTTGTAAATACACAGTCATCAAGTTATTTTTCACACTAAAAAGTTAGCTGATATAAATATAAAATTGTTGTATATGGAATATAATTAATATGAAATTATTTATATTTAAAGTGATTTTTCTAGAAAACAGGACGTAGTAGGCTACTCCCATCTTTATTGTATATCAATATAAATTAAGTAATTTTATAATTACTTGTTATTGGCTGAGTACTTGTCGAGTGAACATTACTGGAATTTAAATTTTATTACGTAACTAACGTATGTTTTGGTTTAAATGTTATCTTACCTGCTCTTGCTCAGCAGACAGAGCAGCCGCCATTTTAAACAGACAACAGAAACTGTTGTCTTGCTTGTCTGTCCCGTCTGTATTGCACAGAATAGCCACCATAATAACAAAACTAAAATAATAAAAAGAATGTCAAATAAGTCTATATGGTATAAAATAATGTAGCTCTTTATTTCCACCAGAAGATATTAATTATTGATGGCCTACTTTTCTGTTTGATAAATACATATGTTTCATATATCCTAATTATCGTAAAATGTTAATTTCTTTACTATCCTTTTGAATTAACTTTAGAACTAAGAAATGGTATAATTCAAAAGACGTAATGCACTTAAGAATTTAAAAACTAACAGCAGTAGTGAGAAATTCTAATTAAATGTAAGGAATTTAAAATTATTGCTTTTAGAAGGTCTGCTCATTAATATTGAGTTTGCCGACTACCACTCTGATGTAATGGCTTCTATAGTTCAATGGACAATTTTATGAGGAAATGTGTTTTATTTTTGTCTATTGGAAAAACTATCGTCCAAAACAGGAAGAATCCCAGTCCAAGTAAGGGGAGAACAACTCTTTCCTTTATTTCCAACGAACGTACATCAAATTTTTACAATATTGGTAGCTGACTCACTGCAATAAGCATGCAATAAATTAAAGTTAAATAATACCTATAGAAATCAACAACAACAAACTACGTACTAACTAAAATTTTCAGTACAATACATAGCTCATATCACAAAAAGCGACATACATGAAGTAAATTAATTAGTAACACCATTAACTTAGCATAGGCAACAAAAAGGAAATAACAAGTGGGAACACAATTAAATTAATAACAATAAACCAAACAAGTGCCCGCAATTAAACTTTGTACACAGGTGCTCAATAACCTGTATTTTGATATACCAACGTCAAATAGGTGGTGTCGGCTGTCAGACGTCTTATCGTCTAAATTAAATGCACCGTTAGACGGACGTTCTCGTATAAAAGTCACTCATGAGACTAAACCAAACAAGTGCCCGCAGTGAAACTTTGTATACAAGAGCGCAATAACCTAAATTTTAATATACCAACGTCAAAAAGGTGGTGTCGGTCGTCAGAGGTCCTATCGTCTAAATTAAATGCATCGTTAGACGGGCGTTTTCGAATAAAAGTCATTCCTGAGACTAAACCAAACAAGTGCCCGCAATGAAAATTTGTACACAGGTGCTCCATAACCTTAATTTACATAAACTAACGTCAAAAAGGTGGTGTCGGCCGTCAGAGGTCCTATCGTCTAAATTAAATGCAACGTTAAACGGGCGTTCTCGTATAAAAGTTACTCCTGAGACTAAACCAAACAAGTGCCCGCAGTGAAACTTTGTACACAGGAGCGCAATAACCTAAATTTTAATATACCAACGTCAAAAGGGTGGTGTCGGTCGTCAGAGGTCCTATCGTCTAAATTAAATGCATCGTTAGACGGGCGTTTTCGAATAAAAGTCATTCCTGAGACTAAACCAAACAAGTGCCCGCAATGAAATTTTGTACACAGATGCTCTGTATGCTGAATTTTAATATACTAACGTCAAAAAGGTGGTGTCGGCCGTCAGAGCTCTCGCATGAAATAAAATACATTATTAAACATCTAACTATATTTTACACTACAAGTTGCAACACAATATATTGTAGGTCTATAGATATTCAACATAAAATATATGACACACTGGATTATTGTAACTACACAGAAGTATTCGATTGAACTGAAATTTATAAAGAGTAATCATTTTGAACGTTAAAGAGTTTGAGCGTAATACGTAATATAGATATATAAAACACACTGAATTGCTGCAACTATAAATCAGTATTTTAATATCAGTGTGGATATGAGTACTTAAGAACTAGTAAACTGAGCTGTAAGAGAAAATATCTGTATCTTGTAACCATATAGAGTACTGGATACAAAGTATCTGTCATCAGTATTATTGTATCGCTGTATCCGTTACAAATACTGGAGACAAATAAATGTCACAAAGTTTTGATTACTGAAATACCGCCTCACCTCTAAATTAATTGCAGCTCATCTTTGTTAAAATGAAGTGTCATCAAGTGTCACAGTTGTAGGTACCAGTAATTTTATTCATAGACATTTTTGCTTGCTTTGATATAGTTTTAAGTATTAACTTATTATCGACAGTAATATCAATAAGGTGGTTTAAAAAAAAAATTATGGTTGCCTGTAAAGTCAATTTTACGGGCGAAGATTTTACGTGACAACGTCTTTTTCTCGGTAGAATATTTATTGATATGAATATTATTAAATTGCACAATAGGAACAAGGAATTAAATGAAAATAAGAATTGCACAAATTTTAACTATAGAAATATATTTTGTTTACTAAAACATTGTACATAATTTGAAATTAATTAAAATTTGTTATTGTAAATGGTAAAGTTGAATAAAACATTTACTAAAATTGGAATTTGAAATTCTTGCTAAACACAGTTGTTAAATTCTAACTCCGCGCGTGGTGATTGGTAGGTTTAGTTCGTTTGTTTGGTCGCACTGTTATGACAGGTTAGAGGTTATAATTTGTTACTGTATTTTAAATGTTTGACTAGCAATACGCGCTGTTTCTTCTCAATCGACTGAATTACGATTGATTGCAGAGTGATTTAAACTAATAATTTACTTAACACTATCAACATTTGTCAATAGTATGACATAACCTATAAACTCAGTTTCTCAACTTTTGTGTCAATCTAACAATTAATCAATCAATCATAGTTTACGATAATGAAATATCAGTGTACAATTATTTACCTTTATTGTTGTAGTTGTTGTAAATGACGAATCTAAGCACTCCACATTTTCACGAATAAACATAGTTATCTGCTTTATCCCGTGCGGCGGACGCACAGTTATCTGCTTTATCCCGTGCGGATCCCGTGCGGCGGACTCACTGGTCGGGCATCGTAACGTTACCGGGCGTTACACTTTTTCATGAGTGACTCCGAGCCGCAACCTAATTTAAGACGTTGTCACGTCAAAAACCCTAAACCCTGTAAGTTAATTTGTTCTGTGTATTGTACCATACGTAGTAATTCTATTAAGTATATGTATCTATGAATTTTGCTTAAGTAAAATGTAACCCACCGATAATTAAAAAAAATAGAAGTAAATATGAATTTGTTATAGTACAGTGTTGTAGGTATAGTAAACTTAACACCAGGTCATGCAATGGGATATGTGACCAGCAAGAAAACTCTGGTTCTTCTTACTTGTAAGTCTCAACTAGTTAGACTTATTTGTTGCCATCGGTTGAGATAAATTGAAAAATAACATATTTGAGTGAGTTGTCATGTAATTAATGTAACTGGGCCGAGTCCTAATAGCTGTAGATGCAGAGGTGGTAAATGTTATGTTAGCAAAGTGTACAGAATTTTGGAATTGATCCAGGGTTGCCACATGACAGACAAAAGGATGGATGATGGGACTCAGGGGATAGATCCACAATCGACCATATAGGGACATTAGGATTTAATTTAAAATTCAAAATTATAATAATTTGGATATTACAAGTCTATTAATAGGATGGGCTTAAACAAATGTCACATAAAGGCTTAGTTCAATGCATGTGTATTACGCGTTACGTAATATGATTGTTTCGTAGAGTTAGTTTGTCATCTCTGCTTGTAGGACTATTAAAACTATTTACAGTTTTTTTAAATTGGTAAACCTAAATAATCTCTGTAGTTGGTGTTCAAGATGTAGGTAGCTCTCCTGCACATCCATTGTGTATATATTATATTATAATAGTGTATACCTGTATAATTACACCATATATCGTACCTACGCTGGTCACCAGCTCCTGAACCTCGCAGTAACGTAAATATCTCGATAGTTGATGTTCAAGATGAGATGTAGCTCTCCTGCATATCCTTTGTGTATATATTATATTATAATATTGTATACCTGTATAATTACACCATATATCGTACCTACGCTGATCACCAACTCCTGAACCTCGCAGTTACGTAAATATCTCGATAGTTGATGTTCAAGATGAGATGTAGCTCTCCTGCACATCCTTTGTATATATATAATATTATACTAGTGTATACCTGTATAATTACAAACCATATATCGTACTACGCTGATCACCAACTCCTGAAAACTAGCAGTTACGTAAATATCTCGATAGTTGATGTTCAAGATGTAGCTCTCCTGCACATCCTTTGTGTGTACATTATATTATAATAGTGTATACCTGTATAATAACACCAGATATCGTACCTAAACTGAGCACCAGCTCCTGAACCTCGCAGTTACGTAAATATCTGGATAGTTGATGTTCAATATGTAGCTCCCCTGCACATTCTTTGTGTATATTATATTATAATAGTGTATACCTGTATAATAACACCATATATCGTACCTACGCTGATCACCAACTCCTGAACCTCGCAGTTACGTAAATATCTCGATAGTTAATGTTCAAGATGAGATGTACCTCTCCTGCACATCCTTTGTATATATATATATATATATATATATATATATATATATATAATATTATACTAGTGTATACTTGTATAATTACACCATATATCGTACCTACGCTGATCACCAACTCCTGAACCTCGCAGTTACGTAAATATCTCGATAGTTGATGTTCAAGATGTAGCTCTCCTGCACATCCTTTGTGTATATATTATATTATAATAGTGTATAGGCCTACCTGTATAATTACACCATATATCGTACCTACGCTGATCACCAGCTCCTGAACCTCGCAATAACGTAAATATCTCGATAGTTGATGTTCAAGGTTTAGCTCTCCTGCACATCCTTTGTGTATATATTATATTATACTAGTGTATACCTGTATAATAACACCATATATCGTACCTACACTGAGCACCAGCTCCTGAACCTTGCAGTTACGTAAATATCTCGATAGTTGATGTTCAATATGTAGCTCTCCTGCACATCCATTGTGTATATATTATATTATACTAGTGTATACCTGTATAATAACACCATATATCGTACCTACACTGAGCACCAGCTCCTGAAACTCGCAGTTACGTAAATACCTCGATAGTTGATGTTCAAGGTTTAGCTCTCCTGCACATCCTTTGTGTGTACATTATATTATAATAGTGTATACCTGTATAATAACACCAGATATCGTACCTAAACTGAGCACCAGCTCCTGAACCTCGCAGTTACGTAAATATCTGGATAGTTGATGTTCAATATGTAGCTCCCCTGCACATTCTTTGTGTATATTATATTATAATAGTGTATACCTGTATAATAACACCATATATCGTACCTACGCTGAGCACCAGCTCCTGAACCTCGCAGTTACGTAAATATCTCGATAGTTGATGTTCAATATGTAGCTCCCCTGCACATTCTTTGTGTATATTATATTATAATAGTGTATACCTGTATAATAACACCATATATCGTACCTACACTGAGCACCAGCTCCTGAACCTTGCAGTTACGTAAATATCTGGATAGTTGATGTTCAATATATAGCTCCCCTGCACATTCTTTGTGTATATATTATAATAATGTACACTTGTATAATAACACTAGATATCGTTCCAGATTAGTAAAAAAAACCGGATTATTGGAGCTCAATTGTTAAACACGTTTAAATTACATAATATAGTAGTCAATTCTTATCATAAAGATGAACAATAGAGCCTTAAAATAAAAAAATTACAGTGCAAACAGTTGAAATACAGAATATATTTACACTATAGTACATTTTTATTAAGATCACGTGCAGTACTGTACATTGAAAAGATTGTTTAGTAAAATTCAAAAATGGACAACTAAAAAATAAATGTAGGCTCACCTCAGTTTCAAAATCTTTACCAAAAACAAAATACCTATTGCCTAGTATGAAATAATAAACAATAACACATTGATATTTTCATTGGTTTTATTGTATAAAAAGGTAACAAACATGTAAATAAGATCACAAAGAATGAGCGGAGAGTTGGTACCACTGCACCCTCTCTGCGGTGGCCCCGCAGACACGCTGGGTGTAGTGACTGAGACAGCGAGCGGAACAGAGGAACATGACGGCAAACAGCTTGCGATGCTCGGAGATCAAACCTCTAAGAGACACTGACAGGAACGACTCGTTGAAGATGTTTCGGTTGCACTCGGCACAATTGCTGGTCGGCCCGTTATACAAGATCTCCTGCAGTTTTAATGGGAGCTTTTCTAAACTATCCTTATCACTGTACCTGTAATAATGACAATAACATAATTAAAAATGGGTAACTCAATGTTAACTTTTATAAGCAAGTATAAAAAATATTAATTATCTTCAGCATCTAATTTTACATGATCATAATCTGTAACCTTGGATTGACAAAAGAATTATGATAGATCTTACATTCGAAGTAAGTTGCTGTATTCAATAAAACCTGCTATATTCAATAAAACCGTAACTCTTCTATACCCATAGTTATAGCCTTGTTCTAAAATAAGTAGGACCCAACAAATAGTGCTTTGCAGCCAAAGAGATCACGTTGGAAGACTTCCAGGCAAAAAAGCATCCTAAGAGGTCAAATTTTCAGATAACCATATCCATGGAATAACCACTAATGGCAGACTTGCATGGGCCCCTCATATTGACAGCATATGGCTTAAATAAGTAGCAGTCTTTATTGAAGATCAAATCAATAGGTACAGTATTGCCAGCACAGTAAACATTGCTTGTCATGATGCACTCTATGTATTACACCTGCATACAGTCTTTGATATCTATACAACCCATTAACAAAGAAACTGTAGCATATACTTGTCCACCAAAAGAAAACTGGAGTGCTTACAGAACTAAACTTCAGGGACAGCTGTCATCAGAAATTTAAATAATTGAAGTTACAAGCAAGAATGTAGCGAGGAAAAAGTTTTTGGGGGGTCCAGACAACTGATATTTTCCCATAGTGGACACAGAGTAAGACCCAATTTTGTTCCTTAAACAGTTTTTGACCCGTTTCTTTATTGAGAACGATCTTTTAGTACATGTCAGTAATATTGAAATATTTAAATAATAATAATCATATAATTATTATTTATGATTTATTGTTCGCTATATGTTATAATGTTCGTTATAATATTATAATGTTATAATGTTTATATGTTCGTATATGTTCGCGTCCGTAGCTTGCTACACGTGCTCCCTGGGTAACGCTAAACGAACAGCAATTTTTGGTAGCTGGACCGTCACTCTTGTGATCTCCCAGTTATGGCAGCTATCGAAGACCAAACAAACGGTCCTTCTCAGGGCCAAACTAATACTGATTTTTTAAATATTGGCTCTCTTTTAAATATATGTTATTTTAACGCCGAGGGTCTGAGCAGATCTAAATGTGAGTGCCTAAGCAAAATTATGATAAAAAACAACGTTGATGTCCTAGCACTCCAGGAGACTCACATTGAGAATTCTAACACCTGTGCAAGAGGCAATATCCCTGGATATACACTTGTAGAAGCCATTGGCCACAGAAAATACGGAGTGGCAACTTATGTTAGGCAGGGCATCGATGATGTGTCCCCGATTTACAAGAGCTGTGATGACGATATTTTTGTACTGGTGGTGAAAGTGTCAGAAACAACTATAGTAAATGTCTACAAACCACCTAATAGACAATGGTCTGACACAGTACTTCCCATATTTGGACACCCCGTCCTTTACATTGGGGACTTTAACAGTCATCACAGCTCGTGGGGATACTCATCGGATGACGACAATGGTACGAGTTTAACTAGTTGGGCTGAAAATAACAACTTAATATTAATACATGATGCCAAAGACGCCCACACTTTTTATTCAGCCCGCTGGCGTCGTGGTTATACTCCAGACCTATGTTTTTGCTCTTGTGCCCGCTCTCTTAAGCCTTTAGCAGTTGGGAGGAAAGTTCTTGGTGCCTTTCCTCATTCTCAGCATAGGCCTGTGCTTATTTCAGTCGGAATCAAGATTCCTCTTGTAAGATCCTTCCCTCGGCCTCGCTGGAATTTTAACAAAGCTGATTGGAAAGCCTTTACATCTAGACTTGATGATGGCATCAGGTTCATCCCTCCCACGATAAGAAACTATGACCGGTTCACAAAGCTAGTCCTGGCTACTGCTAAACTGTGCATTCCACGAGGATTTCGAAAGAGCTATGTGCCAGGTTGGAGTCAAGAATGTGAGGACCTTTACAGTGAGTTCAATGACACCGGGAACACAGAAACAGCTGATCGGCTGCTACAATCTCTTGACAAAGCAAGAAGAGAAAAGTGGGTACACACAATGGAAAATCTTAACTTCACCCATAGTAGCCGTAAAGCTTGGTCCCTCTTGAGAAAGCTCTCCACCGGCAAGCCTTCGACGAACAGTTCTTTGTCACATCCGAAACCCTGTGCAATAGCAAAGCGTATTGTTGCTTTGTCCAAGTCAGTTCGCCACCCATCTGACAAGCTGGTTAACTACAAGTTAAACGAATTTAAAAGCAGTCGGCAAGCTCCGTTGGAAATATCGAGAGCATTTGAACTTGATGAAATTGAAGTGGCCATCTCCGCTCTGTCAGTTGGGAAGGCAGCCGGTATCGATAATGTCTTCCCAGAATTCCTAAAGTACTCAGGAATCAAAGTTAAATACTGGCTTCTTACAGTGTTCAACGAAATACTGGCTACAGGTAACCTGCCTGCAGCATTTAAAAGATCTAAAATAATCGCAGTTTTGAAGCCCAACAAAGACCCAGAGCGTATTGAGAGCTATAGGCCCATAGCCCTGTTGAGTGTGTGTTATAAGCTACTGGAGAGGTTGATCTATAATAGAATATTTCCCATTCTCAATGCCAGCATTCCTATAGATCAAGCTGGCTTTAGACCTGGTCGTAACTGCTGCGACCAGGTGCTTGCGCTAACAACTTTTATTGAGAATGGTTTTGAAAAGAGAGCAAAAACCTTTACAGCCTTTATAGACCTTACTGCAGCTTACGACACTGTCTGGAGAAAAGGCCTTTTAGTAAAGCTCTATAATCTAATTCCTTGCCCTTTCCTTCTGCGGCTTCTTAATTCAATGATTAGCGACAGGCTTATAAAAGTATGCCTTGGCCGTGAGGAAAGTTCTTTCAGGCAACTTAAAAACGGCCTTCCACAGGGCTCAGTACTTGCTCCTTTGTTGTTCAACGTGTACTCTGCCGACATCCCAACAACGTTATCCAGAAAGTTTATTTATGCGGATGATATTGCCTTAGCCTACCAACATAATGACATAAAGAAAACAGAACAGGCACTCACTGATGATCTTTCAGTCCTCGCAGATTATTTTAGAGCCTGGAAGCTAAATCCAAATCCTAATAAAACTGAAGTATCATGTTTCCACCTAAATAACAGACTGGCGAACTACAAGTTAAATATAACTCTTGATGGTGTCAAATTGAAACATAATGAACATCCGCAGTATCTGGGAGTTACCTTAGACCGATCTCTCACTTTTAAAAGTCACCTTCAAAAGACAGCAGCAAAGCTGAAAACAAGGGCTAATATAGTACAGCATCTTGCTGGATCAACTTGGGGAGCTAACGCTAAAGTACTGCGTACCACTTCTTTGTCCCTTGTGTACTCCGCTGCTGAATATTGTGCTCCTGTGTGGCTTAATAGTGCACATGTGCGAGAGGTCGATGTCGTTCTTAATAGGGCCATGAGGACAATTACTGGAACTCTCATGGCAACACCAACACCTTGGCTCCCAGTGCTGAGCAATATAGCACCACCTGAGATTAGACGCAAAGAGGCTCTTCTGAGAGAGTTCAATAAGATCGTGTCCAATCCCGAATTGCCCGTTACGCGCGACCTTCCTCAGCAAGATAGCCGGCTCAAATCACGCAAGCCATCACTACGAACAGCATCCCAGTTGATAGAGGAGAACTTTACGCCTAATGCTAACTGGGCGTCATCCTGGGAATCATTCGATGGACGGAACAAGTTCTTGATATCCGATCCTACGAAAGCAGCGGGTGGCTTGGAAATTCCTCGAAAGGAATGGGTTTTATTGAATCGTTTTCGAACTGGGGTTGGGAGAAGCAATCACTGGAAATTCAAGTGGGGTATTACTGACGACCAGACGTGTGATTGTGGCGCAAACTCTCAGACAATTGAGCACATTGTAAACGACTGCCCTTTGCGATTGTTTTCTGGTGGTCTGGCTGGTCTGAGTGGTTTAGAGGATGGATCTCTAAACTGGCTCAGTAATTTGGATTTAGCTTTGTGACGGGAGATTTTAATATTATTTTTAATTTATGACTCAAGAACTTTGTTCTTACGTACTTTTTAATAATTGTAATTTTTAATTTATTTATTTATGGATAGCTGCCTTTGTCCCCCATACGATATATATATATATAATCATATAATAAAAAAGTAATTGAAAAAATTAAAAATTTGGGGGATGTCGGGACCCCTTGAACCCCCTTTGCTGGCTATGTCCTTGGTTACAAGAGTGGTTTGTCTTGTCTATACATCATAGAGGAGGATACTAGTGCTAGTGCTCTACAACAGCAACAAAGAGGTAATTGCAAGCAAAGATGCCTAACAAGCTTTGAACTTCGGTTCGAAAAAAATCTCTTCTCTTGGAGACCAAGTTCTTCTACCTTCTGCCCGAAGGCCGAAAGGCTGACATACTAGGTAGTGCATTACCTTATGATTGTTGGAAAAGACATCTTATACCATAGACGAATGTTGTATGTTCCTGAATTGGGGAACATCCTCTGGACCTCTAAAAGACTTATTATTACCTAGTACTACATCGCTTTTTTCTTTATAAACAGAACTGTACTTTTATAAACTTGGTTTGACTTTATGAACAGTTTTTACGCCAGTTGCGAACTAAATATTTATGAACAGATTCTTCTTATTCTTGGAGGACTCAAATTATGAAATTCTTATTGGAACCAGATCTAGGAGTTTATTTTAGAGTATCTATGTTTTCTTAAAGCTAGAAAGTAACTATACTAGATAATGTTCATATGATAATAGCTGTACAGTAAACAGAGCCAAATATAATCATATATCTAGTTTTGTACATTTGTCAAGAGCACAAAGTTTACATTTTTATAAATATTAAACATTTTGTTACAATCAGACAAATATGCAAGCAAATTGAAAACACTATAATTTATTCAGTTCTTGGAATATGAAATTTCATATATCAACTCAGATATATGATAAAGAAAGTAAGATATAATGTATTATAATAAAAAAAAGGATACTTTTCTGTTCAGCCTAATATATTTAGCAATTTCTCTCCAAGTTTTGGCTCACACTTTTAAAATGCCCTACATGTCCGAATATAATATGGTCTACATAATATCATAAAAAGAGGTTGGTCTATCAGTCTATTCCTTTCCTTACCCTAAAGAAATATATTATAACGGTCTCAAGAGCTGTTCTAATTAAGAGCTGGTTGTACTGGTAGTCATCTTAATTGTAATCCCATTATAACAATATGGGATTCAAGCACTCTAAAATCTTGTTTTATTTCATAGAACTATTAGGAGATGTATTTTAGAGATACAGGAAAAATACATTCAAACCATTTAGTTTTTATTTTTTTGTTATTCATGGTATTTGTTTCTCCACAGCTGCTCTTAACATGTTTACACTAATGTTGGGTTCTAGAGACCCACCCACTCATTCTTAAAACCTTGTATCAGGGACTAGAGACTCAACTTTCTTAAAACTCAGTATGGAGCTCTAAAGACCCACCCACTCTTTCTTAAAAAACTCAGTATGGAGCTCTAAAGACCCACCCACTCTTTCTTAAAACCCAGTATGGAGCTCTAAAGACCCACCCACTCTTTCTTAAAACCTAATATGAGGCTCTAGAGACCCACTCACTCTTTTTTAAAACCTTATATGGGGCTCTATAGACTCCAACAAAAACTATACACCAATGGTATGTATCTAGGTTCAATCTTTCTTAAAACCCGATATAGCACTCTGGAGACCCAACCATCTCTTTCTTGAAACCTGGTATGGGGCTCTAGAGACCCATTGCTTACCATTACCAGCCCAGTGAATCTTGGATGTGACACTGATAACAGTAATAGGTTTTGAGAGAAAAGTTTGGAATGACTTACTTAAACTCATTTGTTTTTTTATGGAATACACAGTCTACTCTCCTTGAATCTTTTGTTTAAGTATGCTTACAACAAATAATTTTAAAGAATAAGACGATTGTAAAGGACACAAGAACGTAGCTAGAAAAAATTTGGGATGGGGTCCAGACGATTGATATTTTCCTGTAGTGGACAGAGAGTAAGTCAACTGCTTATTCCCCATTTTGTTCCTTAAAAAGTTCTTGACCCTTTTCAATGTTAAGAACGATCTTTCAGCAGTACGTCAGTAATACTGAATTATTTACATAATAATAAACGTTTGATATAAAAAAATAATTAAAGTTTGGGGAGTTCCAGACCCCTTTGACTTCCCCCCTGGTTATGTCCTTGAAAGGACATTTAATCTTGTTGCAAAATATTTACGTCTCTTCTACTATAGCCGGTTGGTTGGCTTAAGTTCTGTATATTATTACTTTTAACCTGTTGCGTTCCTCAATCTTGTACATGAGCGGGTACGTAGCACGTAGACTCAGCTCAAAACAGGGAAGGGACACCAGGACGCGAGAACACGTGATGAAGCCCACTAGGGAGCACAATGAGCCGCTGGTGTTGAGGTATTGTCAGCACAAGGTTGGTGAAATCCGAGATGTCCTCAATACCACTACCACACCTGCAATAGACACGGAAATTTAATCCCCTCAAGAACATTTTATCAAATTTTCATTGAAAAATCCACACTTGATTGGAATTTGATGAAATTCTAGGATATTTCCAGATCAAGTTTGTTCAACGAATTGTACCACCAGTAAACCAGTAATAACCTGCATTGTAATTGTAAACCAGTTAGTCAAACCTTACCAGTTTTATACTATTTTCCAATAAAAAAACAAATCTGGTGAGAACATTATTCACTACATTCACCAACTGACATTTAATTCAATATACGTAAATAATATTTATTTGTATTTTTACACTGAGTTACACTAAATAGTTTCACAATTTCACCAGACTGGCTAGCTAGGATTAAACTCTTGGAGCCGAAACATTGTTAAAGTTGAGTAACTTCAATTTAATTGTCTTAAATTATAAAAAATGTCTTAAGTATAAAAGGCAATTTTAAGCAAGAAAACTTTTAATGATAGCCTTAAACAATTATGAATTCGATATCTAATTTCTTTTTTAATCAAATAAAAAAATCTTCATTGTATGGTAGTTTCTTCCTTATAAAGTTCTAACTTATGATTATGAAAAACTACTTAATTTTTATCCCTTGTATTATCACAGTTAATATCATTGTGTACTAAAATTGTGTTCACATGTATAATAAATTCTAACCGTATGTGGTCTATAAACTGTTGAAATCTTTGTCAATAAAATGCTCTTGTATAGATAGATTCATCATTATGTAAATTTCACATTATAGTCATAGTCAAACTACTTTATTCTGTAATATGTACAAGGTACAAAGAATAGCGTCACTACAATAAAACTAAATACTAATATTAATTTTAAAATATAAGTAAAAAAAAAAATACAATCGTAACATCTTAACAATTTATCTTCAATTCTTCTTTAAATGAATTAATTGGTTTTTGTATTGAAATATTCCTCAAAAGAATATAGAGACAAATTAGTTAAATAATCTTTGACTTCTTTTTTAAATTTTAACAGATTTGTTTCCATTATAAATTTTGCTGGTAAATTATGTAGATATCTAACACCTCTGTAATATGTTTTCTTTTTGTGAAATTCAAGATTGTGTTCATCAACATGTCTATTAAAACGGGTATTATATGTATGTTTATTGGTTTGTAGTATCGGATCAAAAAACTGTTTTACATAAATTATTGATTCAAATATGTATAAAACCATATAGTGTCAGAATTCCAAGTTCATAAAAAATATGTTTAACAGAATCTGTATATCTTAAATTTTTTCATGATTCTCAAAGATTTTTTTTGTAGGACCAAAAGCCTATCTAAATTGCTTGTTGTTGTTGCTCCATAAATGCTTATTTCGTAAGCTAAATGTGAATGGATCAAAGAGAAATATATTAATTTAAGTGTATGTAAATTACTAATTTTTTGCCATTTGTCGCAATGCATATAGACCAGTAGACATCTTCTTAGTAACATGATCTACATGTTTATCCAAGCTAAATTTTTATCTATTATAAGTCCTAAAAACTTTGTGTGGTCTACTTGTTAAAGTCTGTCATTGTCTAGAAAAATCTCACAGTTTAAATTTGATTGCTTTGTAGAAAAAGAAATATAATTAGATTTATCTGAATTTAATAAAAGATTATTTTTGTAAAAAAAATCCTTAATCCTACTTAGACCAATATATGATGAAATTTCAATATTCTCAAGCTTCTGACCAGAAAACAAAACATTTGAATCATCAGCATACAGACACACGCCACCATCCAACCCCTCCATCACAATACAAGCACAGGAACAACCCCCTAAATTATCAAAAATCAGTAACATTACAAAGAATCAAGATCTACAATGTGATCTCTTCCTCAGGTGGGGTTACTTAACTTATCAGAAAACTACAATTTACAATTTAGATTAAAATAAACAAAACTCATAACAAAGTGTCATGACATCTAAATCAGAAATCACAACAGACATGCTGTGTATCAACTTATGCTCACTATATTCAAAACATGCACTTTATAAACGGACAATTAATTATTATCATCTGAACTAAAGAGTACATGTCACAATAGCTCTGGTAGCAATAAAAAACAAAGTAATGTGTGGTTGGTTATTGTGTGCAGATTTTTTGCCGTAAAAATAAAAATTCAGTTTTTCATCCACAATACTTTTAAATTTACTAAGCATGGAAGGACAATGAGAAACTATGTGTTAGATTGTGATTAAAACCGTTCTTAAGTGATAATTATATGCCATGTTGTTCTGTGTACCAGGGGTTCTCAACCTTTCAGGTTTTGTGCGTCTCTTAGTACACTGACATTTAGTTACACCTCCCCTCTACACAAGTAGTAACATTTCAATTCGTAGCTTAGGGTATAGGTTATACTTGCACGTTTTAAAATTAATTATTTGATACACTTTTGACAAAACGTTTAATATTACCTCAAATAGTTTTTAACATAGAAGAAGTTGCTTACACTTATTGATGCTAGTAAGAATTTTTAATTAAATCAATGAAACACAGAACTAAAAAAGTATTTTTTTTTAATTAAGGTAGTTAATGATGCTACTATATCAACTTAGTAAGAAGGTTGGAACCGGTTTTTTTTTTACAATTAAATATACGGTTGTAACTATGACAAAGTACATCACAGGTACCTTCCAAAGTGTAGTATTACTCAAAATGTTTACTTTAGATAAACCAATCCCAGACTCCCAATCCCAGTTGTGAATGAAAATCCAGACTCACAGAGGTATGTGGATGAAAATTGCATCATCAACTTTGCAACTTTTAAAGCAACTTGTGAGTAAACAGGAATATAAGCAGCTTGTGAGTAAACAGGAATATAACTCAACCAAAAGTCTTCAACACCCTTGTTTTGGAATCCCGCCAATACTTGAGAATCACATTTTATGTCGATTGCCTGTTCCTGAATGTGGTCAGCAAGTATATCTACATCGATTTTAAATGAATCTCCTGCCAACTTAAATTTGCAACTCTCTGTTTTAATATCTGGAAAATAGTGCCCAATTTAATTTTTAAGTTATACCGATTGCCGTGAAACAAGATCTTTAAATTCGTTAATTAATTACAGCGGCAGATATATCTTTAACACCTACTCTTTTCCATTCAAAAACTTTCAGTAGGATACGGTTTCGTCCTGGCCAAAAACATCTAGGCCGCATGGCATCATTTCTCAAACCAACATTGCAAATCACGCACTGAGATAAATAACAATAGCTTTGTCAATGAAAATTAATCCATATTGAATACAATCACACACTACAGTATTATATTTTGTTTTGGCCATTTTTAGGCCTGCTACAACAAACATGTCTGTCCCACTTTTCATGTTTACTGGTCAAAAAAACTGCAGTAGGTACACTACTAACAAACCATGAAAACGTCAAGAATCACAATAAACAAACTGACATGTAAGCATTATGAAAATTGCTTGGAAGTAGTGGTCACCAACACTTTCCTATTATTCTAATACAATGAGACCTCTCTTGAAAATCTTCTACGGCTCACCATAAAGGCGCACCCCTCAGGTTGAGAAACTCTGATTTATACCATAAACTACTTTATGTTTACAAGTGATACAACACAAACACAACTTTCATAAATTTTAACCTCTAAACCTTCTTAATAAATTCTGAGAAAACCATTAAAAGAATTAATTTTAACCCTACATCGGGCGCTAAACGGAGTTTTCCTCCGTGTGTTTTTTATTATTTGAAATAGTACTACTTTTCTGATGTTGACAGTCGTTTCCCGCAGTGTACTTCACGAGCATCTTTTGGGGAAGCGAAACAATAGCCTCGCGCTTATCTTTGTCAAAATCTGTCAGTATGAGGTCTACTTCCGTGCGAGACTGGACGATTCCTCCGTGAGCGCCCGATGTGTTTGTAGTGCTTGGACGAAATATCCGTTAGCGCCTTATTGTGTTTAGTTTTTATGGAGTAATAATCCGTGTGCGCCTAAATGTGTGAACTGTGATAGTTTCTTTTTAAGTTTTACAATATATTTTATTTGAATTTTGTGAAATGGAGAATGAAGACGAGAGACTTGTCAGTACAGTACCAGTGTGCTAGGGAACATTTCAGTACTGTTTATGGAGTGAACATTGTCGTTATAAGAACCAGAAGGAAAATGTTTTGAAACCTTGTTTAGAGGGTAAAAAAAGTTTTAGTAAAGAATAAATGTTGATTTCAGAGTAATAACTGACATTACAATTGTATAATATCTCAAGAATTTGAAGTAAGTTGTTTTTGTAAGAAGTTAAAAACTAAGTTAATTTCCATATATTATTACAGTAGCTTAAACATTTTTACAATTAATTGCATTATTCCTTAAAATTAATCATGTTGTTATTATACGATAACACTTTTTAAGATTTTTAATTTCTTATTTGGAAAATTCATTACATAAGAGAGTAATTTTTATTTAATTTCTAAAAATGAATATATTACATTGTAATTAAATCAGTATGAATATTTAAACAAATAAAAACAGTTTTTTAAACGACTATGATATCCATTTTTCGCTAACCTGGAGGAAACCTCCGTGAGCGCCTGATGGTGTTTCTAATTTTAAGCGCCTGATGGAGGGTTAACCACTAGAGAATTGAGAAATAAGGTGATAGGAACTTTGTTTTAGATAATTTCCACAAATGACTTGTTATGTTTTTAGTTTTCATAAAATAAAAACCAGTTTGGTAATTTTTGTATTCAGAAAACTCAGCAAATCTGATATTTTCTCACCCAGACATGAGGTGGTGCATGTCCCCGTCATGCCCGTACGTCAGATGGTAGCTCAGATAGTTGAGGTGGGGGTTGTTGTAGAACGTCAGGTGACAGTTGCAGACAAACCGTATGCTGGGTAGGTACAGGAGGTTGTTGCCATGCACAGACAACGTCTCTAGGTTTGGCAGGTATACCTTTAGAAAAATGTTTTACTTGTCATTGAAAATTAGCATTGTCAACAAAGCTTTGGAAAGAAGTCTGTGTAACAACTGAAACACCATGTCTCTGCTAAACTGTATTACGGATAAGTCATAGGGAGGAATTAGGTGGTAAAAACTGAGTTTGGATAGATTGAGGAAATCACTAATGAAAAATTCAATATTTTGTGTATACAAAATACAACAAATATATATGCGTATTTAACAAATAATATGCAAGAAGATTAATTATATATTTATTTTATACAAAAATACTAGAATTTTATTCTAGTAATATTATTTTCTGGTACCAACATTTACAGAAAGAAGTAATTTAAGCAAGTTCAAGGAATTGTATTTGCTTTGATAATAGAAGAAACGTTAATGCACCAATATTACATTACAAAACCTTATGAACAATATATCAATAACATTATTAAATAGGTAGTAAATTAAGATTGTTGTACCAATGTACATAATATAACACTACAATATGCAGTAGGCTGTGATTATAGAGATAAGGTAAATTATCATAGTAGTTATATGCATTTAGTTGTTTATCCATTTAGCTTTACACTCTGCAAATATTCACTAAAGCTATCAGATTTGTTCATGGAACTTAACAAGGAGAATAATAAATAAAGATGGTACAGTCTGAGGTGAACTGCTAAAAATATTCTTCCGCTTAGACTGATTTCAACTTGCACTATCTCTTCCACAACTCTTTTACACTTGAAATATGTAGCATCTAGTATTCTCCAAGTTCATACTAACTGAAGAAAAACAAGAATCCTATACTCACAATCGGCTGAGGAAGGCTGGTTAGCCGATTGTTGTGAAGGCACAGCTCCGCAAGACTGACACACTGACAGACTGACTCAGGCAGGCTGCGCAGAACGTTGTCATTGACATGCAGCATGTACAAGGCCTTCATGTTGCCCAGCTCTGCAACATGTCATACATAAATAGTAGAGTTCATTAGCATGTACTGTTGTGAAAGCACAGATCCACAAGATGTACACACTGACAGACTGACTCAGGTAGGCTGCGCAGAACGTTGTCATTGACATGCAGCATGTACAAAGCCTTCATGTTGCCCAGCTCTGCAACATGTCATACATTAATAGTAGAGTTGATTAGCATGTACTGTTGTGAAAGCACAGATCCACAAGATGTACACACTGACAGACTGAATCAGGCAGGCTGCGCAGAACGTGGTCATTGACATGCAGCATGTATAAGGCCTTCATGTTGCCCAGCTCTGCAATATATCAAAAGTAGACTTGATCAGCATATGCAGTTGTTTTTCTTTCTTTGTTTTTTAAATTGACATTAATTATTTCCTGTTATGTTTGTTGGCTTCTAATTTTATATTGCATGTATTATGTATAGAAATAAGTTTTTTTGTTCTCTTAGAACAAGAAAATGAAAAATTGCATGTAGTCCTAAAAAGATCTTTGCGCTGCTGCTGGAGTGACAGAATATTCTGGATGGTTGGGGATTGGGACTACTTATTGTCTTAAGTTCCATGAGGAAGGATTTTGGGCATTAATCTTAGTCATGTCTCCTTGGAAGAAGGGAAGGCCAGCTCCGTACCAGCCTCTCTAGTCAAAGCGGGCAGAGTGGAGGGCCCCAAGAACGTAGTCAAGAAAAAATGTTGGGGGGGGGGGTCCAGACAACTGATATTTTTCCATAGTGGACAGAGAGTAAGGCCCCATTGTGTTTCTTAAAAAGTTCTTGACCCGTTTCTTGGTTGTGAATGAGCTTTCAGCAGCGCATGTTAGTAATACTGAATTATTAATTAATAATAATCGTTTACTAAAAAGGTAACTGAAAATTTGGGGGGGATCCTGACCCCTTGAACCCCTTCGCTGGCTACGTCCTTGGCAGGCTCTCATGTCTAGGGTAGCAACCGCTTTTAATACCTAGAGAACCCCACCAACTCCAACAGTCATCCCTCAAGCAGATTAGCTAAACCTATCAATCTACCCTTGCACCCCAATATCCGCAACAAAAAGTTTGTTAGTGATGTGCCGCTCCCGGATATCCATAAAATTGCCTAGATTTAAGTGACACATTGGTTTTTGCTTTATCTAATGTAGGTTCAACTGGAGTGTATAAACCAGTCAAAAGTGATCCCTGCTAGTAGTATAAATAAGTTCATTTACTGTTTTATTTATGCTTGTTATACAAAACTAACATTATTACCTAAAATAAATTAATAATCAATCTCTAATAGTAATGTAAAAGTACCAGTTTCAACAAACAAAAACAAGGAAAAATGTAATATTAAATTTGAATTGATTCCATTAATAACTACAACATAAGATCCCAAGTTCATAAAATTTTAATGACACTAATTTTCCTTATTTACCAATTAAAATTTAAAATTCAAGATATATTTGTGGAGGGTCTTTGAATATCTATACTTATAATTGTAAATAAGCGCCTATGTATAGAAAATAAACTGTTATTTTCATATCAAATTTTCTGAGGGCATATCTAAATTTAATTTGAATATAAACTTACTGTCATTTTAAAATTTGCCTATTTTATTGCTGAATTCTTAGCTTAACTAACTGGAAAATATTTGTAATTTACATTTCATAACTTTGGCCACTATATGGCCACACCTAAATTACCGGTATGTAGTTTTGGAAAAGCTTGTACAGAATCTTTATTTTGATATCTACTCTGTAAAATGTACTAATATTTAACAAAGCCATAAACATTCTGTACGCATGCTTTAAAACAATGTTTAAAACAATCTAACTGACAATTTTAAATTTAAATTTTAAGAGAAACTCCACTAGGAAACTCCATCCTGACAATCTTTACATTCTTTATTTAAGTGCCAGGATTTATGTGAGAAAATTTCATCCTTTCTCAATAAAATTATTCGTTGCATTTTGTGAAATATTTAAAACCGCATCAACTATTTCTTTGTATTCCTGCAACAATCTTTTCAACTATAATTTTTTATGTAGCTTTGTTACGTAATGACCTTGGGGTTTTTCAAGTTATTTATAATCCTTGAATTATTTAAAGAGAACACTCTAAACCTTGTCAAGTTTTGACGTTAACTTTAGTTTTGTCAGCGTGCTGCCGTTAATATCCCAGAAACTTGGGTTGCTGCCAAGAACAATTGGGAAGCACAGACTCAAATAATACAACTGGTATGGCTTTAAAACTCCACCCACGTCTTTTAAGAGCTTCTAAACTGTCTGGTTTATATCTTTTGAGATGTTTTAAAAATATACACAGGGTTAGTTCTAATTCGAGAAAGAGTTACACTTGTATGATCATTGTCTAGGCTGAAATCGAACGCTTACTTAAAAATTACAAGTAATTTAAACAAGCACTCGTGTCAAATGACAAATCAGCATTAATTAGTTGTATGAATACAAAGAGATTTTTATATAGTGTTGTCTTCACATTTTTACACCTTGATACTTGATTCATAATTTCAAATGTATAAAAAACAGTATGTATATCAAAATAGGTATAAAGACATTATGTAAATAGAAAATCTCTGTTTTGTAACATTTTAGTAGAAAAATAACATGTAACAGTATAATGAGAGACATTTATTTTTACACTTTGTTGTTCATATTGAAATTCAGGAAATTTCCATTTCCTGTTAAAGAGAAAAAAAGAAACATCTTCTTTGGTCGTCTTAATGAAGGTAAGAGAGTGCAATTCTAGATTGATATGGCAGTATACTTTGTGGTATTCATAAAACTTTGTTATAAAAATAAAAACAGAATCAATAGCCAGATATGATAACCAATCCTAGAAATGCTGTATTCTATTTTTGTAACATATAATGATGGAAAATGTCCAAAATCCTACTATCCTTTCAAATAATCCATCATTAATAACAAAATTTAAACAACCACTTATAACTTTGTATTGTCTATGTAAAAAAATGGTATGCCTATTCTGAATGGTATACGATCTTACCCCCTTGTAGTTCACCTTAGTCTTGATTCTGGAATACAATACTCTGACACAAGCAGCTCTGGTTGTATAAGCAGTGTAGTCAATAGGAGACAAGATTGTCCCAAAATTTTCAACTTAAAAGAAAAATTCTTTTTTTCTATTTAGTTTTTTTTTTAAAGTATATATGAAGGGGTCAGAAGCCAAGGGGTACAAGTGACTTTATGGTTTTTTCTGAGTTAACTGCAGAAGCCATATCCTGAGTGTATTAAAAATGTTTGTGGCCAACAGGTATAAGTAAAACTCTGTTAAATGCTGAGATCTAGTGGCAAAATGAAAAACTACTTTCAGCATCAGCTGTTTTAGTTAGAGGCCAAGGGGTACAAGCACTTGTATCCCTTGACCTCTAACGGCTACAGAGATTTTGTTCAGGAATGTGTTCTGTTTACTGTATTGTTCAAAAAGCGAATTACTAATGTTGCTTCTAAGAAACACATATCTGAAACAGGTATTCCACCTCGAGACAAAAGAGGGTGTAAAGTTCCTACCAACAAATTGTGCAGGAAAAAACTGACTTGGTCAAGGAGCATATTGCAATGTTTCCAAGATACTCCAGTCACTATTCTCGACATCAATATCCAAACAGGAAATATCTTGACAGAAACCTTAACATAAAAAAGATGTATGAATGTTACAAGCTTTTCTGTGAAGATCGGGGCATGGAACCTACTACTGTATCTTATTACAGACACATTTTCAACACTTGTTCCAACCTTACTTTCCATCGACCACACACAGACACTTGCAATACGTGTGATAAGATGCAAAACACCATCGAACACGGAGATGAAGAAGCAAAGGTAGTTGCTACTACATCTAAAAAATTTCACCTCCATCAAGCTGAGACTGCTAAAACTGAAATGGAACATGCGAAAAAGGAGGTAAAAGATGACCCAACCCATGTTGCGATATGTTTTGACCTCCAAAAAATGTTGCCAACCGCAATTACTAACTTGTATTAGAATTTACTACTCTTGTCAACTTTGGACCTATAATTTCAACGTCCATGCGTTTGAACAGGTAATGCGTTCATGTTCATGTGGCATGAAGCACAAGCTTCTAGAGGGTGCGAAGAAATTGTCTCTTGTTTGTTGCAGTATATAAAATCATTTCCTCCAACTGTAACCCAATTGACAGATTTTAGCGACAATTGTGGGGGCCAGAACAAGAGTCACATCACAGTAAAGTTCTGGTTTCACGTTGTTAATACAACTAACATTGAGACCATTGATTTGAAGATTCTGCTTACTGGGCACTCTTACAACCACTGTGACAGGGACTTTGAGAAGATTGAAAATATGAAGAGGAACACGAAGAGGGGCGTTTATGTTCCTGACGATTGGATGGAGATTATTGCCGGAGCAAGTAAAAAGTTCATGGTAAAAAAGATGTCAGATGAAGATTTTGTTTCCATGGAAGCCATTCACAAGTTCTATGTTAAATCTGTACAGGGTATCAGTAAGATGCAGTGGTTACAATTTAGAAAAAATCATCCTTGGACTTTGTTCTACAAAACTACTTTCAATAAAGACTTACCGTTTCCAGAATATAGCATGATCGCTAAGAACCCAGGAAGGATTCCTACCCAACTGCCACCTTTGCCTCCAAAAACAAACAAAAAGAAAATAAAGGCATCTAAGTACAAGGATCTTCTTAATCTGCTGCAATGTGTACCTCCGGTTCACCACAGAATTTACAGATCTCTAGACTACCAAGGGAATACTTTAACAAGACAGGCCCAATCAAGAGAAGATCAACCTTGTAAGGAAAACCCTCATCATGAAGAAGACAACATTGAATTAGAAAACTTTTTTGACAGTGATTATGACTAAATATTTAAGATAGGAGGTTTTGTAATAAAATGTGGGTTTTATTTGACATAAAAGCCAGTGTTCTTAATTTTTTTCCTAACTCCACTTGGAAGCCAAGGGATACAAGTGGCACCTCTTATCAGATAGTAGCCCATATCATAAAGAGGGAAATTCAAACCAATATAAAAAAAGGTTTTTTTAGCATTTTGAAATACCAGTAAAAAATAATGTGCTAAAATTACTGAACATATTTGTCCCTGGATTTGATTATATAACTTAAACTTTAAACCTTGTTTTCTCAAAACTCAAAAAGAGTCACTTGTACCCCTTGGCTTCTGACCCCTTCATATAACATATTTTTTTAAATAAAAATGAAGTAGCTAATTGCTTTCTTTTGTAATTTGAATAGTACACTTGATTCATGTTTATTAAGCCCTGCTATTTAGAGAGTTTGAATAAATTGATACATAAAAATAAAACTATAGACGTTATGCTTGTACTTTATTCTTTGGACTTGACCCACATTTCTTTCAGCCTCCAATTTTATAGTTAGTTTTTAACATGCATAAAACCATCCTTGAATTTAGTGATCAATTAGTAGAATCTCTGGTAGGCCAATTACCGTTAGGAAGGATCTGTAGGATATTAAAATCAACGATGAGGTGACTGAGGCGTCGAAGTCGAACGATGGAGGGAGGTAGTGACTTGAGCCTGTTACGGCTCAGCTCCAGGTAGCAGAGGTTGGCAAGCTTGTTCACATCATCAGGAAACTCCTCCAAATCATTTCCAGCCAGGTACAGGTGTGTCAGGTTGACAAGACTTGTCAACCACTTGGGCTGCAACATAAAGTTAACACAATAGCTACGGAAATTTTTCCAGTAATTACAAAAATAAAAAATGTTTTGAGAATTTTGTTTTCAAATGTGTAGATTGAAGCTTGCATTGAGAATCGCGAACTTTGGAGAACAAGCCCTTGTTTTTTATGAATGGAAAAGGAAAAAAAATAGTACAATTTTGTCTGGAATATGAAGTTACAGGAGCAACTACTTTGTGTAAAAACTGTGTTAGATTGCACTTCTTCTATTTGGTCTCAATTCAAGGAATACTTTTTCCGATTCCTTAAAACAGACCAAAATAAAATAGGTGATATGTACTCTTAATCAAGTTTAATGCTGAGAAATGAAACACACAATACAACATCCAAAAACAATGCAATTGTGAAATTTGTAGAAGGAGTGACAAACATTTGGGCTGAGAAGAAAATTGGCACTTAAATAAATATCCATAAATTAGATTAAAGTTTAATTTAATGTTTAAAGAATTAACTTTGTTATTAATTAAACAATGATAAATACACAGTCATTTATACTTAGGCTGTGTTGAAAATAAATTCTGAAAATGTTATAAAATGTATCAACTAACCTAAATTAGAAATTAGAAACAGTAAAAGACTAATTATGATCTTGTACAACTCTTTTGTAACTCATAAACTTTTGATATTTCCATGTATTTATATTTTTGAAGTTTTTAATTTTTTTGAAAGATATCCTAATTTTCTTGATAGTTGTATAGTTTACAAAAATTCTATCGCCTTAAGCAAACTATGTTGCAATATCCTATACATCACCTAAACATTCACAAACAAAGGGGCTCAGTATTCTTTTCTAAAATTTTTCAATGGCCAACCCTTTAAAATAAAACAAATTGATTCTTTTAAAGAGTTTAAATAAGTTTAAACTTTCCCTAAAGCCCTTGAGTTGGGCATTTTTTGGGATGAATTCTTAAATGCGTAATATTTAATTTTCAATTTTACTATTATTTAGTTTCAACACGAAATGTATTTTATTCAAGTTTACTGTAGCATTAGATTTTTAACAATGTAGATGTATTGAACTGATAAGTCATGATTACTGAGCTATTGTTAACATTTTTAAATCAGCGTGATGCAATAAATGAAATGAAACTGTAAAGTTGTTTTTTACTGGATCTGATACATTTACATTGTAACTCAATCAATTCTTCAAGGTTTTTCGGTAATAAAAAAATCTAGCCATATGAGACAGTCCACAAATACCATAATTCTACAGAGTAATTTATTTTTTCAAGAATTGTGTAGTCAACACAATCAAAAGCTCTTAAGATTCAAGACAATTCCAATGATGATTGGTGTTTTTCTAATATACTGTTATAAATTGTACTCAATTTTTGCTCTATCAAATATTGAGTTTTGTTTTTTAAATCATCATTGGAAGTTTGACAAATCTTGTTCTTTTTTGGTAATACAGTAACACAATAGGAACATTTTTTCAAAGACTGCTCAATATCACCAAATTATTTATTAGATTATGATTTGTAGGATCACTGGATTTTCTTTTATAAATATTACTTAACTTTTAACATGCTTAAGAAAACTTTTGAAAATTCCAATTTTAATAAAGGTTAAAAACAATACCATAAGCATTTCACAAACCACACATAGACTATATGCCGTAAATATTTTATGATTTTTTACATTTAAAATTTCAAAAAATTTACAAGAACTTCTATTTAGTGACAATAGAGAATAAGACAAATAAGTAAATGAAAATTCTTACAAGTTAACTATATGGTAATGGTGATAGTTGTTTTATTATTTAAGCAGACATTTTTGAAAGCACGTTGAACTGGGAATTGAATATCATTGCATATATTTTTATAACTTATCCATAGACCAATCTTTTCATGTCATTAGTTCATGCTGGTCTAATAACTTGTCAAAGTTTGATATAACCATTTTGAAACTAGTAGTTGTGATTATTTTATGATATAGCATGATTATATGTTTTCACGACTCCAACATATTTATAATAAAATTAGGTTTTCTTATGATTTAAAACTTGATTTTTTTGTATAAGGAAAACTATTATTTAAATTAGATCTTTCCTCTGAATTTTTGAGCATAAAAACTCTCATGTCAGTCTATCACTAATCTCCAGTTATAATAAATATAGCATCATGATCACAAAACAGTCTCCAGGATAGATACAATCATGGTATTTTTTAATATTAATAATTAAACATTTTCAATCAAAGCCATCTGTGTAACTGATACCAATCTTAATGAGTTAATGTTTTATAATAAAGGCTTGTACAAATTAATTGTAAACTTTTGGTTTATTTATTTCTAATGCATTAGTATTGCAATCTCCATTTGGAGCTTTTATTACAAATGACTTCTTTGTAGTCAAACAATAATATAAGTCCTGATTTAAAAATTGTAGCCTGTTTACAGATATACACAAACAAATGGTTTATTTTACTAAATAAATTTAAATACCAAGTTCATTATTTTCAATACCAAATCAATGTTGATTAATGTGTTAATATTATTTTCCTTCTTTCAACAATTTTACTCCACTCCATTAAAGAAGTTTCCTTTGTTATGAAAGGATTAAATAAATACAGAAAGTGTATTAAAATGTTAAAATATAGATTAATTGAATTTTTAAAGTTGGAATATTGGTTGTCAGATTATTATGTAGTACAGTTAATTCAACAATGTTTTGTACCCTTAAGTACATTAAGTACATTTTGATATATGACCTTATGAAAGGTTGTAGTTTTAAATTTGTTCTTCATTTAAAGCATCAATACATGGATAATTTGAAAAAACACCATATCACACATTTTACCATCCACTGTCATGTTTTTATTGATCTTCACTGTTCATGCTTTTTTAAATCTTTAAGGATATTTATCATCATGCGACCAGTTTCTGAGGCTTAGTTGAGGTTTGATATTCTACTGAAAGTTGTGAACAAACGTCATTCATAATTCTAGGGCACTAAAAACTCTACTGAGAAAAATGGTATATGCCTTATGGAATCAATTTTATGAAAATTCATAGTTTGGATAAATCCTGTTGCTTACGAAGAATGAAGATTGTTCACAATTTTTGCATTAAATCAAATGTAAAGACTTATTATATACATAGTTTTGCTATAAAAATGTATACAAATGCAAAAAATGTTACTAATTTATTCAATTAAATCATTATATTTAAACAAAGAACTTACTAAGAGTAATATGTGGTTCTCTCGTAGATAAATCTCCTCAACATGATTGCCATGCTTCTGTAGCTCCTCAGGTAAGGTTGTGTAATGTCTGTAACTCCAGTGTAAAATATACTTGGACTTAACCTCTTCCTCCACGTCTGTACACATAGAAGTGGATTCACAAACGAAACATCTTGACTAAGGTCCTGAGCACAGAGCTCTCAAACGTCCAATCTATTCTATTCATTTTACTAACGCTGCAAATCTTAAAATAGAGTGTGCGTTGGCTCACTTCCATGGCCAAAAGTTTAAAACGCAATTTCTATAGTTATCCAAACACTCTGATCTGGCTAGAGTTCGACATTAGAACTATAATAGTACATTATTGCTGGTGAACTGCTTTTAAACTGGTAGAATGTTCATTAAATCAACCAAAATAATAGACGCTTAAAAACCTCAAGGATCAAATGTTGTTTGAAAGTCGCGGGTAAATGGAATTGTGCAAGAAGACTTTGTTTATAAGTTTTTTTTTCAGACGGTCTGTTGAATGGTATCACTGTTGCCAACATGATAATACTATTTTAAAATATTTGTTAAAAATAAAGGGGATCATTCCCAAAGATCGAAATATATTCATTTAATTGTACAAATTAAATTACATTTTTTAAACTGTTTATAATAATAATAATTCATAACTAACTTAGTAATGATGAGAAATTAAGTAATTCGTTGAAGGATTTATACATTCTGGGATATTTATATTCATTGTATATTCTATTTGTTTTAAGATAATAAAATTTAATACATTCATACATTTTATTACGATATGAAGGTTAATTTTTTATTAATGTCTTATTGAAATATAAATTTAATGCGAATTAATTCAGTTACACAACATTGAATACACTTCTAACTTCGATTATGCAACAATACCAACATACCAACTACAATCAGCTGACTGGATCAATTGTTTGTGTTTATTCAATCGCAGTATTAGAAAATTGTGTTTTCGTTTCAACAGCCAGTTGTTAGCTGGAGCAGATAAAGGACGAGTGACAGCGGCAGTCATTAGCTGGTGAGACTCAGACAACAAAGAAAGACTTGTTCGGGGTTCGAGTTGAAGACAAGACAACAACACTGCGGTCGTTTCGGAACACTGACTTTGTTGTTAACCTAAATTTTTGTTTAAAAGAGAAGGTTTTATTATGCGTTAATTTTATATACATTGACATTCCTTAAAATGTTTACAACTTTTCTTTTTTATAACTAAGTACGTATTGTGAAATAAAGCTTATTGAAGATGGAAGCCGGAGAAAGGTGAGTAAAATCAATCACTGGTAAAATAAACATTTGTTTTAAAATTGCATAGCCTAGTTCTTTGCTCCTGCATTATGACACTATAGTCTAATGTCATAATGTACTTAAGAAATTATGAGACTCAAATCCATACTTAAGTATCAGGGCTGCAGTATAAAGCAGCTAACACCATAACTGAATCATCATTATTCATATAACAATTAAACAATAGCTTAATAACCAGAAAATGTCCTGGAATATGTTATAGGTATTTCAATTAAATTTCATTATAGGCCTAGCTACTTTTATATCTTTAAGTAAGGCTGCAGTATAATAATCAGGAACCGCCACAATCGAATCATGATTATCGATTATATTGATACAATCGAATACAACATTGACCTATAGAAATTTATAATAAATCATTGCCTGCTGTTTTTATTTCATTGGATATTGAGTATGATAGTGAGGTCACTGTCAGTTTTTTGTTTCGTTTATGTAGTGAGTAGGTTAGTGACCTACTCTAATTGGAGACCTATTAAGAAATCCTTAAAACTGGTCTCAGAACTGACTGCATTGTTGATCATCTTGCAAAATTTATGTATCAACGATAAGTAATGACTATTGGTGGCAGGGTTTAAGCTGAGAATGCATTTGTCGCATTTTGCGAAACAAGCGTAGAAAATGTGACACCGTTAAGAAAAGCTCTCGGAAAAATTGGGACAAAAACGTTTACAGTGATACAAATTTAGTTTTTCAATGATACTAAGATCGTATATTTTCTCATTACATTTAATTTCATATATATACTGTATATATATATATATATATAATATTAGATAGACACTGTGCTGTGCCACTGGTCGACAAACTGTCTGGTTGGAAAACGTCTGCCTAATCTCGGATAAAAAAGAATAGATACCCGAGTTTGAACGTTAACCACAAACTAATTAATAAAGTTAAAATTATGGGAGTTAAATTAAACTTAAGCTTGTTTATTTCTCGCCTAGACATATAAAGCAAATATTTACAAGCAATAACCAAGTTTTGTTCTGTAACAGTGATAAAATGTACCGGTTTTGGTGTTTTACTAATAAATTGCAATTTTGAAAGTTCAATTATTCATTGATAAACCTGCCATTGTGGGCCCAAAGCTCATATGCAAAAGCTGATGGTAAATGGTCCAATATATTAAAACAATATTTAATTTACTACGGCTTCCTCTTGCACTTAAGGACGTGAGTGGACCAAGCAAGATCGTTGCAAACATCGCTCTCGATGGTCTGTCGGTTCAAGCGTTCCGAACAGGCACCAGCAGCAGCAAATGAACAAAATCTATTGGATTAAGTTAGAATGGTCGAAAATTATTTGTGTTTACAAAAATAAATTGCCTTTAAAGCAAAAATAATGACTATAAGCTCAATAAACAGTCTGAAAATGAAACATTGGAGAGATATAGCTGCAAGACTTCACTGTCAAAAGAAAACAAAAGAAAATAGAAGATTTCTTTATAAAAACGCTTCAAACAGGAGAGAGAAGGACGTGTTGACATTTCTACAAAGCAGACATTGGAATCAGCTGTTAAGTCCTAAATCTGCCTCAGACCTGCACAGCAGACCAAGTCCATGGCCTGTCTGTCCATAAGCTTGTACTGGTCTCACCAGATCTGCTTAATTACTTTTAAAGAAAACTAACAAATTTCTCCTTCAAACAAAACTTGATTGTAATGCCCCCTCTTCACCACCTACTTTCAGAAAAATGGTGTCTAATGCCTCTCATTATGGTTACCAATTAAATAAAACTTATACATAGTATTCATGTTGTTTTTCATTTTTCAAGGTATAAATTTTCTTATACATATATGTACAGTGTGCCATTAATTTCGTAATAAAATATCATAAGAAATATTTTACACATTTAACAGAATATTTTGTGGAGTATACAGATTGGACAGTTGTTATAAACTATTTCTTTTGATATTTTGTTAATTCAGAGGTGGTCGTGATATAGGAATGTACCTCCTGACCTCTTCATTTATTTTGAAATACACGTTATATGAATCTTTTGGCTTCATATTTAATAAGTGGTATTTGTTAATTGATGTACGTGAAACTAATTTTTTTTTACAACTGCATGGTTTTAAAGTTGGTGTTTTTAAAGGCAATAACCGCTCTTACTCTCAAATACTACTTTTTACAGAAACAGAATTGTTTACAAGTACTTGAAAAATAAAATTGTCATTAGTGCAGTGGGTTAACCTAAGTAATGGATTATGCTTGTACAGTGGCGTAGGAGAAAAGCGGAAGCGGACAGAAAGTAACGGAGGCAGCAGTGACTCTGACCTGTCCGATGGGTGGAACTTTGTTGATCAGCTGGATATCAACAACCCAGATGTCCCGAGTAGTGACGGGGAGAGTGTGGAAGTAATTGAGGCTGAGGATGAAATTCCGGAACATGGTTAGTAGGATATGTCAGAATATTTTTACATCATAGTACAGTGTATATTCTTAAAAATTAATATATGCAGTAGAAAATAAGATTACAGACAAACTTCTTTACTAGTGTATTCATCAAAATCAGAGCTGCAATAAGTTACATATTATAAAAGTTATTTTGTATATTAATTTGGAGTCCAATGATACATAAAATTCAGGAATAGTTCCTGATTTTCTAAGGCCTTCACTTAATTCCTAATGTTTCCTTTTATATACATAAAATTACATTTTTTTGCTGAATGTTTCTTTTTGCTTTGAAACAGAGACAGATTTGTAGAGGTTAGGTATATACTTTTTTTTATTTGTAGTGTATTGTTTCAAATTTTTTATATATTGATCCCTAAGTCATTTACGCTATCCATGTCCGTATCATCATCATGCAAACAAAGCTAACCATCTATTTTTGTGTAGCATATTTCCATTGTACAATTAACACTAAAATAAGACAATAAAATTAGTCTACCCCAGACACCAATGTAAAACAATCAGTACATGTTGGAAGGCACCTTGGTTCTAGGTCGACTAGGATTCGGATAGCTTTATATGTAGAGTGAGAACTCTGTTATGGTTTACAGTTGAGGAACCATTACATAATGCGAGTCCGCACCTCATATACTACTAATGAGTTGGCTGATTTCTGTTTTGGCTGATTTCAAATTGCTGATCAATTTAATTTTTCAGTCGACATATGTACAGAGTGTCCCGTAAGTCTCTGGACAAAGGGTTACCACGTTATTGGTCAGGTCAAGACAAACACATTTCACCATATGAATATGGTTCGTTTCCTATCTGTCTGTATGTGTTTTTATAAAAAAAATTAATATCTTAACAAATAATAAATTATACCAAATTTGGCTCAAATGTTTGATAACAAGTCCAGTTAATGGACATTTCATGATATTATCATTAAATATTTTCAAAATGACATTCATCAAAACATTTTAACTTTGATTATTTTTAAAAAACCAGCAAGTTTTCTCAAGAGTTACAGGAATAAACTTTTTTAGAGAGTTTTATCACAGATCTAATGACACCAGAAATATTTTAATCAAACAATAAATAACTGATTTAGGGTTGATTCACTGTAACAAGACACAGCCCATAGTAAAGTTCTCAGCAAATAGCAAACAATACAAAAGTGAATAAACAGCAGCTTCAAAATATCTTCTGACTTTTTGTGTTTTATGATACAAAAAAATTTAAATACACACATTTCAGACTACTTTTACTGAAACTTTTAATTTTCTTATCTGAATGTTTTCTTAACCTGTGCTCAAGAGTGATTGCAGAATAGGCAGGAATAAGAAGTGTTGTTGCTATCAAGCTTCCTCTATGCTTTCAAGACTGTAAATGTAAACAAATTGAACATATTGGTTAAATTAATTTAACAATATGGTTGTACTAACATAAAAACAATGTTGACATAGAACAGTTAAATACATTTAACAGGCTCTTTCAATTTATACTATTATATAAAACTTTCTTTTTTTATTTGCCTGATTTTTTTTACCACAAAATGTTATATTTTAATAGTTTTTCTGCTATTCGAGGTTGGTGAAGACGAATCCAACAAACTAGAGATCAGTCTAATGGGCACAACCATTCTTGAGTTATAAATGGTGACTTGTTTTATGTATGTAGGTAATAATAAAGAATGCTAGTTTTCTATAGTGATATTTCTCGGAACGATGCCAACTAATGTCATTTTATTGATTGACATATATACTGCAGTACTACAGTAGAGTCCCACGAACTAAATCTAATGTGGACTGAAGCTGGGAGGTTTGTGTTTTTTGTCATATAAATAACAATAGTATATTTTCTTTACGTTTCTTTAATACGATGAATTGTATTGAGGTTAAGTGTGGAAGAAATGATTTCACCTCTAATAAAGCCAAGTTTCATTTCATTTCATACACATTTATTTGTTTAAAGAATACATAAATTTGTGTGGAATATAAGAAGATTAGGGTCTAGTTTGTACTCGGATGAATGTAACAATATAGCCACTTTCAATAAATGATTTGCCTACCAATATGGATTGCGGTTCAGTAGTTTTCTCAGATGACTGCTCGTTTTATTGTACAAATAACAATATAGATACCTTGTTTGTAGAGATGACTCATGTCCTATACCAAGCTAACCACTGGTTTTCATCTAATGGTCTGTTACTAATTGATAACTTCACAAAATATTTTCTTTTCTCTTTGTAAAAATCCTACGTTAACGAAGTATAATTTAAATTTAAAGTCCTGTCTAAGACTGTTGGGTATAACTTTAGATTCTAAGTTGACATGGCAACCCCATGTTCAGTGTCTGTTGTAAGCTGTCAAGAGTAATTTTTTTTGCTGCACCACCTAAAGAAACTTGTTCCCAAAGGTTATCTTAAATCTGCATATTATGCATTTTATCATAGCACCATATTGTATGGAATCATCCTATGGGGTAACAGTCATGATATTCAAAAAGTATTACTATTACAGAAAAAGGCTATTAGAATTTTGGCTAGTGTCTCCTCCTTAACTACATGTAAACCTATTTTTGCGGAGGAAGGTATTCTAACAGTTATCAACCTTTATATTTATTCATGTCTGATTAAAGTGAAACAGAATCTTGGTGACTTTTCTCTTAGAAATGACATTCAGCAATATCCTACTAGAGGCAGTTTATATTTAAATCAGCCCTACTGTAGATTTAGTAAATCATAATCTATGTATTCTTTTATCGGTATCCATTTGTTTAATAAACTACCTCTTTCCAGTCATAACATTAGTCTTAGTAAATTCATATCAGTGATGTATACAGGGTGTTTGAAAAGTATGGGTACGGCTTAATATTTTAAAGACCATAGGAGATAACATCTATAAACTTTGCACAGTGTCATATGGCTATGTAAAACTATTTTCCCTTGCTATTACCATGACATGCCAACCATGGGGGGACGGCCCACAGAGGAAAACATGGAAATCTTAAATTGAAGCATGGGTCGAGTGATTTAATACTTTTCAAACACCCTGTAGATGGCTGTTAACTAGACCTTTTTATGGTATAGATGAATACCTGGCACTGTCTGTGATAGATGTTTCTTTTTAATTTTAAACCTATCTGTATTGTAGCCTCCATAAATGTTTAACTGTTTTAATTGTCTGTTATTGTACTATTCATTTATTTATTATTGAATATTTTACCAATTTATTTTCTGTGGAATCTATTAATACATGTATGTATTGTTGATTGCCCATGCTTAGTTAGACATAAGATACCATACTATTATTTCATCTCAGCCAGTCAGGTTTTCACTTGAATTAACATTTAATTTAATGTATTGTGAGCTAATATTCTATTGAAGCCTTGGTGACGATGTCAATGCATTTAATGATGTTATGATGACTAAAGATTCTTGATTATCAAATAAGTCAATAAAGGTGAAAGTAGTAGAGAACACAGCACACACATAGAGACCAGTCCAGCAATCTCCTGATGTGTACTGTTTTATCTCACAAAATTATAGAAATTTGAAATTGGCTTATGAGATCACTTGGTTGCGCTTAGTAGCTTAAAATATTGATAAAAAAACAATAATTTGAGAAGAAGTTTTGTAAACCAAAGTAATTTTGGGATTCTTATATAAACTAAATAAACATATTTCACACCAATAAGTAAGATGTATTTAAAAAGAGAAAAATATTTAGATGGTTTAAAAGAATGTCTGTTATACCTCTGTGGCTTGAAAATATTACCAGGCTTGAACGTGTTATAGTAGGAAATCAGATTTTTGCCGTTATCAACTCCTTTGTTAATACTATACTGCCCCATAAGAATAAAAGCCCTAACTCCAAGAAACAAAACTTTTCAGGAAATGAGGATTACTAATTTTTTTTACCTGCATTAACATTTTAGCACTTTAAAAAAAAGGTTTATGCTAAAATGTTATTGATAGACCTACAAAATATTTATGTTGATGTGAAATTTTTTTTTAATAGAAAAAGTGGAGTTGGGGGCTTTTTATGTCACAGTTTGTTTGGTCTGAGGCGCACCCTTGAAAAGCCCTAACTCCTTCTACGGGAGTTAGGGCTTTTCATCGTCAAAGTGGACTTGTTTAGTTGCTACACCTAATTGGCATAATCATATTTTTAAATGTTTCTTTAGTGTTAAAACTGCAGTTTAAGAAAACAAACCAACATGTAATGTTATTTTTTAGAATTTTACTCACATAAAACAAATTGAACAAGTACAAACAAAATATTTATCAAGTAAAAGTTTATTTTTAAATTTAAAAGCTTGTTAAAAACAATATATTCCTTTAATCAATGATCAATTTTAATTTGTAAGCTAATTAATAGAAACAAGAAACCTATCACGTTATATTTGGTGACATTAATCAATTTAAAACAGTAAAGTTAACAAGTACATACAAATATTTCAACAATTTACAAACAAAATAAGTTACTTAAAATGAGAAAAAGTGTTAAATTGTAGGCGGCCGGCCTACTACTAGAAAAAAACTAAATATACATTGTGTTTTATACATGACTTAAATAAAAAGAATTAGAAGTAATCTACGCACAAACAATGTTTTTCTGGCACAAAGTCATTAGAATAGTTTAAATTGTAGACCTATTACACAGTTAAGAGATACTGGTGATAAATAAGTCCCCACTTAAACACTTTAAACAGTAATAATAATAATAAGATTAATTGAAAACAAAAACACTTCTGCCATTTATAGAATTGATCACTATCTACTTTAACTTTTGGCATTAACTTTTGGAAATTAGTTTTTACCTCATCACAGTCAATCAAGTCTCGTTGTCCTGACTCTGGAAGACTTGTCCAAACCCCCCGACCGTTTGCATGGCATAAGGGGACACAGTTTTTCAATAATGTCTTTCTTTTTGGTTTTATTGAAACCCCGAACTTTATTTATTTTTTTCTGGCATAGGAAACTTTTTGATATATTTGGATTGAATAAAGTTCAACTCTTTTGAAGGAGATTCTTCATATTTTCATAGAGTACAAAAGCGTACTTTTACCTCTGTCAGCAGTTACTTTCACAACATCTTTGAGATAAGGCACATTTTCTCGACACTTAAGCTTTTGTTTAGAAGAACAGTCTTTCCATTTATACAAGTCACTTTCACCAAGTTCTTTGATGGTCTACCTTTCCTACATTAGCTTTTTCAACACATTTAACAAAGTCCTGGAAATCGTAGACCTTTCCACTGTGTTTCATAGCTAAACTCAACTTGATGGTGGAAGGAGTCAGCAGCCATAAACGGTTCAAAGTAGAAAACATCAATTTTATCAACGGAAATCTCGGGGCAGTAATTTACAAGATAAACAAGGAAGGTGAACAGAGCCCAATTTTTGTTTTGTCCCGCACAATTGTCCAGGCCAAATACAAATATGCTTGATATCCCTGAAATGATAGAAAAAGGAATAAAATGCATTTAAGATGTCTTCTTTTTTTCTTCCACTTATTGCCTCGTGCCATAAGACTGGTAGAAGCCTAGTTTTTGATTTGGTCCCAAGAGGTACAAAACTTTCATTGAATGCTACCATTCTTCTTGTAAAAACGACCTCCTTGAAGTTGTCCATCCTTGGCAGCATGATAACTTTTTGTAGATCAGCACAAAAATATAAGGTATCATCAGAAGAAGACTGTTGCTTTTCATGCTCCTTGTAAAGATCTCTAGATTTCTCGGCCTTATCAATATGACATTTCCAGTTCATACAAACGTCACAGTCTTGAGACAATTCTTTTTGGTTGTGATCATTGTCATGTTCTTTGAACTTGAAGCATGTGCCACATTCCTCGTGGCCAAGTTTTGTAAAAGATATATGAAGCTCATTTATGACCTTTCTATATAAATCGTAAGAACAGTCACATGACTTTTCACATTCCATAAAATCATTATACATTCTTTGAATGGTCACGTCGTTTGGGAGGAGATACCGCCGATTTGGAGCATGCTCCCTTCTATAGTGAGAGATACTGGGATTGTAACTCTCAATATGATGTTTGATAAGGAACGAGTTTAAAGGAACGAGAAGTATCAGTGTATTTTCAGGGTCTGGTAGATCATTGACATTTACGGGAACAACAGCCTCCAAAGTTGACATTTTTGGGACACATTCAAGATCTCTTGCTCTTTTTTCTGATGATGGAACCCAATAACTTGAAGTAACTTGATCTTGGGGTAGAAGGAGCTCTTCAAACTTCACAGGTTCAAGAACTTCCAGCGAATTATCAGGCCCAATCAGCTCATTGGGATAACGTAAAGAGACGATATCTTCATCTATTTTCTCTTCTTGAGGAAACAGTGATACTTAAGGGTTGCTCTTCATAGTTGAAAGGAACCACAAATCCCAGTGTACTTTTAGGTTCCGATATTTTCATTACCATTTAAGGATTCAAGGGCCTCCGAGGTTACCGCTTTTGGGGAACTACATTTATTTTCTTTTTCTACTTTGGATGAAGCATTGTTTAGAGGACACTTTTTAATGCTAGGAACAACTGTATCGTTTTTTTGTTTTGGTCAGCATTGACAGCATTAAAAGCACCCCTTGAGGACATTTTAGTATACGAGTTTTATATTATTTTACCGGCCATTAAGGTATCGATTTGTAAATTTTGAGGTTAGGTTTCTGTCTGTAGCAATGTTCCATTTTTGCAAATCAACTTTTACAATTATAACTTAAAAAATAAATTACCTGAAGTGCAGTAGAAAGAAAATCAGGCTATCTGACACAATATAATTTAAAACACTGAAACCGAATAACTAATTATAACCAAAACACACGTTCATGACACAATAACTTGATAGGTTGTTGAGTTACTAAGTGAGAGCAGCTGCAACAACAAAAACTCTAGCCTAGTCATGCTGCTATGTTTGATGAAAGAAGGCCCTAATTCCAGGAAATCTCCTACTTAGTCTTATGAGAGAAGGCCCCAAGTTCCATGATGCTCTCGGGTGGACTATGGAACCATAAGTCTAAAGGCCCTAATTGCAACTGCCTATGCACTTAGGGTGTTTTAAACATTTAATTGTTACATAGGGCCATCTTATGTCAAAAACCACGATATTTCGGAGTTAGGGCCAATATAAATTGTAGTAATAGTGACCATGGAGTTGAATTTAGGGCCTTTTTATGTCATAAAAAGACGTATTTTATCCCAGTAAATCGAAAACAACAAAAAAAGTCAATTTAAAAAATTTTGGAGTTAGGGCCTTTTAAACTTATGGGGGCAGTATATAATTAATGCTCAAGGGTGTAATTTAATTATATTTTAATTTCAAAACCCTAATGCTTTGTCTTGCGATTCCTGGTATTTTTACAGGATAATTCAAATAAATACAAATACAAAAACAGTGAATCGTTCTGCTAAAGTAGTTTGTATAAACACGCAACTCAAGTGAACTTTATTTATCTATAAAGGCATAGAACCAGATGGAGAACCAGATGCTCCAGAGGCTGCAAGTCAACTGGTATCCAAACCTGAGACTCCAGTGGTGCAAGTCAGCCAGGAGGAGGTGGGGGCAGCCGGTACCAGTGGGACTGAGCCCTCAGTCCCCACCAGAGTTGTAGAGGCCGGACGGGAAGAGATGTTCGACTCCTTCTTTCCGTTGGTTCCTATTCTTTGCCACTTCTGCAGTACTTGTCTCCAATCTGGCATACATGGCCACCGATAGTAAGTAACCTTGTTTACGTTCTCTTCCCGATTCCATACACAATACAAACTTCCATGCTGTATTTTTTTACAATAGAAATTGTTTTCTCTTACAATCTAACTAATTTAAATAGAAAAATGATGTCCCTGGAAGCATGTGTGGGTTATTCTTATAAAATTTACTTCTACAGGCTCCCTGTTAGGGTTGGTTAGTTGACAACATGAAAGCCAGATCTTATTCTTTAAGGCTTTTGCTCCCAAGTGGCACAACGGTCTAGTTATGAATTGCTCAGAGAAAGTCAATATGTTTAAGCTCTGGGAATGAATGTGTTTAAAGCATAAACATGCTGAGGAATACTCAAAATGCTTACTGTATCTCTGACCCAAATAAGTATTTGTTTTTTTTTTTATCCCCACAGCAAATAACAATAACAAACTAACATAATTTTTTGAAATGTGGTAACACAGTTTTGACAGCTACATGCTTGGCTGGGTCCAATGTCCAGTCCTTGTAACAGTTGTCAGTTATCTTTATTTATGTTAGATTCAGACCTTCTCTCTAATCTTGTGTGGTAAGGTCTCAACAAAAGGCTTCCTGTCACAATCAGTAGTTGTATGGTAAACATTTATTTTCCTGTAACATTGTCTGATATGACATGATTTCTTCATTTTAATGAGCTCACAGAAGAAACAAAACAAACAAACAGTATTGAATTTCTAGCTGTACCGACTGAAGGTAATATTAAGTAAACTTAAATAACAGTAACAGATTAAGTTGGGAATCTGAGTTGCACTCTGATCATTAGCAGCTGAGTTTCAAATTACAAACAACAAAAACTACTTTGAGGATTAATTTCTTGAAACCAATGTCATTTTCGTATTATTATTTTATAATGTAGGAAATGAAATGATTCTTGAGTATACACTTATGTACATGTTCATAACTGTAAAATTATATTAGTAAAACTTATAAACATTCTTATAACACACTTTTTAATAAACCTACAACATTGTAAACAATTCAGAGTATTTGCACATGATAATAGTAATAATAATAAAGAGTTACAACACATGATTAAAAGCATGTAGCTAAGTTATTAAATTTAACATCCCACTTTGATTTTTCATTTTTTTTAACTGTCTATTGATAAACTCTTGGGACAAATTGAACTTTCTTAGTTTCAACTTCCTTTGTTTTAAATATCTACTTAGCATTGATTGTTTTCTTCCCTTCTGGTTATTATCCCTTCATATTATTGTCTATGTGTTAATTTTCTCCTGAGCATTCAATTCAGTTAAATTACTTTCTGCCACCACTAACCTCTACTTGTGGCTTCTTCATAAGTTGTTAGTAGAAGTTGTGACTTGGCCGCACTGCCACTGGCCAACGCTCGGTGTATTTATGATTTGTATTTATCACCAAAATTGTAATTCAAACTCAACTGAAGTAGTAGGCATGCCTTATAGTTTCATATCACAAATAATATTTGTATGCCAGTAGAATCACCTAATCTTTTTTTTTTTTTTTTTTGCTATTTAACGTAGAATAGAATTTATTCTTATTTTGTAAATAAGTTCCATGAAATTTGTCAAAATAATGCTTATTTCAACACTGAAGTGATCTAAATTCTTTATAAAAACAACAATAAAGTATAACACACTGAAAACAAATTACTTATGTGTGGCAGAACATCCTAAAAGGAACTTTAAGAAATGGGGTGGGGGGGGGGGGGGGTGGGGGGGGGGGGGGGTGGGGGGGGGGGGGGGTGGGGGGGGGGGGGGGTGGGGGGGGGGGGGGGTGGGGGGGGGGGGGGGACAGTCCCACATCAGCTCTTGAGACCTTTTAAAAAAAATTAGGTGACCTTTATTGCTGCAAGACTGCTTCATGTAATGAACCACAAATTGTGCAGTATAATCAGAATAAATCAGGCGCCCCTTGGACATGATCATCTCAAGAACGTAAGCGGAGCAAAGTTAGTAGGGTGGATATTCTACTGTGGTAACACTGTTCTTTGCTAGATAATTAAGCACTAACAAAGACTGATGTGCAGGGACATTGTTATAAAGCAAAATCCAATTGTTTCCTGTCCATTTTTCATGACATTTCCTTATGATGGTATCTCTTAAGCATGTAAGAATTTCTACATATACTGTAGTTCTTTGGTCACTGTTTGTCCCTCTGGAATGAGCCCATAGTGAATTAAGCCTTTGTAGTCAAAAAAACAACCTCATGTCTCCAGGTGAAATTTTTCTTTCCTTAGAGGTGTTTTTCGATTTCCATTCAGAGAACTATCTTAACATTTTGTTTTGAGGGTCACGTAGGGTTATGCAATTTTTGGTAATTTTTAGTCTCCTGTTTGCTTGTACAACTTGCCAGTATTTGCTCAATGTTTTCATCACTGCTTGCACATCTTCAATGTTTACGTGACCTTCACGAAAACATTTGTGCCTCTCATAAATTTGCTCCCTCTTCATCATCTCATTTCCATAAGCATGAACACAGAATTTAATGTTTGATCACTGTTTTACTAAATGCCATTTTTTTTTAATCAAGGAGGTTAACTTGCAGGCACATGAAAAAACTCCAACAAGAAAAAATAGCATTTGAGCAATACAAACACTAATGATATTCTTTCTCCAAAAGTAGAAGTATTGAATGCTTAAAAACAAATTTCCCACCAATGTACATGCTGGGTGTATTTAACAATCCCAAAAGTGTTCGTAGATTTTATGTATGAAATTCACAAATGTCAAATATTTTTAGAGCACATTGTAATTTTAATTTTTTTTTATCTAATGTTTTTTAAGTTATGCTTTTTGTTTGGATATAAAAATTATTCAGAAGTTGTGTTTTTTTTTATTAAATTTCCACCATTTATAACTTTAGATAGACCCTATAGATTTTAACATAGTAGATAACATATTAATATATATATATATGCATTAACATAATGTCAGAAAGATTTCATATAAAAATGCTAATGGGGATCCACCTAGAAATCTGGTTGTGTGGGAACATGACATAATATCTGTAGTACAGCAATATTTAAAAGAAGCCTGTAGAAATCAAACTGTGCAGAACTTTTATAAAATTGCCAATAACCTGCTGAAATATGTCTGAAACAAACATTTTCTTACATTATTCTTGTTCAGAACTAAACAGAGAATAATAATATGGAAAAAAGTTTATATAATGTTTTTGACGGGAGTGCCGAATCCACTCAAGTACCATTCTATGGCTTTACATTTATAGTCTTGAAAACATAGAGTAAGCCAAAAAGTAACAACCTTCTTATCATCATTCTGTGGTACAAAAAATATCTTAGACTGGAAGTAAAAAGTGGAGGTTTTATGATACAAGTAGGCTTTTTATACCTGCTTATGCATATCTATTTTGTTGATCAAGAAAACAAGACAAACTCAACTGTGGCGCCAAGTTATGTATATATTCTGTAGATCAGGGCAATAAGGCAAACTGAGCCAAAGCATCAGAATGTTTTTGAAAAAAGAAGTACTCATATACGTGCAAAACATAAAATAATATGTACCTCAAATATGCTTACTTTTTGATGCTACTTTCAGTACTTTCGTTTCTAGTAAAAAGGTTATTAGTACTGAAAAGCTAAGTACTTCGACTATAGGATTCATCCATACCTAAAATATTTCAATTTGTTACTGGAATAGAGCTATTCAATCAAATTTCATAAAATATTGGCAAGTAATCCGAGTTATTTCGTAGGTACTTATAAAAACTGTTTCACTTTCTGACATCAGAGCTCTAAAGCACTGTTCACTAAAATTAAATCTAAAATGGGTCAGGAGATTGGATTATCTTTCAGTAACTATCACGTATCTCAGAAGTGTATAGAATGTAATTTAAAAATAATTTGCCCCTGGTGTCCATGTTTTTCAGAAGTAAATTGCATGGGAAGCTTTATGTAACTGCCATTTTCAGTGTAATAATAACAACGCTAAATTGTAACTCTTCTTGTTTAACAACAGTACTAAAAATGAAAACAGGGGTTTATAGCCCGTAAACTATACAATAGCTCATTGTTGTCTATTACAGTGATATCTTCATTACGACCTAATCACTAGTCAGTGACTACTGCTACCTTAAGAAGTTTGCTGCAGATAACATGATGAACAACATTACTGTCTATTAACGGTACTTTGGCGTGGTTCTTTGACTTGTTTTGGAATTGTAATTCCAAGTTCAATTTCAGAGAAAACATTTTAAATCCCACTTTAATCGGAAACAATATTGTTTTCTATTAACAGCACTTTGGATTTGGTTCCTTGAATGGTTTGGGAATTGTAATTCCACGTTCAATTTTTTAATGCCAGTTGAATCGATGACGCTGCGATCATTGCTAACGCTTGCAATGCTCTTTATCTGATGTTATAGCGGGAAACTCTAATCATCTGCCAGATCGTCTCGGAAAGAATTATATTTAGAAAGTAATTTCCTGACGGTATAATAAAGCACATAGGTAGGGTGGAGGGGCGCGTATAAATAGTAACGTGGGATGCATCAGGGTTGCACTCTCGGGCCGTTTTTGTTACGCGTTCCTTATTATACAACTCCATCCGTACATCAGCAAACTTCGTTGTCCCCATTTTTGTTCCATTAATGGTCAAATGTGGGAGGAAATGTCAAGATTTTAAGTCAAATAATATTGTGTTCTTCGTGAGTGAGTTTATAGATTTATTTTCTAGAGTTTACCGATTTTAAGTTGCGTGCCGTACTCGACGCGGTGGCCATTGGTCCATCGGTCGTTTTAGATCGGTTATTTAAGAACGTTTTTTCTTAAATAAATGTTGTATATATGTATTTACCTAACCTAACACGCTGGTTGATTTAAGTTTGATGTATAAGAAGATTCCAGATAGAAGACATCGTGCACGATCACTTAACGCGGAATCTAAAAATGCGGAGTTCGGCTGTTTCAATGAGTAGGTAGTTTATTTTTAATTTTTTCAGCTCCTATCCTTTCACTTTTCTTCCCTTTTGGTATATCTTTTCGTCGCTTTCTAATTTAGTTGGCGATGTCAAAAGTGGTCGATTCGAACTTTCCCTTGCGACATCGATTGTAGTCATCGCTCTGCCGATTGTTTGTCTCGAACGTGTTCTGTTGATCATCAAAGGACCGATAGGCGACGACCCTACCCGAAACTACGCGACGCATTGATTGGCTCGCGACGCCTGCGCGTAGCGTCCCGGTGCCGACGCCATAGCGTGTCCTTCTGTACTGTGGCCACCTCGACGTCGACGTCCTCTGCTAGCGAGTTTTTCTCGGCCGAGTGTTAAACTCGACGACTGCACGTTCCGACCGTACTACCATGATTACGCTTCTGTCCATGTACGTCAATTTGTGTGATTTTGGTTGTGGTAGTTCCTAGTATCATTAAGCAGCGTTTATCGCAAGGTTGTCTTTCGCTCAAATCAGTTCGGTTCATTTAATGGCAGCAGTTTAATAATTACGTGTTAAAAGCAATGCCAGTTAAATTTAAATAAAGAATGACTTTGTTCATGCATGGATGCACGATTGATGATAATATTTAAATTTTTATCGTTTGAAAAAAATATATAAAATCGTTAGGCCAATAATAATTTTCTCAGAAAGTGTTTGAATTATTGATTTTATCAATTTGCAGGAATTTGTGTTTTCTTTCTGTCCGACCTATACAATGCAACTTGACAATGACTTGTAAATTTAAAAACAATATAACGTCTGAGAAGGTTTTTATATATTTTGATTTTTTTATATGCTCGTCTATGTAAAAGAAGCATGAGTAGTGTGCACGGTTGTATTTTTGTAACTCTGAATAAACTATACAGTGTTTTATTTTGTTTGTTTATACACTAAAATATTAATTAATATGTGGTTCCCAAATTTTGAAACAGTTTTTTTATTGATGTAGATAGTCTCCAAAGGGAGTACTCAAGTAATGAGCTTGATCTAATTATCATTGTTGTATGCAATTTAGTTTTTGTGCTAGCTATACGGACAATTTTGGTTTACGTTCTTTAGAAAAATTCTTAACGTTTTTGGATTACACGGAGGTGTTGAAACAAACGAAAGAAAACAAACAGCGATGCAAAATTAATTAAGTCGTTTAGATGTGAAGGAGAAGATTATAAAATTAATACTTATAATTCAATAACTTCTTATTAACAATGCCTTGCAGTTTATAAAATGTTAAAAGCAATGCACGTAGATTGTCTGACTTGGCTTACTAGCAAACTTCGCAGTTTAGTATAACCCAATATGTTTCTGACATTGGTAATTTGTTTGGTTGGTTAAAATTGGTGTATTAATTTAATTGAAAATCAAACTGTTATTCCAACGGCAATGACGTTTTAACATCTGAAATCCTGTTAGATTTGGCAAAGTTTCCGAACACGTACCCCTGGAATTGATAACGTCAATGTAGATTACTGCTTGTGTAGTTACTATTTTTAGTAACTAAGATTATACCTTGCTTTTGGTGAATTACACGAAGTTGATCATTTTATTTTAGTATTTGTATTGTACAACAGTTTCGTACTTCCGCGGTTACGTTACGCAAACGCTACAGACGCTACTCGCCGCGCTATAGTATGGACACTTCGTTGCGTTTTAATAATTTTCCACGCGATATAATAATGAAGGTGCAGAGAAAAACCAACTTAGTCACAAAACTAAAATTTTTCAGGAGAGGCAAAAACAAAGTTTCAAACGGATCTGTAAAAAAAGTACATAACTTTTGACCTTAAACAACTGGAATCTAGGTTTAGTATAACTGTTTTTTTTATAAAATAATAAAAAAAATAGCCCATTGCAACAATTAGTTTATTTTTAAAAATTGGGTCCCCGGTAACAACGCCATGGACTTAGTTGGTTTTTCCCCCTGCACACGATGGACTCAATTGGGTTTTCCCCTGTAAAAAAGAAACAAACTAGTCAATATTTTTTTAACTTCTATTCTGGTTTATTATCACATTTTGATTTGAAAAAGGACAAAACACAAAACTTAATAAAACGTAAATATTTGAAAACTGTGAAAGTCTGTCATTTTCATTGGATATGGTCCAACGTCCTTTCCTTTTAGTTAGCTCCACACACTTTTTGGTTACCTCCACTTTGGTTACATTTTCACTTGAGGTTTTCCTTCTCCCTAAGAACACAATGAAAAAACCAAATAATATCCAACTAATAGGATATAGTTTTAATCCTCACAACTGTAAATACTAACAAAAAGAAAAGAGTGAATAATTCAATATTTGAAAAGACAAAGTATCGTTAGGTTATGTTATTTTTCCACAAATAATTTTGTGTTAGAATGTTTAGTAGGAACATAACTATTTCATTATCACTGCTAACGTTGAAAGTTTATTGGAAAAAATAGTAAAACCAGTTGAATAAGATATAGATTTCAAAACGTACCTAAAAGTTAGCTTCTGCAGTCTCATGACGGCTACATCAACGGCTGGAACCTCAATCGCTTGTTTCATTTCCCACAAAAAGGTTCATGTAATTTTCCTTTTGAACCTTCTTCTTCGCAAAAACTTTAGAAGGACTTTTTAGGATCGTTGCACTTTTTCCTTTGACAGTGCTAAGGTGCATGGTAGGATTTGTTCAGGCTCAGCCATATGCTCAGGCCTAGGCAAGTTCTCTTTTTTTCTTTGTTTTTTCTTCTCTTTATTCTTTCTCTCTAACATTCTTCTTTATGATGATGTGAAAAAACGCCCCATAGTATCCGTTCCATATTCTACAGCTGAGACATTTATCTTGGAAAAATCTCAGGTTGATTTTACCGGTCTGACGGCAAAGAGAAACTATTTTTGTAGTCTTTGGATGCCAAAAACTCTCCCCCCATATTTTGAACATTTTCTGTTTGGCAATAAACCACTGATGGAAGGGTGATGGGTTTTACTCGAGCGATCTCCAACACAGATCTCCAACCGTCAGGTGTTTCAGCTTTTGGCTGTTTTTAGGGATTAATCCCCATATTTTTGTCATTTTACCAATAAAGGATGTCCTCCCCTTACTGGGAAAGTCACTATAACTTTTGTCAAACCGTTTCTCATCATGTTTGTAGGTAGTGCAACATCTTCTTTACAGTGTGGTTCTTATTTTTGACCTCCGCATGAAATCAGCTAAGATGAGAGGGTTTTCACTTCCATTGACAGGTAATTTTGGACAAAATCGTACAAAAAAGAGGCAACATCATCAGATCCCTTCTTACCAACAGTCTCGTCATAGTTACATGCTGGATTCCCCAGTGTGACAAGATGTGTACATTGACGATGTACAAAGTCAAACTGTCGACCTAAAATAAACTTTCACTAGTGGAGATGTTGGGTCGGAGATTCTTCCCGAAATCAATCGCAATAGCCTCCACTCATTGCGTAGTTTTGCATGGATTTTTTTGGCTTTACGTTTCAAACTTGTAAAACCAATCTGCCTTAGTATATGCCACGTTTTTGCTCTTCCTCCAGTTATTTTCTTTTCTTCAATAGGATTCTTTTTCTTCAACTGACACTGCAGCCAATCTTTCCTTTTCAAATTCCTAACAAACCCTTTGCAATTATTTTCGTCACAAAAACAACATGTGGTATCAGTTTTCTTTGGGTATCCAAACCCATATTGAACTCAGTGACAAAGGTGTGTCAGAAATGTCCTCGTAATGAAATTTCCTCCAGTATGCCTGGGTTCTTATTTAAAAACATTGACAGAAGCTCCTGACATTTAAATATTTCAGGTAAGTACACTTTTTGGGTACTGTCATGAAAGGCTGTAAATGACCCGTCTACCTTTTAAAGGACAAAAAAAGCTCATCATAGCTTCGCGTGTAGCCCCCCCACACCCCGCACCCCCCACTACCTACCTCTCCCCCCCTCCCCCCCCGCCAACTCACCCCCACCGCCCCCCTGAGCACGGTCAGCCCCACCCCCCCCCCCTCACCCACGCTCACACACACCCTCAACCCCCCCACCCCTCCGGTCCCGCCCCCCCCTCCCCCACCCGCCCCTACCCCCGACCCCTCCCCCCCGCCCCAACCCTCGCACACCCAAGACCCCCCCGCCCACCACCTCCACCCCCCCCCCCCCCCCACCTCACCCCGCCCCTACCCCCCAGCGACCCCCCAACGCCCCCTCTGCCCGCCCACCACCCCTACCGCCACCCCCCCCACCCCACCCCACTAGGCCTCCACCCCACCCCCCCCCACCTGGGAACGTTACGATGTCCGATTAAAATTGGGGGGTTTCCTCTGTTATCTACGGGAGATTTACAGTGGTCATTATTGACTGCTTGCTTCTGTGTAGCCTAAAAGGATTAACATTAACACCAAAAAGAGAATCTGTAAGTCCTTAAAACAAACAGGGATCTCACGCAGACTCATCTCTCACAACTCTAACATGTATGAAAAAAGAACCTTCGTTCAATCTAGCTTGGTTTCGTCTAGCACGAGGTCTCCTCCGAGCAAACAGGATGCAACGCAATTAGTCCACCCAAGTACTGTTTTGAGCCATTGGTACCTCCTTCACGCCCTATGTCATTTGAATTTGATTAATTAAGGAATTGTCTCTCTTCTGGTTGGTAACTTGTTGAAGAACATTTCGTATCGTTTACAACGGCAATCTCACCCTTTCATATGAGCAAGCCGTAGCTTTTTGGCTACAACCCTAACTCTCCCATTATTTTTCGTTTTTCGTAGTTTTTACTTCACTTACCCTATGGCTTCCTCATCAACTTTCACTTTGGCAGCTCACCGTCCCCCCCCCAATCATTTTTCCAGTGAATTGGGCATCTAAACACAATATACCAACGCTAAATATCAAATACCAGCTACCAATAAACACTAATACCTAAAACTTCCTTCAACAGTACAAACTAACACAAACAGAGACAATAAGGGAGTGTTTGTTTAGTCTGCACAAGCGAACCACAGAGTAATGGATTGTTTGCGCATGCGCTAAGGTCAGGCTGACTGTGGACTCACGTTGCAGTTTCCCCCCTGAACCACAGATGGACTGAGTTAGTTTTTTCCCCCTGCGTACAACATTTTAAATGGCTGTAATCCCCCCCCCCCCTTGTAACTCAGTTAGTTATTCTCCAGCAGCTTTTGGCATGTTTAAAATATGGACCACAGACTACTCGAATGGCATCATAATCTGTAAATCGATTTTTTTGGACTAAGTTTGGGTTTTTCTTTCTTCCTCCTTGCACCCTTCATAAATTATTGCCCATTTAAGTTTTACGTACAATAATAGTATTTGTAATAAATTATTGTGAGATGATTTAGATTTTATTTTAAACAAATTCCCTTTTATATTGTTTGCCCGACAAGGCTTGTCTGATCACTAGCCCTCAAAGGCTACGTGGATCTTCCAATTTTTATGCACGTGTGTTTAATTTGTAAATGTGTTAGACATATTTGTTTTTATTTGTTTTAAAATAATATTGTACCCTTCATAGTCTTAAATAAATTATCACCATTTATACTCAATTTGACATAAAAAATTATTTCTATAAAATTTAGCAACATTTATAAGGCGTTGATTTTTAATGTTGTGTAAAAAATACACAGATGTATTTAATTTTTAATACACAAGGCCGTAATATTTGGAACATATTTTTGAAAATGTTAATGTTTATGGTTATTTTGCTCAGAGTTATAATTAATATAATTGAAATTATTTAAATGAATGCACTGTGTCCAACACACAAGTGAAACCTTCACATTATTTAATATGATGAGCCTATGTTTTTATAATATCATATATTTTTATATCATATTATATAAACATATAGTATATTACAATACTATATTGCATTAGATTTGTAATGGGTAGGATGTAGGTCAGTGATGTAAGAAAGCGTGATGTAAGTTTAAAAATGAATGCTGTGTAGCTGGAAGGATAAGAGTGGGAGTATGCAAATAGAAAATACCATGTGAAGGAAACAGGACTTTTCCGGACATTTGCCATTGTTCAGTGATAAAAAAAATCAGTACACTACGTTTCAAGATCTGCAATCTGATTTCTTCTTCAGGAAACTAATCTAACACAATGGAAAAGACATTTTTCATACTTCCACATTTAATTGATTTAAAAAGCGCTTTCGCCGGTTAAGGCATCATCAGTTAGTTATTGTTTACAGAAAAAATAGTTAGATATTGCTTTTTCTGTAAACAATATATAACTGATGATGCCTTACCGGCGAAAGCGCTTTTTAAATAAATTAAATGTGGAAGTATGAAAAATGTCTTCCATTAAAACCTACTCACTTCCATCAAGAATACAAAGCAGAAAATAATCTAACACACTCTAAAAAATTGTTTTAATTAAAAAAAAACTTCAAGCTCATTTCATTAGGCTACACATGTTACTATGTAATATGTTATAATGACATATGGCTGTAGTCAGATTGCTTAAACATTTATTTGTTATGCAATTTTTTTGTCATCACCTATAAGACTGATATAAAAATGTGCACTAATGGTCAACCCAATCTCTTGGAGTGACATGCACAATCATCTAACTGGATATTGCTTATGTAGAGATAAAGCTTCATTCAGACAGACAAAAATAAAAATTCCATCCCCTTGAGTGATATGCTTCGCTAACACTCAGCCAATGAATCAAGTAATTTTTGGAGAAAACATCTTATTTATATATATAAAAGAAGTTGTGTTAGTTACACTATTTATAACTCGAGAACGGTTGGCCCGATTTTGATGATTTTTGTGTGTTTGGAATTGTCTTTGTCGGGAATAGGATAATAAATATTAAAATATCATAAAAGTTCACAGGATTCCGCCCCACTTGTCTCTAAAAGTTACGGAGATACCCATAAAAAATGCATTGCAGCAAACATATGTTATTAAGTGAAAGAGCCTGTTCAAATTTAATCAGCTGTTCTTTGTAAACATATATAATGCAACAAAAGAAATATATGTTTATATCATTTAATTACCATTTTAAATTTCTTTACATTTATAGTTTGAAAGCATGAGTAAGCTTAAGAGAAATAGCAAATTTTGTTACAAAAACATATGAATGTTTGTCTGTGTGTCCTTTATTGAATGGTAAACTATTTGACTGATCATTATGAAAATTTTGTATGTATATGTATTTTTTCACGGAGAAAGTTGATATGCTATGCCCATTGATGGAACTCACCACCAGGTGGCACTGCAAAATATAAAAGTTTTCAAAGTGCCTGCACATTATAAACTGCAATTACAAGACAGTTACGTATATTAAATAGCCAAACGTTATTTGAAGGCGCTAAGTTATTATGTATATTTGTCTTCATTTTTTAATTTCTGGTTGAACTTAAAGGTTAACTGTTAGACAACTTTATAATATAGTACATTCATGTACGTGTACAATGCACCTTTGACAGATTTTCTTTATCGTGATATCAAGGCAAACTCCACATCGGCTTTGAATGTATAATTCACGTGAACCAGAAATGCTCATACACGGGCAAAGCTTACGAAAAGCGTGCGAAACCACGGGAAACATCTAGTACGTAATAAATTTAATTTTCATAAAAGCATTTTGTGAAATATACTATAAAATTCCATAGAAAATCAATAAATAGTTCAGGTACTATTACTGTACTTTTTGTTTGATACAGTCAGTTGGTATTAAAGTTCTTTTCCTGATTAGTAACAGCTAGAAATGTGTAGGTCAATTTAGACATACAATAAAAAAATATAAATACATTAAAAAGATAAGAAATCACACACACACTTTACTGTGTATGATACAGTAAAGATTGGTGGGAACTGTTTTCTTTAGAATTTTGCAATAGTTGTGTTTGATTTCGATAGATTGTGTGAGAGTCTGGACAGAGAACAAGAGAACATAGCCAGGAAAGATTTTTAGCGAATTTGAGTAAATCAATGCTAAATAGCAAAACGTTTATCAGCAGTATGTGATTTATATAATAAAAACTACATTAATTGTTTTGCTATATACTATTGTGTGTTGTGACAAGGAAGTCCATAGAATGAGGCAGACTAACTGTCCGTAATGTTTAGTGGCTGAAGTGAGAAACCTACTTTTTTCGCTTTAACAAAACCCGGTATATTTCAACCCCAAAAAAATTGTGAAAATAATATATTTTACTACCCCAAAATGGAACTTTTGAGGTATTAGGGGTCATTTTTGAAAGATTTTATAATCTACTTGTAAGTCAAGTTATACCTCATTTTAAAGGTCTCTATATATGTCAAATTTTATATTCACTGGTCGTTTTGAAAACAACATTGTGAAAATTAGTATTTTTATTGTCATTTTCCAACCAGCCAAGATTAAGCCAAACTTGAAATACAACAATAAATGTAATAGATAAGAGAGCTATTGAACGAAAGTAATACCTTGCTATTTGAATTTTGTAGGTTTTTCATGTTGAAATATCCTTAATTTGAACTATTTAAAAAAATTGGGAATGTCCTGTAAAAGTGACAACTGTCACATATTATTATTAGTAAGAGTACCTCTTTGATAGTGTTCGATAAATTTGGATTTGCTACAATTTTTAATGAGGTAACAGTAAGAAAAAGTAAAACCGTACAAGTTTTGGACCACCCTCTTTATACAAGAAATAAAATGAATTAAAACTTGTTTTCAAAATGACCTTTAAAATTATGTACGGCTCTGCCTAACTTGACATTTAAGTCTTTTAAAAATTACCCCTATATTCCAAAAGTGCAATTTTAGTGTATTTTTCAATGTTAAAAATTATTTTCTTGGAGTTGAACTATGGAGATTTTCATTAAAATGAATGTAAGTTTCTTTATTTCAACCGCTATACATAATGGAAGGGTGGTTTGCCTCGCCCTACATAGACATACCCTAAAACACATATTCAAGCCGTCACAGAATGAACATGAACTTGAGGGATTTTGTGTGAGGTTAGGTCTCATCCTCTCGTGACAGTTGAGTGTACAGACACAAAATTATGAGTCAAAATTAAGATATATTCACATTTTTACTCATCGAGTTAGGTTTCTTATTGTTTAATTAATAAAAGTTTAATTGGGGCAGAGAAGGCACTTTATTGTATGAATAATCTATATACGTGTTAATATGTCACAAGCTAAAAGCTCATATGAATGTACTTAGTTTGTTTATAAAAGTATTTATTCTGCTGTGTTCTCATTGTCATCACAGCTACTCATAAGACTAATTTTAAAATATTTGCTAACACTCTTCCTAATTCTCTTGGAGTGGCATGCAACATCATTGAACTCATGCAACTTCATGTAAAAGTTAAGTCTAAAGTTTTCTAAAGTTTAAAGTTTGTTTTTGAGAAACAACCTTTGTTTGTGTAGACAGACAGGCAGATGGACAGACATAAATACATTTTTTGTTGCCCACGAGTAATATGCTTTGCTAATGCTCAGCCAATTAAGAATTTCAGAGTTCAGAGAAATTTTAAATAAAGTATAATACAAATCAAGTCAAGTATTGGTATGCAATAAAGTACAGGTACGTTTAATAAAGTTTTACTTCTAGACCAAAAGTCAAAGGTTGGTGAATTATAACATTTTCCTCTACAAGGTTGATGTTTTCACCAAAGAAATATAATCCAGCAAAACAGACATACAGGTATATTAACTTTCTGTTGCAGTGGAGATCAAAGAATACTCTTGGCTATTCCTTATAACAAAAAATATTTATTTGCAAAGAGTGAGCTTGGACTTGATTATAAAATTTTAGAATGGTACAATTAACTTTTGGTTGGATTAATAAAAAATAATTTAGTCATACTTTTTCTCCTTTTAAAAGGTGGCTTTTATTCCGAGGCACTTGAGCATTTTGTGCACCCCAGAAATATCAACTATTGCCCCAGCAGTTTACAGTTTAAGCTGTCCAGGTCTTCCTGCGATAATTTATCAATAGTATAATTATATCAGTAATATAATTTTTAAGAAATATTTAATTTAATGTAATGAACAGTTTTTGAACAATTTCATTGGTAGATATTCTGACAGCACTTTCAAAATAAAAATGATGTAAGGTAATCAATAATTGAGCGGGATGAACAGCAGATCCAAGAAACTCGGTTAGTGGAGCAAGGAAACTTTGCCAACAATTGTAGCCGTGGCGCAGCGAGACGTCACCATGGCAACAGTCCAGATCAATACAAACAGTGACAGCTGTACATGGACCCCTTGGCCACCTTTCTGTTTCGTTCAGGACGTGAAGAACTAACTTACCACCTACATTTGCGACGTTGTCGGACATGAGTCTTCCCCCCATTATTTTAATTTCGTTATTTTATTTTCATTTCATGTAAGGAATGGCAAAATTATATGATTGATACTATAGGTACTGTATTTTCAAGTAAGGGTAATTTGAAATGGGGTAAGAATTTTACTTAATTTTACCATTACAGTTAAATTATAAAATGTCAACACTTATACCTAATTTTCTGTTTTAAATTAAGTTAACGTGTTTCCACTATTTTTATCCAGAATATCACATCCGTCTAAGTATTGACCGTAACTCTTTGAAATTATGAAAAGTAAATGAAAATTATGATATTGAGTTTAAATTGGCTCTTTTTTTTAGGTCAGCTGTTAAAGATAGAATTTGTGGGACGACATTAAGCAATGTTTAAGTTGTTCCGATCACCTTTGTATGATATAAGATGTAATTTGGCAATTACCAAACAACTGAGCAATCTAACAAAGTAGATGATTCTGGAATTCCTGTAGGACCAGCTGGGGTGCCATTGGTTTTTCACTAGTTTCAGTTACTAATAAACACTCAATTCTAGCTGGTCACTCAGTATACCATCTATATTCATACCAAAATGTGTACTCTGGATGTTTCAGGTTCTCAAGTCTTTTATACACATCGTTTCATAATGTTTTAGGAATTGATTGATAACTGAATAAAACGAAATGAAACATTATTCACAAAGTATATTTGAGGATGAAAAAAGTCTGACAGCAATAGTATAGAAAATGAAATCAATGCTTAGTTTTTGGAGGAGTAAAGCTAGTCAGATTAGTTTTTTAACAATATTGTATAAGTTATCAAGCACTTCACAACACATATTACAACTACTATTAAATTTGTTTGTATGAAGTAAACATCAACTAAAATTTTTTTACATTATTACAAAAACTATAAATCTGCACCACAATTCAGCGTGGAACGCTGTTCAGGGATCTCAGCTGTCAGAGGGCTGAAGGGTAACAAGGTGTGAAAGGTCAGGTTGTTAGCCGGAGTGACCTTTCTTTGATGTGAGGGCAATCAATACCTTTAGCTAATACACTGAGCGCTCCAGTGGACTGTTGGAAGTTCAATAGAAATTGGCAAAACTCTTTGCGATTACTGTACTTGTAAAAACTTTTGCGATGGAAGAGAGTGACTAGAACTGATTGATTTGTAACATTCTCTCATTCCTATGTGTATACAATTTATACATGCTTATTTTTTGTGTGTATCCCATGTACTTATAATTTAGGTGCACCATAGTTCACCTCCAAAATTATTAGTGACTTTAGGCTTGTTGGAGTGTGTCAATGAATATAATTTTTTAAACGAACTAGTTTACATATATGCTATTTTTATTACATAGTAATACATGGGCTGGCGAGAAAATAAGTATATAATTAACAGATTGTATAAATATTATACACTGCATTTTGGAATTAATCTACAGGTATACCTTAAACGTAATCGGGCTATTTACACCAGTTATTTTATTTATTTATTTAAGAATGGCTGTACTGATTATAATGAGCTCTGATTTGTTCGATTCATCACCACCCTGAATAGCAGAATAATTATTAACAAAAAAACTTAATGCTATTTAATGTGAATTATTGTTATTGACAAAACTTATATTAGAAGAAGTGCGTGCATAGGCAGTATAGCTTGTACATAGGCATGAGTTGTCTATAATTATGTCAAAAAGAGTAAGCAAAATAAATGAGTAAATTTAAGTATATGTGAAAGAGTAATTTGTTTAATATGAACACGTTACGAGCCAAAATGTGTTATGATATGGATATGATTAACTCAACCGTATGGACAGCAAACAGATGATAATGGAGCAATACACTCCAAAACAGACACTGGCAGAAACTCCCCTTGTTTGTATCTTGTATTTATCTGTATAAGAAAATATTTGGTCTCCAAGTCATTGGGCTCCATTTATTTAAATTCATTACAGGTTTAAATACAGTTCATTACAAGTGACAGGGATTGCATCCAGTGTTTGTGACTTGATTACTGGGACATTAATGTGGGTATTTTCAGTGCTGCAGTTTGGCACAACTTGTCCCACGGTGCGGGGCAGCTTGCCAGCCCTGCTTCAAAAAGCTGGTGTGCACTCAACTATTGCACTACTAACTATTCTGTGTTTATACCTTACCAAACACCAAACGCATCTTTATCTTTTGCCATGCTGGCAATTTTTGTTCGTAAGTGTGAAAAACGTGGGGTTTCTGCTTATAATTTATTTCTAATAATCATTTTCTATAAAGAAGGCTATTAAAGTTTGTATACAATGATTATTTTGTACATTTTACAATGTTTAAGCAATTTAAAACAACTTATGTTCTTAACCCTAGAACTGGCAATGGTGTCACTCTGTACTGGCGGCTCTATTTTAACAGCCTCGCAGACGTTTCTTATAATATATCACATTTCGTAACTGTTACTCCAATAATATAAACTATTATATTATGTCAATGTATTCACAACTATATGGAGCATTATAATAACAATATCTTATTGTTTCTATGGAAACATATTTTTGTTTTTTTTTTACAAAATGTAAGGAAAATGTTTTTTTCGACATTATTTTTGTAAATAATCCGTTGTGTAACTGCTTAGCAATAAGTTTTACATCAAAACTGTAAATGTATAACTTATTCAAAATTTTGTCCGAATCCAAAAATATATAATTATTGTAACTTTTACCTCAAAACGTACGTGTTACAGGGCTTTGTATGAAAAAGCATGCGTATTTACTTATATTCAAAAATGCGTAGATTTCCAAATAAATATTATTGTTCGTGGGTAAACATAATCTCATGACTGCATTTATACTTATATAAGTATGACATATAAAACAAAAATAAAATAAAATAATAAATTGTAATCTTACATTATTTACATATGTACAATATATACAAAGTTTCATTTTTCACTCAGTGTCACTAGATCCCGCCCTACGAGCTCTCTAAGATCATTTGATCGGTCTCTAAAGTTTTCACCTATACTGAACAACTAAAACTATAACCTAAGAAAGCTAAAAAAACAATAATAACAGTAATACACTATAAAATAAAATTTCCACAAAATACTATTGGTTTCGTAACCTCAAACACAAAACCCGGCACTTGTTTAGAGTTTCACGTCAGCTGTCCATAGAGAACGATGTTTTACGGTAAACAAAGAAGACAATAATCGAAGTAAGAACAGTAAATTGGTACTACACTTATACTCTTCCAGAATATATAAAATAAAAATCAATTTTTATGAACTTAATTGCCTAAAATTTCAATAACTGTACATGTCTACTTTGGCGACGAATATTCGTCCTTGCCAAATCGGACAGACCTTTGGTGACGAAAATTCGTTTCATACCAGCTGGAGGGTTAAATGTGTTGAAATTTCTTCACCAACATTTTTTTTATAAATCAAAATGTAAAACAACTTCATTAATCAACAAGTATTTCAATATATTTTAAGTATTCAAAACAATGACTACTTGTTTTTAAAGGATTACGTTTGTATTTAATTTTTTACAACACTTGTATTTATACATTTTTTTATATATTGTAAGCTTATTGGAGAAGGTGTTAGGTAAAACATTGAGATGTTTACAATAACATAACCAGAATATAAGTGCCTAAGATAACTTCCATAACTCCTAACTGATTCTATCACGTATGACGTAATATAAGAATAATAATTACAAGTCATATCTCTTGTAAAACCATGTTAGCCAATTTTATTCAATAATAAGAATGTAGTCATTCTCAGTTCGCTCACACAGTACTGAGAAGCTAATACACTGCTAAATATGTACAACAATTAACAACCGTATGAAAAATCACACATATTTTCTTCAGAAATGTTATATAAAATGGATTTAAAATAACAATCTTTTTCAATACATGAGCAATTAAAAACTTTTACGTTTCAGTAACGCATACTTTGATGTTTTATTAAAAGCATCTATACATTTCACAGACTAGTACCATCTGCTGTGTTTCTTTTTTAACTGGTCTTGATTTTATTTTATTTGTAGGTCCGGAATTTTCAGTAAACTCTAGTAAATCATACTGTGAATATTTCCACATTAAGTTGTATAAATTATGTATCTATCCTCAAACACACAGATATTTTTTACTTTTTTTTATCCTTCTTACAAGTAAATAAGACAATCCTCCCTGTCATGTAGCACTCTTTATCAGTACCATCAATCTCGTACTGTACCAATTCTCTCCCTGATAAGATCCTGTGTAGAAAATGGGAAACCACTGTTTAAGAGGAAGCTAAGGCACCTACTGGTGCAAGGAGCCTACTACTCTGTTGGCGAGTTTGCAGATCATGAGGATTAATCAATTCTGTTGGGTTGGGGGTGCCATTATGTGTAGCACTTTAGCTTTTTGACTTACAAACTTTTTGCATTCTTTGTTTAGAATAATTCTAATTCTTATAATTATTATAAGCATTAAACAATTGATTTTTTTATTTTTAAGGGTACTTGTTTGTTATTTCTATTGTTTTGTTACGTTTACTTATATTCGTATATATTTTAATTGATATGATGCGCGCCATACAATATTGTAATTGTCTACAGCAATAAAGCTATTATTATTATTATTATCCTCGCACAGAGCAGTGGTCCATGAGGAAGGACATTATAAGGTTTAAAGAGGATCACCCTATCCTTTTATTAAAAAAGATTTTACATATGTCAGTTGGACAAAATCTGAAATTGGCATTACACTTCAAGGCTATATAAAGAAAAAATATTTTATAGTGGGATAATTTAATACACTCTTACTACAAAATAAGTCAGCACCGTATGAAACGGGTCAAAAGTTGACTTTCCACTCGATTTGGCTAATCTATACTTTGTCTGCCGAAGCTTGGAAGTTTTTCAAGAACAATGGTCAATTATTAATGAGTGTACTTTGAGAGAACTTTGTATACCAAGTCAGGCGGTTTGTTTCCCTGACAACTTTTGTTCTTAATGAAGTGGAAGAAATTTGTTGGGAGTCTTTTCATCTAGCTTTATTCAACAGCGGCCTTGGAAACGCCTTACGCAGCTGTGCTCTTCTGAACCTTAATTATTACATTAATTAAGGGGATTTATCTTAATAAAATAAAACCACTGAAAGAATACAGCAGTTTAATAAAATTCATTTTATCATGAATAATTCATTGGCTTATTTATTTGCAACTCACCATTGCAAACTTAATTATTAGTGATTACAAATTTCTCAGGAATCTTAAATTTTTTTCATAGATTCTCAATTACTTAGGTTTTGGTACTTAGTGTTTATCACAATGTAATATTTATCTGTGATGTTAATTCAGACCTTTTCTCTGCAGTGGGGTGAATTTAATGTTCATTAAATAGTCTCAAAAGTATTATTGTTATCGTTCTTGGTGCAATATTTATGAAAACGTTTGAATACAATTTTAAATCTAGCTGCTCAAAGTTGGTAGTGTCATTTATATACAAGTCTTACCGTTCTTGTACCATCTATGTAGGCTTATAAGTAAGTACATGATATAATGAGCTATTTCACTATTTGTGTATAAAAAGATATTATTTTTATAATTAGTTACTAATTAACATTTTATCTCGGGACTGATTTGGTAAATTATAAGACATCAATGAATACACACACAATTTATTGAAATTTTGAAGTTATTTGAATTGAATTAAAAGTTCATATAAACATTTGAATTGTTATTTATATTAAGTCAAGGTATTTAGAGTAGAACAAAGTCCAAATTACTATATATAAATTTAGCCTTTAGATCCAAAACATGTATATGGTTGAAAATTTCAGTGTTATACAAAAATCCAATTTAGAATTCTTTACAAATGTTACATTGTGACTAGTTGAATGTATAAAGCGTCTTTATTTTAAATATAAGAGAGATGTGTCGAGTATGGATGAATGTCTATAAGATCATGCTGTTACAACACAATTACACAGAAAAATGATGAAATTTTTTCAACGTACAACACTGCCAAAGGTTGCAAGTGTAACGATTAAAACTGTATTTCAAGTAATTAATGTTCTGTAACAATCCGAATTACTTTAATGTACTTAAAACATTTGTATAATTATTAACTTATTCTACTTTATATTATTATAATACTTTTGTATTACGTTTCCTTCATCAAAACATTGCATTTAGTTGCTTATTTGTGCTTCTCAAACATTCTATGTCATAGACGCAAAGTTTTTCAAACCGCCAAATACTAATATTAATAATTTTTAAACTATTATTTGTGGATAAATCCTAGAAAGAATTTGATGACATTTTAATTGACTAATGACTAACAGTGGACTCTCATGAGTCTTGTATTGCTTTTAAATTGGAGGAAATGCTTTAATTGGTGTTTTATGTGTTAAAATGTAAATGATGAATGAACGTGAGGGATATAAAAGAGATTTAGCTTATTACTAGCAAGATAAATATTTTCTTAGTAAATCTTGCTGAATAATAATAATTAATAGTAACCAAATTTGTAGTACAGAATACATAGCACCTAAAACAAGATATTCAGGTTTCACCAGGCTAAACTTTGTATATAAATGTTTATAACAGAAGTCAAATGCCTCCTGTATCCCCTGATCAGTTGCTGTAGTTCAAGGTATCCTTCAAGATCCTGAGTCTGCTTGTGTGATAGAATTTCAGAGAGTTTCTTTTGATCCTAGTAGAGTAAAGTAACACTATGAGTGTTGTGTTGCAAGAGAATACCCAGTCAAGCTTAAGAAATTACTTATAGTACACAGCACTTCTGTAGTTCAAGGCACCCTTCAAGTTTCTGAGACTGGTTGTGCAAGAGAATTTCAGAGAGTTTCTTCTGATCCTAGTAGAGTAAAGTAACACTATGAGTGTTGTGTTCCATTGTGAGACTGGGTACCCAACCAAGCAGAAGGTGTTAATAGTGACAGTGCGTCTCTGGTTCAAGGCAAACTTTAAAATCCTAAGACTGTTTGTGTGAAATGACCCCAGAAAGTGTCAACTGATGGTATCAGAGGGAGGTAACACTTTCAGTGTTATGTTGCAAGGAGGATACCCAGTCAAACTGAAAAAGGTGCTGGTAGTGACTTCACCACAGTGGTTCAAAGCACCCTTCAAGATCCTGAGACTGCTTTTGTGAAATAACCTCAGAGAGTGTCTACTGATAGTATTAGAGTGAGGTAACAGTGTCAATGTTGTGTTACAGGGAGGATATCCAGCCAAGCTGAAGAAGGTGCTGATAGTAACTGCGCCGCTTTGGTTCAAAGCACCCTTCAAGATCCTGAGACTGTTTGTGCGAGAGAAGCTCAGAGACAGAGTTTACACTGTCAGTGTTCCACAGGTACAAAATTAATCCTCTTTCCTTGTTTTTAAATTTCCTATCCTGTTTATAAATATTGAAATTAGTATGCAAGAAATAGAAATGTACCGCTAACTTGATATAAATCAACTTCAAGCAGAAAAGAAAAGTAAAGCAGTTTAGAAAAAAGGGTAAATCAGAAATATGTATAAAAGGAAAGAGAAGATTTGCCAAACAATCAGTCAGGATATAACTTATAATTACTTACTCTTTTTAATTCAATGTAATTCAAAAATTTTTATTCACTTTATAGAAGTAATTTGGATATGGAAAATGTTCTTGAATCTATATTTTTGAATGTGTTTTCAGCTAAGATATGAGATAAACGTTTTAATTATTTACAAACATACAATTAAATATATTAATTGCCAAATCATAGTAACTATTTATTCTGTTGTGGATCTTGCTTTAAGTTTTAAAATTCTCTTCTAAGTCTTCCAAGGAATAAACTCACAGATTTAGCAAATAAATCTTTTAGTTTGGACCTAAATATTTTGTGTGTGCTTGTTATGCTATCTTTTATCAATATAGTTCGTTGATGGGTTAGCAAGTGTGATTTTATAAATTGTAACGGTGTATCTAAAAAGCTTTGAAAATGGATTTTTTCAATGACAGTAATATGATGAAAAACTTAATTAAAGTATTAATTCACACTTTGGGCAGATAATTGAAAACCTGACCTGTCAGAGTAATTTAAGCTTCTTGCAATGTTTACAATAAAATTAGAAATTTCACTGTACTTTGTCTAGCTCTAAAACCAAAATGTTCGTTTCAAACCCACGTTATAATCATTTTTTGGAAGTATGCTAATTAATCATGAGTTATTAAAATTAATTAATTTATATTAATAAATATTTTAAACAACTTTGGCAGTAAAGAAACTGAATAATAATTTAAATATTTCAATATGGCTTTATTTATTCAGTTTAATTAAAATTGGAAGGGATCTAGATGTACCAGAAATACAGAAAAAACAGAATAGATAACGGATTACTTATTACAAAATGCAGAATTTGTTATAAATGTAAAGAGCTCCAATTTATTATTTAATTTTACGGAGATTAATTGTAGGGAAAACCAATATAATAGAACGTTTACAATTTTGTAAAACAATCAGTCAACTTCTTTTGTTTAACTTTGGTACAATGGTTCAGGAAAGTACAATGACACCTATTTCAAGACCATCATTCCCGCTGACGAAATGTCAGATTTTCGCTCAAATAAACTATCACCTGGTTTAGTTGTACCGTGGTATCAGAATGAGTCGAGATATCTTCTGTTGTTAATTATCAGAATTGTTTTCACTCATCACTGTCATCCTTTACTGCTGAAAAACATGTTGATAATAAAATTAAAGTTTCTGCGTTGTCATCGCACTAATGCCATTGTTGGTCTGAAGCCAGTCATTTCCATCATCTAAATTAACAACTTTTTGTAGGTCTGCAACAAAATTGAATGTTAGATTTTATATTGTACACATTACTTTAATCACTAAACATTCCTGTATGGAAAACAAATCACATTGGAAATTCAACAAAAATGGGTTATTCTTAAAAACATTGGACTCCTCCCACTCTGTTATACAGATCTGGATAATCCGGAATGTGAATTTATAATATACACCCCTCTGAGGATAAATTAATATGAACTTTCCCAGGGTACTGCTCAAAACGCTGGTTTACATTACACAAGTGTGTTTCATGTGGAATAATTTTTCGCTGTTATATATTTTGAAAATTTATGTATCTTTTAAAGTAATCGTAAGAAGGTTTTATGTTAGA